>NC_142047.1:11774486-12086361 GCF_982192425.1 Myodes glareolus | reverse complement strand
GGAGAACTGGGATTGGTATGTAAAATGAAAAAAGATAGTTTTCTTTTTTTAAAAAAAAAGAAAAAGAAAGAAATTGATCATGGTATCTCCTTACAGCAACAGAAAAGTGACTAAGACATCAACACATAGAATTCAAGGCCAACCTGGGCTACATAAAACCTTGTCTCGAAAAAAGAAAGGAAGGAAAAGAGAAGAAAAGCGCAGAGCTATGCTGGTTGAGCCGCCACAGGCACACCTTTAGCCTCAGCACTCGGGAGGCAGAGGCAGGCAGATCTCTGGTAGTTCAAGGCCAGCCTGATCTACACAGCAAGTTCCAGAACAATCAGAGCTACCCAGGGAGACCCTGTCTCAATCCCACCTCAACATAAGGGGAGGAGCTCAGTCCTGCCTCAACTTGATGTGTTATGCTTTGTGCAAGCCATGGGAGGCCTGGCCCTTTGTGAATGGAGATGGGAGGGAGGAGCCGATGGGGAGGGGGGGAGATAGGGTAGAGGAGGGGGTGGGAGGTGAGAAGGGAGGGGAAACTGGTCTGTATGTAAAATAAATGAAAAATAATGTTATTTAAATAAAAAAGAAACCACCAAAAAACATTTTCCAAGACAAACAAAACAAAACAAAACACAAACAACAAACCAAACCAAACCTCACATAAAAAGCTAGATTAGCGGTGCACATCTGTAACAGCAGCAGTCCTATGGCAAGATGAGAAGTGGAGACCGAGTCTCACCTGGAAGCTCCTAGCCAGCTGACTCAGGGTGCACAGCAGAGCGGCAAGAATGGACCCTGCTTAACAAGGAGGGAGGTGGAGAACAGCTGGGTACTGTCCTCTGGTCACACAGGACGTGTCTGCGTACACTTTCACACACGTGTGCGCACACATACACACACACGTGCGCACACACACGTGCGCACACACACGTGCGCACACACACGCAGATGCACACATACAAACACAAACATCTTTGAACCTGGTCTTAAAACAACAGACCTGAGTTCGTTTACAGTCCTGAACATCAAAAGTCTAGAACCAAAGTGTCCCCAGGCCCCCTGTGAAGGTGGGACTGTCATTCCAGCTCTTCCGGATTCCAGCTGCGGCTCTTTGGCTTGAGGAAGCCTTCCAGGCCTTTCCCCTGTGCCCAGGTTTTTCTTGTCTCTGTCTCCTGTGAGAGGACATTTGTCATTTTATTTAGGGCTGTAGAGTTAATCTAGGATGACTTCATCCTGAGATCTTCCCTGTAATGACATCTGCAAAGATCTTTCTACGAATAACAACATCCGCAGGCTGCAGGGTTTAGGGCTTGGAGATATGCATGCATATAAGCATACATGCACACACACATTATTATTATTATTATTAAAACATCATCATCATCATCATTATTATTATTATTTTCATGGGATCTCATGTATCCCAGGCTGACCTTAAATTTATGATGTAGCCAGAGATGACCTTGAACTTCTAACCCTTTGCCGGCTTCACTCCGCTAGGAGGACAGGTGTGCTCCTCCTCACCCTGTGTCTGTGGTGCTGGGATGGAACCCAGGGTCTTATGCATGCTAGGCAAGAAGTCCATCACCCACCATGCCCTCAGCCCTAGACATACACACCCTTCTAACTTCTTGGCCAGACCTTGTTCCAGATACCTCTCAGAACTGCATACAGTAAGTCTTCAATAACCGGAAACCACTGTTTTCTTCCCCCCGAGCTTTTCTAGCAAGCAGGCTTGCAAGTCTCAGGCACAATGTCCGAGTCCAGATTTAGGAGGGCAGGGCCCCAATTGGTATCACAGAACTGCCATCAGAAATAGCAAAGGTAACCAGGTGTGATGCCACATGCCTTTTAATCTCAGCACTTGGGAGGCAGACGCAGGAGGATCTCTGGGGTTTTAAGTCCAGCTTGGTCTACAGAGTGAATTCCAGGACAGCCAGGGCTACACAGAAAAACCCTGTCTCAAAAAAGAAGAAGAAGAAGAAGAAGAAGAAGAGGAAGAGGAAGAGGAAGAGGAAGAGGAAGAGGAAGAAGAAGAAGACGAAGACGAAGACGAAGACGAAGACGAAGACGAAGACGAAGAAGAAGAAGAAGAAGAAGAAGAAGAAGAAGAAGAAGAAGAAGAAGTCATCGTCACTGGGGTGTGGCAGAGCCTGCCTGTCATATACACCCCAAGACTGGCAGAATCTTTATCTTAAGAGCAGTATTGTGGGTGTAGTTGTTATGTTTTCTGCTTTGGAGGAAGCTGTGTTGTTATTGTGTTGAAAGAGGGTCTCCTGGGTAGCCCAGGCTGGCCTTGGACTCACAGAGATTCCCCTGCCTCTGCCTTCCAAGTACCGAGATTACATACATGTGCTCCACACAAGGTTGCTAGTGCAGGCTTTGTTCTTAGTGTTGGGGTAGAGTGCAGGCCTTACACACCAGGGACGCCCTCTACCAGAGTCACAACCCTGCCTTAGGACTGTGCTTTTTCACACCCTTCAGTTTGGCACACAAGTTTAGCCTCACTGGGAGGCCTCACTTGTCCTGGAATTGTGTGCATGGACTTGTGCCCACACAAGCTCATATGTGCACCTTGTAGCCCAGTAGCAGGCAATAAACTAACAAATGGATCTGAAGTCTCCTTTACTGTTTCCCCCTTAAGGTTTTTGTTAGATTAATAACATAATACATTTTACATGTATCAGTGCTTTGCCTGCATGTATGTATGTGCAATGCCTGTGTGCCTGGAGCTCTTGGGGCCACGGCGCCCCTGGAATTGGAATTATAGATGTTTGTCAGCTACCATGTGGGTGCTGAGAATCAAATCCAGGTCCCTGCTAGAGCAGCAAGGGCTCTGACCCTCTGAGCCCTCCCTCCACCGTTTCTTGACCACTGTCTAGACCAGCAATTTTCAACCTGTGGTTTTGACCCCTTTGAGGGTTGAATGACCCTTTCACAGGGGTCACATATCATTATCCTGCATATATAGATATTTACATTAGGGAACTAACTGGACTGGTGGAGGTGGGAAAGAAGGGTCCTCATTGCCCTGACTCCCCAGCACCTTCCTGGGTAGGCCTGCCTCCGTCTGTTTTTCTCAGACCTATCCTAATAGATGCCCACTTGGATCTGGTTTCTGTATGCCTCAGTGTCCCCACCTGTACAATGGCCATGCTTTCAAGGGACCATGTATGTAATTTGCTATAAAGGGGCTGCACACATGCCGAGCACACAGTAGGGACTCTGTGGACTGTGGCTGTGTTAGCACAGCCTGAGAAGAAGAGAGAAGGCTGGGAGCCTGTGGAACCAGCCCTGGGGGCAGGCTGCACTCTATTACAGCCCTGGTGTCCCCTGGGAAGACCTTTGGGAGAAACAGAGGTTCCGACACTGTCCCCCATTGGTGCCCCGTGGGAAAGTGGCACCAAAGGGACAGGCTGCCAGGCACAATTACACTTCCATCCTCATTAAGCCACATCTTCATTCTAATTAGGGTTTTACAGCCTCTGCGCAATAAGGGCCCATTACTCCTCAGCGGTCCAACCAGCAGGCCACTTCTTCCCACCCTGCCGCCAACACCAGCTCCATTCAGTTCTCCTGCTTGCTCCTCCTGGCAACCAGAGAGAAGCAGCCAAACACTCGTAAGTAGCCTACTAAATGTCACACCGTGCTCTTGCTGCATGTGCCCAGCTCAGGTTTCCCCTTGGTCCCCAACAGTAACCCCTTCCAGCAGGCTCGACAGTCAGTTCTCCCAAACACCGATAGCCGCACCCGAACCCACAGCTTCCCACATCCAACTCCAAGGACTGGGGCTGCTGGCTCCTAAGAAGGGCAGAAAGTTGCAGAAAGCAAATCTCGCGCCATGCACCTCAGCTGTAGAGTACTTGCCGGGCATACTCAAAGCCCTGTGTTTAGCTTTCATCCCTGAGTAGACTGGGCTAATGATACAGACCTGTAAACCCATCGCTTTCCAGGTAGGGCACGCGGACCAGGAGTTCAAAGGCAACCTCCAGCTATACAGCTTAAGGCTAGCCTGGGCTACGTGAGACCCTTTCTCAAAGAAAAGAAAAAGAGCCACTCCTGGCTCCACCCCACTCTCCTGCATGCTGTATTACCACGGTGCCAGGCTGCACCATGAGACACCAGTGGCAGCCGTAGATGCATCTTCCCTCACTGTCCTCGGTCCTTCCTCATCGCCCTCTTCTGGATAGCAGCGATGGCGAATAATCTCGGCTATCAATCTGAATGGAATCGACCCCCATAATCCCATAATCTCCTAGGAAGAGACACAAATAGGAGGTGTGGCTTTCTTTGTTGGAGTGCTACAGCCTTGTTGGAGGAAGTATGTCACTGTGAGGGCGGGATTTGAGGTTTCATATACTCAGGACACTGCCCACTGTGTCAATTGACTTCCCGTTGCCTGCAAGATGTAGGACACTCGGCTAATTCTCCAGCACCATGCCTGCCTGTCTGCATGCACACTGCCGTGCTCCCTGCCATGATGAACTGAACCTCTGATCTGTAAGTGAACCACACATTAAATGTTTCCTTTATAAGACTTGCCGTGATCATGTTGTCTTTTTACAACAATAAGAAACTCTAAAACAAATTGTGACCTTCAAATTGGCCTGTGGTCATGTACATGGGGCATTTTCTTGATGGCTAACTGACCTAGGAGGGCCCAGCCTACTTGGAGTGGTGCCATGCCTGGGCAGGTGGACCTGGGCTGTACAAGGAAGGTACCTGAATGCGGGCCTGACCACAACTCAGTAAGCAGCTGTCTTCCGCGGTTTTGCTTTAGATTTCTATTTAGGGCTCCTGACCTGGCTTCCCTCAGCCATGGACTGTACCCTGTAATCTGTAAAATGAAATAACCATTTCCCCATTGCTTGTGGCCATGGTGTCTACCACAGCGGCAGAAACCACCTTGGATGGAAACTGAAACCATGTGTGGACTGGTTAGCTGCTGTGACAGACCTGGCTGTGTTGTTTTGGGGAGGATTGTGGAAATTTGGGGCACTTTGGTCTGGAAAGTTGTTTGGTACTGAGAACATAAGCACTGTTCTGTGAGAGACCGGAAGACACAAATTCTCAGACAAATTCAGATGATGTGGGCCTGGCTCATAATTGCAGAGACAGTTTGATTCTCAAAGACCCTATTAGGGCCATGGTGTGAACTAAGAGGACCAGGCAGATACCATGACAGGTCCTAATAGCTCAGTTAAGAATTAGGCCTCATTTTCAGCCTCTGAAACTGAACAAGTCAGTTTCTGAGGAAGACACAAACAAAGGACAATCAATCGCCAACGCCCCCGACGGTAAGGATGAGGGGAATTGCGTGTACTAGGCCTGGGTCAACTCTCCCTTCCCCAGGTACCTCACGGCAATAATCAAATAAGGATAAAACCTGGGACTTGTCAGATTTGCCAAAGAATGGAAAAAAGCTATAGCCTTAACCCACCCCTGCTAGTCCTAACCAATTAGAAATGAGCTAATCCGATTGTCACTTGCGTAAATCAATCCTAGATAGGATGACCACACTGCTTTTTAGAATTCCTTTAGCTGTGTAAAAAGAGTGTGCAAGCTTTCCTTGCGGGAAGGTTGCTGTTCACCATTTTTGCCTTTGAGTTGGATGTGGGACCCCAGCCTCTCAAGATAATAAGCGCTCTTGCTGATTGCGTACATAGATGGTGGTCTTTTGGGGGCCTTTCCAGGACTCTAACGTGAATCATTTGAATTGAAATGTGTGGAAGTGAGACCTGAGGACTGCCTGTCTAGTTAGTTGTGGGGAAAACCCAACTGTGCTCAGTAAAAGACCTGCACCACAGAGGCAAAGTCTCCTGGGAATTATATCCTCCAAGTCAGCACACAGAAGCTATGGTCCAGTGGAGGCCAAGGCTGCACATCGAGGTGGCAGCAGAACCTGGCAAGCAATGTGGAAGAGTCTCCTGCATGCTACTGACTTTGAAGGCATGAAGGGGTCGTGGAGAGCTGCTGAGGCTTGGCTTTGTGGTAGATTTGGGGTCCCTACGGGGAGACCCAAGGAGCCCATCGGTGAAGGTACGGCCTTAGTCACAGTGGGGGCTACAGAATATGGAGACTCTGGGACCATGGATATCCACCGAGGACAGCAGCAGGTATGGCTAGTGTCAGCCTGAGCCCTTGAGACAAGCTGTGTGCTGTGAATGGCCGAGCCAGAGAAGCAGCTGCCCACGCCTTTGGAGACCAGCAGATCAGTAGTGTGTCCCAGATAGCCAACATGGAGTTTGTGGAGTTTTTCTTTTTGAGTTTGTGTTTTTTAGCATTTATTTTTATTTTTAATTATGTGCAGGACTGTGTGTGTGTGCCTGACCACACATACATGGGTATTTACACATTTACACGTGACTGTAGGCGTCCACAGAGGCCAGAGATGTCTGATCCCTTGGAGCTGGAGTTACAGACCACTGTGAGCTGCCTGACACGGGCGCTGGGACCTGGAAGACCAACCAGTGCTCTTAACACAGAGCCATCTTTCCAGTCCCAGACACTGAGCTTTTTACACTATGAGATTTTCTTTTTCCTTTTATATGATAGCAACTATGCCCTGGTTCTTCCTTCTTGAAATAAAGAAGCAAATAATTTATTTTTTATTTTACAAGCGCCTACAGTTAAAAAAAAAAACACTTTGGATTTTTCAAAGAGATATCAAACTTTTTTTTTTTTTGAGACAGTGTTTTTCTGTCCTGGAACTTACTTTGTAGACCAAGCTGGCCTCGAACTCAGAAATCCACCTGCCTCTGCCTCCCAAGTGCTGAGATTAAAGGTGTACGCCACCACCACCCGGCTGAGACATTAAACTTTCAAAGTGTTGCAATATTTAAAGTTTGCAACACTTTGGAATTGGACTCTATTTTATATTGTGATATTAGCATGCAATCTCAGGGACAAGGAGCGGTTTAGTGGTGATGTGTCTGTGTGTCAAGCTGACTTGTGATGGCTGGTCCTGGCTACCAGCTTGACAGTCCTGGAGAGAAAGCAACACAACTGGGAATTGCCCTAGCAGATTAGCCTGTGGGCATGTCTGGGGGCATTTTCTTGATTGTTGGCTGATACAAGAGCCCAACCCATTGAGAATGGTGCCACCCCTCAGCAGATGAACGAGCTGTGTAAGAACAGCTGACTGTGAGCCTGGGGCCAAGCTAGTGAGCAGCTTCCTCCATGGTTTCTGCTTTGAGTTTCTAACCCTGAATTCCTTATATGCTGTGGGCTGTAACCTCTGAACTAAAACAAATCCTTTTCTCTCCAAGTTGCTTTAGGTCACGGTGTTTATCACAGCCACAGAGACCAAACGAGAACAAGCAGGAGAGAGAGAGAGAGAGAGAGAGAGAGAGAGAGATCAGGGTTAATATATGAGGGGCTTGACAGCTCAGTGGGGTAAAGTGCACAAGTCAGACAACTTGACTTGGATTCCCAGACCCCATGCGAAAGAAACTTGGGAGAGCTGACTGCACAGAGCTATCCTCTGACCTTCACACGTGCACTGCGGCAGACGCAAGGTCCCTGGCACACACACATCATACACAAACCATGCACATAAAGACCGTGGTCGGGAGATATTTATTGTATGAAAGAAGAACCTATTCTCAAAAAATATTTAAAGCATGTGAGGGGTTGAAGAGATGGCTCAGCATCTCTGAACACCATCTGAACAGTCATGAGTTGGAGCTCAGATCCCAGCACCTGCATGACAAGCCAGGTGTCCCGAGCTTGCCTGCAATTCCAGGTCTAAGCAGAGGCAATGACAGAATCAAGGGGATGGAGACACAGCTCAGTGGTTAAGAGCACACACTGCTCTTACAGAGGACCCAGGTTCAGCTCCCAGCTGCCAGTAACTCCAGCTCCTGGGGATTTGATGCCCTCTGTCCTCCTCACATGCAGACGTACATACATAAACATACATACATAATAATAAAAGTACTTTTACAAAAGATAAAATTGGAGGAATCCTGGGCCTGCCAGCTGCCATTAGGGTCCAGCAGATGAAGGACGTCCACAAGACGGCCTGTGGTCATTCCCTGCCTAGGAGGAGGAATCATGGACCAGCCCATCCTTGCAGTGCCATTATGGTGAGCCAGTATATGGCCGTGTTTTGGAAAGAGAGAGGGAAGATGGCTCAGGCCCTGTGAGGAGAGGCAGATCTGAAGAAACGAAGGTGGTAAGGCTGATGTGGGAGGTCTGCTTGCCCCTTGGGGTCATGCGGATGTCTGGGCCTGGGTTGCTGCCGAGGGCCACGTCTCAGTCGGTGGTCCTCCCCTAGCCGTGATCTTTGTTAATGTCTACGACTCCTGTTATCACCGAAGGCTGTGAGGATGCCTGGGGTCTGGGCTACCACACCTGCGATGCTGGTGCCCAAGGCCCATGCCACGGCAGGGGCTGACCCAATCTGAGTGGCCTGTGCTGTCACCAGGGGTCATAGTGACATCTAGGCCTGGGCTGCTACTGAGACCATGGTTTGGTCTGTGGTCCCTCTGTAGTCAGGGTCATAGTTGATGTCGTGGCCCATTACCAACAAAGATATGCAGATGCCAGAGGGGCTGGGCTGATACCTGAGGCCATGTAGCTGTCTGAGGGTCATACTGCCACCAGAGCCCACGGATCCGAGTGCCCTGCACTGCCACCTGGGGCTGTTGTGACAACCAGACCCAAGATGTTGCTGATGACCATGTCTGGGTCTGTGGTCCAGATGCAGTGTTGATGACAATTGCCCATATTACCACAGGAGGTCATGTGAGCCATGTGTTTAAATACGAGGGCTGTGCTGAGCTGGTCCCACTCCTCATTGGCATGGGGAGAGCCGGATCCCCCCCGACCAGAGAGATGCCCCTGCTGCCCATTGGTGCTGCCCCTTATAGGAGAGCTGCCCACCCCCACGGCACTTGGAGAAGTTGGCCCCATCCCTCGCCATGGGCATGGGAGAGTTGGCTCTGCCCCTCACCTAAGGGGTGGTTCAAGCAGCTGACCAGCTCAGCTACCACCCAGGACACACCCAGGGCTTTGAGTTGGCACTCCTCAACACCTACCCATCTATGACCTGCTGGAGCACATGGAGAAACTGGTTTTGGGAACCATAGCCACGGGATCTCCATGACTCAGAGCAACTACAGGATATCCAAGAGGAGATTCTTAAGTTTTCCTGGGTAGGGGGCACTACAAGAGAGAAGGGCGGATACAGAGGGACTGGGAAATGAGCGGGATTGGAATGCTTGGTGTGAAACTCCCAAAGAATCAATATAAACATATTGTAATAAAAAAGATGAAAATCAATGGGCTTACTGGCTTCTAGCCTAACTTAGTTTCAGGAGAGACTTTGCCTTTAAAGAAACAGGTGAAGAGAGACAACGTGGCACCCTCACCCGAGGGCTTCTGGTTTCCATGATGGTGCACACATGTTCGTGTACACTCACAGAATTTTGGGAGTTCTTTGTTTTGGCTTGTTTTTTTTTTTTTTCAAGGCAGGGTTTCTTTATGTAGCCCTGACTGTCCTGGAACTCATTCTGTAGACCAACTTGGTCTTAAATTCACAGAGATCCACCTGCCTCTGCCTCTCAAGTGCTGGGATTAAAGATATGCACCACCACTGCCAGGCAAAAATACATTTCTTAATTTACTGTACAAAATAGGCCGGTTGGCAGAGAGACTGGAAACTCTTCCTCACACTTCACGCAACAAATAGTGCTCAGGAAAATCCCTCAATGTGTACGAGGGCATTGACTTGCTGATGACTCGGAGCAGCCAGGTGGGTGCTGGGAATCGAATCTGGGTCCTCTGGAAGAGCAGCCTGCGACCTGCTTCTGGGCTGTTTCTCCAGCCTCCTTCTAGCAATCCCATGAATTCCGCACCAGACAAAGGAAACTTTACAGACTAGGAAAGTCTGGCCGGCCACGCTGAGTCCCTGCCTCAGATCGCGCCGGTGTCTGTCAGAGTCACTGTAACCACTCGCCTAAGCACCCCCCACCCCCGCTGTCAACTTTCTTTGTGCCACACTCTATGACATGAAATTTCCATGATCATTTATCTTTCCTAATGACTGAGGGAAATATGACCCTCATGTTATAGATGGGGAAACCGAGGCAGGGAATGATGAAGAATTTACCTGAAAGTTTGATTCTCTGTGAAGTATTGGTGACCTTTCTGGTGGGCCCTCGGGTCACGTCTCTTTGTAGGTCTGAACCCAGGCTCTGAGCAGGAGTGGCTCTCAGATCTGACCCTGGGGTGTTGTCACCAGGGGCCCTGTTCTTGGCCCCAGCAGGGACCTCAGGCCCCGAATGTCACATGCTAGGGATTCATGTCAGCCTCAAGGTTCTTCAGAGCTTGGGGACCTGTCACTGGTATAGTGCTGATCCCACAGGGATTATTAATTAGCGCTAATTGATATATCTGTTCACAGATCCGGCGAGCCCTTTCGGGCCGAGACTATCCACAGGAGTAAAGTACAGGAAACTTGGCATCCTGCCAAGGAGCTCGGCCGCTTCACAAGCTGAGGAAGTTCTGCTGAGACTCGTGGATGACAAAGGGAAACAGAGGCACAGAGAAGCCTACCATCATGGAACCTCAAGAGTGGTATCAGGCTGGCTATGGTGGTATATATGCCTGTAATCCTAGCACTGGGAAAGCTGAGGCAGGAGGATTGCCATGAGGTTGAGACCAGTCTGAGGTCTGAGCTAGAGTTCAAAATCAGCCGTAGCTACTGGCTAGCTTGAGGCTAACCCGGGCTACATAAGACCCTGTCTAAAAAAAAAAAAATACAGTTGTCGTTTGAGAAGAGTAAAGACACAAGACATAGGCCTTCGAGAACTGAGCTTCCAAAGATCCTGGACATCCCGCCCCCAGCTCTCTTCCTCTTTTGTAAATAGGAACAAGAGTTCCTCGCATGTAGCAGGTTCTGGGGACACCCCAGACAGTTCCATATCTGGGCTACAACCGGAGCACTTTTTTTAAAAATCGGGGGCTCAGTGTTTTAGAGCTTAACACTGCTCTTGCAGGAGATAGGAATTCAGTTCCCAGCACACATGGGTTCACAACCCTGTAACTTCAGCTCCAGGGGATAAGATGCCATCTCCTGACCCCTCTGAGTGCCTGCACTGATGTGCACAAATTCATGTGGGGTACACTCCTGTATGCATGCGTGCGTGAGCGTGCACACACACACAAAACGTATAATTTTAAACAGTAGATTAAATTTTAAAATGTTCTGTTTATTTTATTTTGCGTGTGTGAATGCACACCTGGTACCTGCAGAGGCCAGAAGCTGTCAGATCACCTTGAATCAACAGTTGGGAGCCTTCATGTGAGTGCTTGGAATCAATCAAACTCAGGTCCTCCGCAAGGGCAGCCAGTGCTCTTAACTCCTCCATCTCTCCAGCCCCTAAGTCTTTGCTTCTGTTTGAAGGCAGGTGTGTCAGAAATTAGCACATGGTGGGCTAAGAAGGAGATGGACCACATGTTGCAGCAATATTGGGCTGCACAGTGAATCTCAGGCCATCCCAGGCAACAGAATGAGACTTTGTCTCAAAAGAAAATGCATTTTTTAAAAAATTGTTTCTTAATTTTTGAGATGGGCTCTTACTCTGTAGCCCTGACCAGTCTGGAATTCGCTGTCCTTTGATGGGCCGAGCTTTGTTGTCAACCTGATCATGTCTCGCATCAACTAAAACCCAAAGCAGCTGGATACACCCGTGAGGGATTTTTCTTGACTGGATTCACCCTAATTCCGGGCCGCACCCTCTGGAGGCAGCCTGTGCAAGAAGGATGTGGAAGAAGGAAGCTCTTGCTCCTTGCCTGCCTCTCCTCACAAGCACTGAAGTTCATTCCTTCACTGGCAGCAGCACCTATGTCGGGATTCTGGCAGGTACTGAAGACACTGAGACATCCAGCCTTGTGGACGGAACAGCTACTGGATTCCTGCAGATTCTGTTTGGAGATAGCCATGCTGGACGGGCTGAACCACAGCCTGTGAGCCGCTCTAAGGAATCCCCTTTTATATGTCTGTAGATTTATCCTGTCAGTGTTTTTTTCCCTGAGAGCAGTGATTCTCAACCTTCCTCATGCGGCAACCTCATGTTGTGGGGACCCCCAACCACAAAATTATTTCGCTGCTACTTCATAACTGTAATTTTGCTACTGTTATGAATCTTAATGCAAATATCTGATATGTAGGCTATCTGATCTATGACCCTGATTGACCTCAATGGGCTTGCAACCCACAGGTTGAGAATCATTGCTCCTGATAACCCTGAATAACATACCTTCTGTCTCGTTCTCTAAGTGACAGGGTGACAGGTGTGTGTCACTGCACCTAGCTCAGGAAACATTTACTCAAGGAACACCTTCCGCATGTGGTTGGTTTTTCGCAGACATTCCCTGCTTACTGTCTGCCTGTGGTTGGTTTTTCGCAGACATTCCCTGTTTCTGGTCTCCCTCGCTCTCACCTCCTCTTACCTCCGTACCTCCGTTTCTTTCCTGAGTAGAGAAAGAGCAGGCCTAGCAGCTTCTCCCTCCAAACCGGTTTCAGGCAGAATGCCTCTACTCTAATGTAGGGAATTCAATCACTTCCAGTCCATGCATGCAGCCGTGTAAGATATTTCTCTGGCCCCTCACTGAAAACAGAAGTTTCCTCCACATTTGCGAGAGCAGCAGGATAAACAAAGACAGACACACTCGGGCCAGAAAAATCCGATGTAAACACGTCACAGCAGACAAACACACGGGCACAGCAAACACACACAGTCGGTTCCAGCCACCGGGGCGGGCTAGGGTAGCTGGCTCACTGTGTCCAAAGCGGTCTTCTGGACAACGACAGGAAAGGGTGGGGAGGCCCCTGAGCAGATGCTCTGGGCATGACCTCATCTGGACAGCCAAGCATTTGAGTGTACCCAACTCCAAGCCAGAAGTTCAGGACTTAACACCCCGCAAGGGCAGAGCTCTGGCAGGGCTACTGGGTGGACACACAGCTCAGCACTGCCCCACAGCTGGTGCTCAGGGCCAGGGCTCCCAGCAGCTTCCCAGGAGTCCCTAACCATAAGCTTCTCTCCAAAAGTCTCCGGGATCTTTTCCCACATCAGGTACTTGGCCCCCATTCTTGAATCGGGTAAAGGCGCTCACAAGTTTACAAGGTTCTGTGTGCATCTGCCCAGTAAACATTTTCTTCCTTTCCCTGGCCATTCTTTCCCGAAGGCCTCCTTGCGTCCTGTGGGGGTGGGGTTTCAGGCAGGCCCTCCAGACTCTGACCTTGGGGAAAGCAGAGAAAGTCCCAGAGCTCGGCTTGGAGTAAAGCAGCTAAGGTTCAGCAGTGGGCGAGGGGCCCTTGGAGACAGACAGCACTGGGACCCAACTGTGGTGACCAGGTTAACATGATCTTCTTCAACAAACAGTGGCCGGTGTCAAGAGGCAGAGACCTGGATGCAGCAGCTGGGCTGGACACCATAAGCACTGAGCCAGTGTGGGTGAGAGCAAGGGCCAGGACATCTGCCCTAAGGAGATGGACATTCGAGGCTGCTGTGTCTCCCACCGGGGTGGAGCCCACTTGGAAGAGGCCGCTTATAATCTGGATGCCATTACTGTGCCAGGTTTTGCCAAGGCTTTTTGAGAGTGAAGGGCTGGGATAGAAGCCAGGACCTTATTTCTGCATACTCAGGAAGTGCTTCACCTCTGGGCCACACTCTTAGCCTCTCTCTCTCTCTCTCTCTCTCTCTCTCTCTCTCTCTCTCTCTGTGTGTGTGTGTGTGTGTGTGTGCGCGTATGCGTGTGCGTGTATGTGTGTGTGCGCATACCTATAGCACCAGTATGTCTGGTTCTATGAAGAGCTGGGGATCGAACTCACAGCATCGTGCTTGCCAGGAAAGCACTCTACCAATGGAGCCACATCCCCAACTCCATGTCTTATATTTTTGGTTGGTTTGGTTTGAGACAGGGGTTTACTGTGTAGCCCTGGCTGTCCTGAACTTCCTCGGTAGACCAGGCTAGGCTCAAAGTCACAGAGATCTGTCTGCCATTTTCATTTATTCCTGGGGGAGGGGGACGTAGTGCAACTTTGTGGGACTGGTTCTCTCCCTCCACCTTTATGTGGGTCCAGGGGTGTGGACTCATGCGTGCTGAAGCCAGCCTATGTGCTAGGTCTTCCATTCTGGTTTATGAGCCTGAGCAAGTCATGTGGGGTGCCTGAGCCTCGGTTTCTCTGTACAATAGAGATTCGTTCATCTCTACCGTGAATGTGCACCTTCCCCTCTCCCTGAGCCAGTCGTGCCCTGTGTACGTTTAATAGGACATCCACCTAGTGAGCTTGTCCCTCAGTACCTAAGTTGGAGGATCATGTGAGACCCGGCTAGGAGATAGGTAGAGTGGCATCGTCATCTCTACCTCACACATGTCAAAAAGCTTCCCAACCAGGCAGTGGACTCCGAAACAGGACTTGGCATCCGAATCCGGATTTAGGCGCTACTCCGAGGATGCAGCGGAGAAGGCTAAGTCTGGAGGCCTCGCCCCACAGAACACACACACCGCTCGCTAGTGGTTGGTACCGCGGCGACAGCGCGGGGAGCGAGCGCCACCTGGGGGCCACCAAGTGGAGGTGCGAGCGCCGCCTGCGAAAGTGGGTCACTGCCACCTTCCTCCCCGCCCAGGACGCACCCTCCCCCATTCCCAGGAGTAGTTTTAGAAACAACTCACGTTTATGAAATTCTCCTGCAAAGGACGCTTTTCTCAGCCAGAATTTGTCCACGTATTCATGCAACAGACATTTGCTGAGCCACTGTGCTTGTCCTGGTCTGGGGTCATAGTCAGGGAATGAAACATTTAAACCTGCCAGAGCTTCTGGTCGCCTGCGGATGGGGGTCGGGGCAGGAGGACAACTAGGACCGGACAAGGCAATTGCTGGCCCACAGTCAGCGTCCTGAGCAGAAGGTGAACAGAGGGATGAAGTCACAGCTCTCCACTAAAGAGCCAAACCACGAATCCCAGAGGCCTTCAAGGAGGTGTGACTTGTGTAGAAACGGAGGCGCACAAAATTCCCAGACACCCCATAAGGGTGTGGCTCTTGGTCCAGCGCTTCCCTAGCGTATGGGGAAGCTCCGGGTGACCACACACACACACACACACACACACACACACGGGATTGGTTAAAGGTTTTCCAGTCGGGTGCCGCAAGTGCAAAGGCCCTGGAGCAGAACTTGAAGTTAAAGCTCTCTGCCTCCTTTACATTTCTCTTATGTGCGCGGCTGTTTTCCCTGCATGTGTGTCTGTACACCACATGCCCAGTGTCCTCTGAGGTCAGAAGAGGGCATCAGATGCCCTGGAACTAGAATTACAGGTGGTTGTGAACCACCGGGTGGGTGCTGGGAACGGAACCCAGGTCCCTTACAAGAACAATAAGCACTCTTAACCACAGGGCCAACTCTTTACCCCAGTGTGGTATCTCTTTACTTATTGACTTTGTGTGTCTGTGCACATGTGACACATTGCACATGCTATGACATACATGTGGAGCCCAGCTTACCCTGTGGTGGCACACACCTGCAACCCCAGCATTTGGGAGACAGAGGCAGGTAGATCTCTGAGTTCAAAGCCAGCCTGGTCGACAGAGCTAGTTCCAGGACAGCTAGGGCTACACAGAGAAACCCTGTCTTAAAACAAAACCAACCAACCAACCAAATACATAAATAAATAAATAAATAAATAAATAATAAAGGAGGTGCTGTCCCAGGAATGGTGAGTAACCACCCAGGTAGTGGCTACTGTGAACTCCAGAACAGCCAGGACTACATAATAAGACCCTGTCTTGAGAGAGAGAGAGAGAGAGAGAGAGAGAGAGAGAATAAAATGCTTGGGTGGGGGCACACCACCCCACTTCTAGTCCTTTTGCACCAGGAAGCATCTTACTCCAGTCCTCAGTAACCTTGATTGCCCTTCAGAAGATAAGATTAAAAAACAAAAATATTTCTTTATTATATGTTTCTGTGGCTTGGACCTACAGCTTCCTGCGTGTGAGGTGATCACCCTGCTCTGCCTTAGAAACGGCTCCTCAGTGAATTGCACAGGTTGGCCTTTAACTTACTTTGTAGCTCAGACAGACCTCGGACTGTGGTGTCCCTGCTTCAGCATCCTGAGCAACTGTGGTGGGTGACAGGCGTGTGCAAGGCCCAAGTTTCTGTGGTCCTGTTAGTCAGCCATGGTCTGCAGGACAGTCCTGGCCATTAGAGCCCCTTCTCGTCCTCTTGTCTGCCTCCCTGCACAGTTGTCACCTTGGCTCTGGCACTAAGGTCAGTACAGGCCCAAGGAGTCCTCACTTCAGTCTGCACTGCTGGGCAGGTGTCTAGTTTCCCTTCTTCTCTGAGCCTGGAACCTGTTACCACCCCGTCTTCCCTGAGGGAGTGGCTGTCCTCCACATTCCTCACCTCAGCGTTGGTCTGGGGTATGAAACTGAGGTGAAAATATCCTCCATCCTGATGCGATGGCACATGCAGTATTTGTATTCTCTTCGCCGAGGAAGCTGAGGTAGGAGAATCTTGAATTCACAGTGAGACCATCTCAAAATGAAAAGTATCCTCTAAGCCCCTCCTGGCAGACTTCAGCAGCTTCATGCCCCCCAACAATATTGTGCACCCTTGAAAAGGACCATGGTGAGAAACTGATTTGATTCCAGGGACCCTGCTTCTCTCCAGGCCCCAGGAGTCCCTGGCCAGACTGATGGCCGCTCCAGCCTCCTAGGAAAACCAGGGCTGTCCTGCAAGCCTGCTGGTGCGCTTAGGGAGGGGCGGAGCCTCTGGGGCTTCTAATTACGGCTTCAGCCGCACAGACTTAATTACTGCCTTGCGAAGGGTTAATTACTCCTAATCGGTTGGGAATCAGGCAATTTCCTCGCCTCCTGAGAACCAAAATATTTTCTCTTCTCAACACCCCCCCCCCCCCACTTCCTTGGGCTTTTTCTACTTTCCCTGAGTGGAGGGTCTAGGCGACAGGGTGGAGTGGGAATCAGAATTCCCACAGGGAGCGGCTTGATGGAGCCTGGTGGTTCTGACTTAGGTAAAATGCAAATTCAGGGACACAGGTTCTGGTCTGAAGCTGATCTTTGAGAGGTGGTCAAGAGCTGTGTGGAGGACTCCCGTTACTCTGGTAGAATCCTGACCCACCTCAGGTGACTGGGGAGCTGGGGAGGCTGAAGCTGTTTGCTCCCTGCCTGGGAGTTCCCAGGCCTCAGTTTCCCCACCTGTAGAAGTGCTGGCACCTGTCTGGGTGGCCTTGTAGGTGCAGGTGAGTTGGCCCCTGTCTGGGTGGTGAGTAAGTTGACACCTTCCCCTGGTATGGGCTGCGCTAAGGACCACTGAGCTGAGAGGGTGAGGAAGGTGGGAAACCCTGTGATGCCTACGCACGGTTGGCAAGATGAGAGAAAAGGGAAGCGAGAGTAAGGTCAGGGCTGGGAAATGGCCACATGACCCTTCAGCAGGGAACCAAACACACACATTTGATTGAATTCTGAGCACAAGAAACTGGGGAGAGGTTGGTCTCAAGACTCTGGATGGGGGTGCTAGGGAAGTGATGTGGAGCTTCCTGTCCCTTGTGTGGGAGATGTGGGGAAGAGAGGTGAGAGGGACTCGAGTAATCTAATGGTAGCCTAGACTCAACCTTCCCCTGCTTGAGGCTGCCCTGTCTCCCATGGTCTTCCAGGCTTTGCCCCTGAGGTTCCCATTGTTAGAGATCTATTCCCCCATTCCAGTGATCTGTGGGGAGCTGCCCTGGCCGGTGTCCAAGCCTTCTCACCCCTGAGAAGGCCTCCTCTCCACACTGTGGGGCTGTTGACTCTCCTCTCCACACTGTGGGACTAGTTGCAGAAGGAAAGCTGGGACATCAAGCACAACCTCTGAACTCTGGGCAGGCCTCGCTGTCAGCTGCCTTGTTGTGTGGGAGAGGCAGGAGAGCCACTGAAGGGTGGCTGATGAGGACCCTCTAGGCTGGATCTCAACCCTGAAGTGGTTGGCCAACTTCCTGTTTACGGAAATGCCAATGGCCAAGTCTCGGCTGTTCCTCCCTGCTTTGGCCTAGTGAAAAAGCTCTGGCCAGGAACAGTGGGTGCCAAGAGAGGCTCGGAGCTGGGCACTGCTGCTCTCTCAGAACCCAAACTCAGTCAGAGACTCTGGCTTCCATCCCCAAAACTGCTAATAGTGTGTGTGTGTGTGTGTGTGTGTGTGTGTGTGTGTATGTGTGTGTGTGTGTATGTCTGTGCATGTGCATGCATGCACATGTGTTCCTGTGACATGTGTGTGTCTATATTTGCTTCTGACTACATGTGTAAGTGTGTGCTCCTGTGACTGTATGTGTGAGTGTGTGTCTGTGCACATGCTCATGTGACTGCATGTGTGAGTGTGTGTATCTGTGTACACGCTCATATGACTGCATGTGTGAGTGTGTGTGTCTGTGCGCATGCTCATGTGACTGCATGTGTGTGTGTCTGTGCACACGCTCATGTGACTGCATGTGTGAGTGTGTCTGTGCACATGCTCATATGACTGCTTGTGTGAGTGTGTGTCTGTGTGCATGCTCATGTGACTGCATGTGTGAGTATGTCTGTGCGCATGCTCATGTGACTGCATGTGTGAGTGTGTGTGTCTGTGTGCACGCTCATGTGACTGCATGTGTAAAAGCGTGTGTGACTGTGGAGGCCACAGGATAATTTCAGGTGCCATGCCTCAGGAGCCATCTCCCTGCCTTTTGAGACAGGCTCTCTCATGGCCAGCAAGCCCCAGGGGTCCACTTGGCTGGCCCTCCTCAGCACTGGGATTACAAGCATGTGCTCAGCCTGCATTTTATTTGGTGGGGATTGAACTCAGGTCCTCAAGCCTGCAAGGCAGTTTATCCCAGCCTGATGCTGTTAGAGTTAAAGGAGATGGAGCCTTGCTGTGCTGCCCTGGGCACAAACCCTCGGGCCTCAGGCTGTCAAGTGCTGGAATGTGAGAATGTTGGAGGCAATCAGTCCAAAGCCTGTGTTTCTCACCACCTTCCCCCTTGTGCTGATTGGTTGATTGCATCAAATTGTGAAGTCCAACCCCAACCAATGGCGGGGAGGGGGTCACAATTACCACCTACATGAGGGTTAGAGATGCGGGCAATTTTGGTTAGTGTTTGCTAGCCCATTTTGAGTCTGGTGTACCCTTTCTACAAAAATGACTCTCACTCCGCGGTGTGTTCGTCTGTAGGACCCTGAGATTGGTTTTCCCCCAATAATTTGGGTGTTCTCCAGGATTTCATATTCATCTGGGTGAGTTTTACCATCCCCTCCAATGGGGGGACAGGCCCCACCCTGTCATGATGACCACAGGATCTAAGGAAATGACACTCTTTTTGGATCAATAAGGATCCAGGGGCACACTTTCCTCAGCAGCTTGAAGAGGGCCCAAGAAAATATCCAAACAAGCAAGCGTGGGCCACAGGACTGCCAGCACACCAGGGTCACCGGGGCTTTGGAGGTGTGTTCCCATCCCGCTCCTGTTCCTCTAGTGGGGGTCACCGTGTGTATGAGGGAGCTGAGGGGAGGTGAACATGGAATTCAGGCGACAGTTCTGGGCATTCACAGTTACTATCTGTAGCCCCTTTTCTCGGGGGTGAGAATTCTGCCTGTTTCTTTGCTTTGTCCTTTTTTGGGGGGGTTGGGGGTGGAGTGAGGGCTTTATCTGCCTACACCATGTGTACAGCCTCCTTATGTATCTGTGCTAACCTAACTCAATGCTTTTTTCTGTTACTGTGAACCCTCGTTGGATTAGCAGGTACCCTAGAATTTTCTGTACCACAGCCATCCAGTCACAGATTCCAATCCTCTTC
This sequence comes from Myodes glareolus, assembly GCF_982192425.1. NCBI lineage: Eukaryota > Metazoa > Chordata > Mammalia > Rodentia > Cricetidae > Myodes > Myodes glareolus. The sequence goes on along the minus strand of NC_142047.1, from coordinate 12,066,546 downwards.
TCCCGAATTTATTTATTTATTTATTTATTCCTTTTTCTCTCTCTCTCCCTTCCTTCCTTCCTTCCTCCCTCCTTCCTCTCCCCCCTTTCTCTCTTCCTCCCTTCCATTCTCCCTCCTTCCCCACTTCCCTCCCTATTTGGCCTTCACCTTCCTAATGGGATCACAGAAACTAAGTCTCCAACATGGACTGTATTGGCCATGCAATACAAGGTCAATGCATTTTTTTATACCAGACTAAGGAGGCAACACCAGACCTCTGCGATGATCTTTTATTTTGAGTTTTTCTGTTTTGTTTTGACACATTGTTTTACATGATGTGTATACTGGTTTCTGGAGGGGACTTGAGAGCTTTTCCAGCCGTGCGTCTCCAACGCTAAAAGCTTCAAAAGGAGCCGACACTGAGATGTCTAGACTTGGGAAGCTCACGTGGTTTGTAGCAGTCCAGAGAGAACTTGGGAAAGCACGGATCCCAGCTGGGCCCAGAGAAGAGCTGTCCAGGTGCCGGCAAGCTGTTGCCAGCAGGCGGCTACCACGGCTGGAGCCGGAACAACCAGCCTTCTTGGGGGAGGCTGCAGACACCAGCTATGCCGGGTCTTCATGCGGGCTCTTTCCGCCACTGTCTCCAAGTCCGCTTTTCTCTAACTGACAGAGCGTTCTTTCCGTTCTCTAGACGCCTTCGCTCATGCTTGTCTGCCTTTGTTTGTTCTCCCGTGGAGCCCTGGGCATCCTGAGTTTTTACTTTCTGGTTACTCTAACGTGGACAGACTAGGGGAAAAAGCAGCGGTCGCCGCTCTGTCTAAGCTCTTAACTCCAGCGCTTCCTTAGCGGAGTCCTTCAGGATCCCGTAAACACCAGCTTCGTGGGATTTTGCGGTCTGTCTGCTGCTTCTCCCTGCTTCTCACACTTCATAAGCGCAGCTATGATAGTTCGCTCTGTGTACTCTATTAAGACTGTGTTCTCCACCTTGCTTACCTAGGAATTTAAGAGGCCTGTAGTTTAACAGTATGTGCTGTGCACTGTCGTTATATTAGCCTACGTGCGTAGTTTGGGTTCAACGTGCTTTATTTAAAGGGGTGCTGCACACGCTGTCTTGAGCCAAACAGCTGTCATTGGCATAACTTCTTTGCCGGCTTACAAAGGATCACCACAGCTGGACCAGTTAACCACTGAGTCCTTCATAGGAGGAGGGTGTGGGCGGGGTCACCGGGCTCTTGCTGAGCATTCAGCCCCTCCTCCCAGCTAGCTGCATGCAGTTCAGCCCTAATTGCACTTGGCCTCAAGGTCTTAAGGAATATAAAAGTATAAAAGTGGGGGGAGATTAGGACAAGGGCCTCCATCTATAAAGCTGTTCAGAAGCCATCATCCATTCTGGGTGCGGTTTCCAGTGTGGCTGCTCTGGGGACACCACAGTCCTGTCAGACACCCCTTGGTCAGGCTCTGTCAGTAGGCTTCTTGTTCTCCAGGGCGAACTTCCCTGACATCAAACTTTGGTTTGTCACTGGGACATTATGAAGAGGGTGTCATAATGCTTAGACCACTCCATCAGGGAAGGGAAAAAATATTCTCATGACTCCTGGTAAGTTTGTTATTATGATCTGTAATACTAAAAGACAAACAAGCAAACAAACAAAACCCTGAAACTAAAAAGCTCCTTCAGCTATGGAGGTCTGAGTAAGTGAAGGCAGGTCAAAGGTGAGGCTTAGTTGATGATATCAAAATTTCTAAGGCTCCAGCTCAATGCGTTGCTCTCAAGTCTTTGCTTACATTAACGGATCTTAAAAGATCTTAGGCTTTCACTCCAGTTTTAGCTAAACATTACTCAGTAGTTAAAAGGACCAGACTGAATGGCTGACACTGGGCGTCCAATGTTCATGCTTGGAGGCTACGTTAATGTAATCAGAGGGATTAAAGTGGAGACTATGTGCCCCTTTGTCTGCCAAGTTCAACAAGACCCCAGGGGATTATGGGACATCCCCAAATTTCCCAGAACTGTCGGGAGTCAGCTGCTGTCATGTGAAGTTAGGCCTGGAGACCCACCCAGCAGACTCTAACCCATGTCCAGCCTACAAAGAAGAGGGTTAGCATGGTGGGAAATTTTCCTTCATGCCCCCAAGTAAAGGCAAAGCCAAACAAGGCCTTTGGCATACCCTCCCACAGAAAACACAGCTGGGGGAAAGGACAAAGGGGCAGGGGCTCCTCTCAAACTCGGGCGGCCCCTGAGAGCCCCGACAGTTTAAAGAGGAAAGGTTAATTTTGGTCATCTGGATGTCTTTACTCCCTAACAGGAACATAGAGCCGAAGACCAATGATTGTTGTTCCCTCAATGGTCCTAGGGGCTGCGTTCCCCATGCCTTAGCCGTCACTCCATATAGGGTGCTGCTCAGACAACTATTTCTTACTAATGGTTTTCTTCTTGGTGAGAAAAATGTTGCCCAGATTTAAAACCTTGGCTCACTTCAGAACCTGTCGGCAGCCAAGAGAAACAGGCCCACTATTATTTTAACCTAACACACAAATGGTGGCGAAATGTCCCTTCTCTATCCAGAAGCCATATGGGAGGGACCTCGTCCTGATTCCAGCCACTCCAATGGCTGTCAAAAGGCCTGGAAGCATCCCGGGTTCATCACTCTGGAGACCAGCTTCAGAAGCCAAAGCCAAACAAACAACAGCGGTAGATGGAGGCTCTCGTGAGCCCATTGAGAGATTTAATGGACTCTGATTTTGACATTGAAAATCTCCTCTGCTCCCACCCCTGGTACCTTGCCTTGCTAATCATTTTGCCTTTGCTTCTCCAGTCAAGGACCTCCTTCCCTCCCAACACCTGCAGTTACACAAATGAAACTACCCACGCATGGTGTGGGGGGGGTCTTCTCTATAGACCTACTAGAGGGGAACCCTGACTGCTTTGCCTAATGACCGCATTCATCTGGAAGAAGCCAGATCAGTGTCCGCCCATCTTCATGATGGCGGCTATCTCTTTAGAAAGCAGGGAGGATAAAACACTATAGAAGGAGGAAATTAGGGTAGTCAGCCTGCATGTTCTTGAAGCTCCGCTTCTCTTTTGTGATGATTAGTCAATCTAGCCAGAGTGTAAAGTTCAGCTCCCACTAAAGGGATGAGACGCAATCACCACCTTCATTAGGAAGGCAGGCACCATTTTGCTGAGTGTGTGGCCCAGCCTAGTTTCAGGTTGTGGTGCAACTTTTTGTGAAAAGATAGCCTTCCAACGTGCATACAGATTGATCACGTGTGCCTTTGTGTGACACCTGAATTATCCTTTTTATAATGTGGGGTTCCAGGCATAGGTTACCATGCCCAGACTGTCTGTCTGTCTGTCTGTCTTTCCTTCCTTCCTTTCCTCCCTTCTTCTTTTTCTACTTCATCTTCTTTTTTTCTCTTCTTTCTTCTTCTTTTCTTCTGAGAGAGGGTTTCTCTGTGTAGCAGCCCTGGCTGTCCTAAAACTCACTTTGGAGACCGGGCTGGCCTCGAACTCACAGAGATATGCCTGCCTCTGCCTCCTGAGTGCTGGGATCAAAGGTGCGTGCCACCATTGCTGGACTTCAGCTTGCTTTCTATTGCAGCAGAGATGGACCTGTTTCTTGTGTGCACAGTAAGCAAATGCTCCAGCAGGCTGCACCCTCCACCCTTTAACTGTAGGCTTCTAGTGGGCAAATTACATGGTACATAAATTGTGCCTCAACAAAGCAATTAAAATGTCACCATAAAAAACCACAGGGGTGGCCTTTCAGCTCTGAGTTAACAAATACCCGTACTTAGACCCTGTTCTAAAGAGGCCTGGGGATGCACTGGGGACCAAACACATAAAACCCCCACTCTCTATGTGGCCAGATGACATCTATACTTGTCACCCAGCACCTGATAGGTAGAGGCAGAGACACGAGGGTCCTGAAGGCTCATTGGCCAGCCCTACATGCATCTTTCCATCTCGAGACGCCCCTGCTTCAAACCGCTCCAAAGGTTTGGGGTGCTTGTGCCCGTAATGTCAGAACTCAAGAGGTGGAGGGAGGAGTCAAGTTCAGTCAAGGCCAGCCTCAGCTAAACCTCTAGTTTGAGGCCAGCCTGAGACACGTGAGACCATATCTCAAATGGAAAAATAAACACGGAACTCCACCCTTCCCGGTTTCCTTTTCTCTCAACACAACTGTCAGTATCTCTGTGCTTAATCTTGCTTCCTGTCAGCTCCCCCCTCGAGGGGAGGGGTCTTTTATTTTTCTTTCTTTTTTTTTGAGATAGGTTCTTACTCTGTAGTCATTAGAGGCAAGAACAAATACTCCCAGCTTCCTTGTGTGTAGAGCCCATAGGTCCAAGTCAAGTTTCTTCCCTCAGCAGCCCTCTGTCTTCTTCTTCTTCTGATTCTTCTTCTTATTATTATTATTATTATTTGACATAGTCCTTCATGGAACTGAGAACTTAGCTGGCCAGTGACTCTTCAGGACCCTCGTGTCTCCACCTCACCCCAGCCCTGACCCTGCACACCCCAGCTGAGATGGCACGTGAGCCGCCCAGGTCTGACATGGGTTCTGGAGTCAATCTCAGGTCCTCACGCTCACACAGCAAGCATTTTGGCAAGAGTGCCATCCCCGACCCCCAGCCTCCTGTATGTTGTTGTTTTGAGATAGAGTTTTGCCATGTAGCCCGGGCTGGCCTCCAACTGGCTCATGTTGCCTCTACCTATCAGGTGCTGGGTGACAAGTAAAGATGTCATCTGCATCTGGCCACATAGAGAACGGGGGTTTTATCTGTTTGGTCCCCAGTGCATCCCTAGGTCTCTTTAGAACAGGGTTTCAGGAGGAGGAGAAGCCAGGCAAAAGGATATGCAGGGAAGAAAGGCGGAGAGGCAGAAGTATGCAAGGAACAGAAAGAAGCCAGAGGGGCTGGAGAGAAGAGAGATCTCAGAGGTCACAGGACAGACCTATGGACCACATGGATGACTTTGACTTGGCACCGAGTAGGAGCCATGGAGGATTCCTGAGATGGAGAAGGACCTGGCCAGAGAGAACAGAGCGGCAGAGCTGAGGGGAGGAGTCTGCTGATACCCAGGTTTCGGGGCACAGAATGGGGCTGCACCAGGTGGAGATTGAGAGCAGGTAGGTTCCCGGTCGATTTTGAAATTGAGACCTCCAGTTTTCCTGGTGTGCTGCAGAGGGACCCAGAGAGCTCCAAGCACTGGACCGTGAGCTTGTGGTGAATGAGACTGGGAGAGCCAAGGTGTCCCAGCGCTGCAGTTGGCAGCTGACACTGGCCCCAGAGTGGCTGCCCAGATGGTCAGCTCTTCCACCTCTCCCTGTTCACCCAGCCTCTCTGTCCACAACAGTCCCCCCGGGACCCAGTCCAGGAGCTTCTAATTCTTTTGTCCTGAACTCAGAGGGCACGAGCTTGCCCCTCACCCACACAACTACGACCAGCCAAGCCTTATGTGGAAATGTTTGGATGCCAAGGAAGGAAGGAGGCGTGGCGTTTCCCGGGCGGCGCGGACTGCAGCCTGGCCCCAGCAGGTCAGCTCCCCGGTTCTCCCTCACATTTCCTCTAGAGTTCAGGCTCCCACCATCTCTGCTCTGCCACGGCTCCTCTGGTCCTCTCTCTGACCCTACGGGGATGGTTCTCATAGCCCTACACAGCTTAGGCGTGACTATGTGTAGCTCGCACCGCAAGGTGTTCTGCCCTCCCAGGCGCTCACATCTTTTAAGCTTCTTCCTCTTTCCCATCTAAGCATCCTTCATACCTCCTTCCTCCAGAAAAGGCCCCTCCATTCTATTTTTTGGTTTTTGGTTTTTTCCCCTTGAGCACAGCCCTGAGGTTACTACAAAAACAGGAAGGTTTTTTTTTGTTTTGTTTTTTTTTTTTTAAACAAGAGCCTATAAGAAAAATTTTGTAAAGACCTTACCAGGTAAAGACAAACCAGCTTGATTGCCCCTCAAACCTGCAACAGCCAAGTGTTCCCACGGTACAGCTTGGAAGACTGAATCACAGAGTTTGTGTGGCTCACCAGGTCACACAGATATGAACAGCAGAAGAGGCCCATCCCCCAGCCACACTGCTCCACCACCTCAAGGGAAAGACAGCTGAGGCCTCCAGAACCCCAGAAGGAGAGACAGGAAGTAGGAAGTGGTTAAGAAGGTCCAACAAAGGGCCTAGGGAGATGGCTCAGTTGTTAAGAGCACTGACTGCTCTTCCTGAGAACCTGGGTTCAGTTTCCAGTACCCACACGATGGTTCATAACCAACTGTAACTCCAGTCCCAGGGGTCCGATGCCTTCTTCTAGCCTTCAAAGGTATTACCTGGATGCGGGACGCAGGTATAAGCTCAGGTACACACAGATGCATAACTTAAACAAGACAAGATTTTCTAAAGAAAAAAGGGAAGAGGAGGAGGAGCTCAGGAGACACACACACACACACACACGCACACGCACACACACGCACACGCACATGCAGCAGTAGCGGGCAGCACTGAGGGCTTTGGCCAGCGTCACTGCTGCCCCGGGGAGATGGCTCTGCACGCAGATCATTTGCCACTCAAGCACCAGAGTTCAGACTCCAGAACATGCGTGAAAAACCATGTACAGTCGTGTACACCTGTGACGGCTCCTCTGGGGAGGTACAGACAGCAGAATCCTGGGACATCTCCAGCCAGCCAGCCTAGCTGATCTCAGGCTCCAGGTCTTGTGAGGATATCTGCCTCACAAAGTGATGTGCACAGGCCCCATGCTACACAACTTTAATCCCAGCACTCGGAAGGCAAAGGCAGGTGGATCTCTGAGTTCAAGCCTACTCTACTAGTGAGACTCTGCTTCAAAAATTAATTAATTCGTGAACCTTTGAGACATCCATGGTCAGTAGAGGAATGTCCCGAGGGGAGCAGGAAGGTAGTTCAGTTCAACAAGACTAAGTAGCAGGCATTGTTCAAACTTTGGGAGTCTGACCCTGAGTACTTTATTTTAGGTGTGTTTAAGCACAGCAAAATTTGGTTATACTTCCTTGTGATAACGAATCCAACACCATGTGCAAAACAAAGTTCAAAGCTTAGCTCCATGGAAACCCTTTGTGACCAGGTGCTGGTGACACACACCTCTAATTCCAGCATTGGGAGACAGAGGAAAGTGGATCTCTGTGAGTTCAAGACCAGTCTGGTCTACACAGTGAGTTCCGGGAAAGCCAAAGCTACCAATAGAAACCATATCTTGGAAAAACAAAAGAATAAAACTAAACTTTTTGTGAAGTACATGTGACATTTTCTATAAAGATGGGGGTCTATAGACTGTCTACACATGACTCCTTCTATAGATACAGGTTCTTATAGATTGACAAGCTCAGGGTAAGCGTCTGGGGAGGGATCCAACGTAGCCACACAGACAGTGCAAAGATCACCAGGCTATTAAACACGTCTGCCCCCAGCCTTCTGGGCAGAAAACAGGTCCTACATCCCTCTCTTTGAAGACACAGCCCTGTGCTCTTATCATTCCTGGTTCCCCAGTACTTATGTGTGAGCAGTTAATCTGAGCCCCTCGGTGCTCCCCACAATTAGCTAGTTAAAGTATACAGCATTCAGTGGCACATGCCTTTAGTCTCAGCACTTGGGAGGTACTAGTCTACATAGCGCCATAGGACAGGGAAAGACCCTGTCTCAAAATAAATAAAATGAAATATGGGTTATAATTGAGGAAGATACCTGTGTCCTTCACATGCATGTATACACATGTGTACATGCACACCCGTATACACAGAGACTAGGGGCTGTTCCCATCCTTACAGTGTCTACTGAAGTTGAACAGGAAGGGTTGGTGTCTGTCCAATGGAGCCTTCAGGTGCAGCTCTGCCCTCCACGACACCTGCACTGCAGACTGGTGTGAGCCCCTGAGGTGGTCTGGGAGCAGAGCACTAGACAGAGAACGATGCAAAGGCCTTGAGGTCCACCTGCGCATCCCAGGAGAAAAGCAAGGCCAAGGGAACTAGCCAAGGTAACGGGAGGAGGCGGACTAGCTATCTAGAGTCACGTTAGAGGCCTTCGGGGGGGTTCAGTGACAGCAGAGTCCAGAAGCCCCGCCCCATGCCCCCCCCCACGTGAGGCCTGGAGATCTGGCCAGGTACGAGAGTTGTGCACCAGGAAGGGACCATGGAAGAGGATGGTGGAGGCAGACAGGTTCCTGCATTCCCTGAGCTAGCTCAGGTGTCTCTGTCCTCATGGACTTCTGTATTAGAGGTTTGGTCCTTGGGGAGCAGGCACTGAACTTTTAGAGATGCAGCTTGGTGGGGGTGGGGAGACGGTACGGGCTTGAGGACCAGAGTTTGATCCGCAGCACCTACATCAGAAGCTGGGCCTGTGACTGTAGTGGTGGCTCAGAGGACCCATGTTCTGTTCCCAGCACCTACACGGCAGCTCACAGCCATGCTTAACTCTGGTTCTGAGTGATCCAGTGTCCTCTTCTGACCTCTGAGGGCACCAGGTACCCACATGGTGTACATACACACAAGCAAACAAAACATCCATACACATAATAAATCTTTAGAACGGAGGTGGGTATCTGGGGAGATGACTCAGAGAACTGGGTGCTATTCCAGAGGACCGTGGCTCTCCCTGGCTTCAGGGAGTGACCTAGCGGGGGCAACAAGGGAACAAAGAAAGGACAAACACACACAGACCTGTGCCCAGAAAAGCTGGGATGGGTGCTCTGTGCTTGATCTGCAGGAAGATGCTAACCACTACACCACACAACCCAGAAACCCAGCCCGTTTGTTCCGTGTGCCTGAACTGAGAGGCAGGTTTGCTCTATGGCTGGAGAAGGCAGGTCAGCTATCTCAGTAGGAGGTCTCTGTAAAGGAGCCATGCCAGGCTGCAGTCCTCCCAGAGGAGGAAGCTGCGGTTGACAGTGTTTACACACTCGAGGAATCATTCCTAAACACTGTCCTCAGGCCAGAGGAAGGCTCTGCCCTCCCCCGGGACTGGCTTTGCCGGTCCCATGAGGCTGAGGCACTGTCCGAAATGTGGCTACACCCATGGCAACAACTCAAATTCTCTCAGGATTTAATCTGCTGTTTGCACATTGACTCAGGGTTTCCTCTGCTCCCTACAGTTCCCAGCCCCCATATCAGCTGGCACACAGCTGACTCTAACTCCAGCTACAGAGGAGTCAATGTCCTCTGGCCTTTTGGGGTACCTGGACACATTTGCACACACACATTCACATAATGTAAAATGACAAAAAAAAAAAAAACCAAACCTCTTAAAACTCTACATTAAAAAGCTGGGCACAGAGTTTCATGTTTGCCCACCTAGTTCTGCTACAATGGAGACAACAGGATCCCTGGGGCTCACTGCGCAGCCAGTGGATCTCACTTCCTGAGTTTCAGAACAATGAGAGACCTGCCTCAAGCAACAAGGCGGACCACTCCTGAGGAATGACAGCTAAGATTGACCTCTCACACGTATGCACATACAAACATTCATGTGCATTTGCAGCCAAATCCACAGTAGTACATATATACACACACATTAGGAGACAGCGGAAGAGGTGATTTAGTGCCAGATGACCCCTGGAAGGGGCTGCAGGACCCGGTCACCCACTGGCATCTTGTCCTGTGATGTGGTCTCCTCCTGTTTCAGCACATAGGGTGCTCACCAGACCTGACCCGGATCTAGCACCATGCCTTGGCCTTGATTATCAAAACTGTGACCTAAACACCCTCTTTTTGTGTTTGTTTCGGTTTTGGTTTTTTGAGACAGGGCTTCTCTGTGTTACAGCACTGGCTGTTCTGGAACTTGTTCTGTAGACCAGACTGGCCTACAACTCAGAGATCTGCTTGCCTCTGCCCCCGAGTGCTGGAATTAGAGATGTGCACCACCACTGCCCAGCAAATGCCCTCTTCTTTATAAAAATTCTAGGTGTCAAATCTGCAGTGATAGTAAAAAGTATGGGTGACTAAATTGCCTCTGCCTCCCACATCCTAGTATCCACCCACTGCGAGTCCCTCACCTTGGTGTAGACTGAACTTACTGACTTGTTTCTGTGTGTGTGTGTGTGTGTGTGTGTGTGTGTGTGCGCGCGCGTGTGTATGTGTGTGTGTGTGTGTGTGCTCTCTTGTACCTAGTATGCATGAATATTTGTGTGGTAATTACATATGCATGTACATGTGTGTAAAAGCCAGAGGATAGCTTCATGTCATTCCTTAGGGACCATGGACCTTGCTTTTTGAGACAGAATTTATCATTGAACCTGAAACTGGCGAGGTAGGTCAGGAACCTGCTTCCCACCAGGCCACAACACTGGAGTTACAAGTGCACCGTACCACACCTGCCCTATTCATGGGTCCTGGGGTCAAACCCAGGTCCCTGTACTTTCACCACAAGGCGGTTAGCAGCTGAGTCATCTCCTCAGCCTGTGATTTGACTCACAATAAAATGTGACAAGGACGGATGCTCTTTCTGAGACTGACTTCAAAAGGTTGACATTTCTTCCTATTTTCTTTTTGGCTTTTTAGTTTTTTTAGAGTAGGAGTAGTTCGGTGGCAGAGTGTTTGGAGGCCCGGGGTTCAGTCCACCTCCACCAAAACATACTTTCTGTAAAAACAAACAAACAAAAACTGAGGAATTGTATATGTGTGTGCACACCTTCATGGACATGTGTGTGTGCACGTGCGTGCACACACACACACACACACACACTGCCTAAAAAGTAAAATCAGAAAATAATTAAAAATAAAAATAATAAAAACAAAAATATAAGAAAATAAGCAAAAGCATTTTTCAGCTAAGAAAAGGAGCCACTGGCTGGGCTGTGAAGGATGTTCACGGTTATTACAAAGAGCTGAGTTGGGTTCCTAGCACCCACACCAGGTGGTTCGTAACCACCTGCTAATTCTACTTCCAGGGATCTGCTGCCCTCTTCTGGTCTCTAAGGGCACCTGCACTCACGCACACACATACGTCTTGAAAGGAAAAGAAAAGGACTGGAGATGTGGCTGGTAGAGTTCTTGTCGAGCATGGGTCAGACTCGGGTTCCATCACCACAGATATGGCAGTGTTCACATAGATTCCCAGCCCTCGGGAAGTGGAGGCAGGGTGAGAGTTATGAGGTCACCCTCGGCGACGCAGCCAGTGTGAGGTGGTGCAGACACACAGAGGAGCCTGCGTTTAAAAAAAAAAAGGAAGAAAGAAACAGAAAAAGAAAAAATAAAATTAAAAAGATGGGTTTGGAGGCCAAGCAGCAGGGGCTCACGTCTTTAATCCCAGCACTCGGGAGACAGAGGCAGGTAGATCTTTGTGAGTTCGAGGCCACCCTGGTCTACAGAGTGAGTTCTGTGCTACCCAGAGAAACCCTATCTCAAAAAACAAAACAAAACAACAACAACAACAACAACAAGGCACTGTGGGTGCTGTTCTGTGGTTTGATGATGTCCTCTTCGTATTGACATTTTCTGTTATTTTCGCTATGGTGGGGTTGGAACACAGGCCTGGAATATGCTACAAGGTGCTCACCACTGAGCCACTCCCCAGCCCTCACTGGAGAGGGGCTGGTCCTAGGCAGAGGCTGAACCCAAGAGCCACAGCCTGCCCTTTCAATTGAAATCCAATCTGGATTACTGGTAAGAACAGGACCAGGACCAGGCAGGTCCTGCCGTGTAGCTGTGCGGTCATAGCAGATTTTCGTGAGATTCTCTGACTGGTTAGCCACACCATGTCAGAACTCTGCCACCCAATGGTGGCTCTCCTGACCTAATGAAACTTTCTTTAGAACCCACATAGTCTGTCACCCCAACAGAATAGCACAAGCGGATGGCTGCTGGGGCCTCTGCGCTGACTAAAGGAGTTTCCCAGAGAACACCCAGGCCTTTGTCCTGAGGTGAGGGGCTGGCTCTTTGTCACTGGGTAGGCTCTTGGGTCTTAGCAGCCTCTCCACTGCTGGGATTATTGTGTGACACCTGGCTCTCAGGTGTGGTAGCTTCCCGCCGACTCTGGCCAACAGCCTCCTGAGTGGAATGCACAAGGCTTTCATAGGGAGAGACAGGAAGGAAGCAATATGGGTAAAGGTCAAATCCTGCCATTGGTCTCAGGCTCTCAGATGACTCTACACAACCCCATCATTGAGCCTGACTTTATTTCAAACAGTGAAAGTTTAATTATCTTGGTTTTTTCTTCATTAATTTTGAGGTTTGCAAAATATGGCTCATCCAGTGAAGGTGTTTGAGTCCCATGACCTGATCCAGCTCCTCGACCTGTATGCTGGAGGGGACAGCCATTCCTGGGTTGCTCTGACTCAGCCATGGCCTCCCCAATAATGAATAGAATGTAATTGCTTTAAATGTCATTAAGATACTGATCTTCATGATTGACTCTGAGTCCTTGTGTGTGTCCAAAGTTGTGGGGATCAGGAGGCAACTTTGGGTGTTAGTCCTCAGATGCTGTCTACCTTGGGGTTTTTTGTTTCTGTTTTTCTCCCTCCTTCCCTCCCTCCCTCCCTTCTTTCTTTCCTTCCTTCCTTCCTTCCTTCCTTCTTTCTTTCTTTCTTTCTTTCTTTCTTTCTTTCTTTCTTTCTTTCTCTTGGACTTATTTATTGAGCTGGATAGCACACGTCTTTAATCCTAGCACTTGTGAAGCGGTGGCAGGCAGATCTCTGTGAGTTGTAGGTCTTGTAGCTCTGTAACCAGGCCTACACAGTTAGAGACTGTCTCCATAAAAGATTTTATTTTTATGTTTTGTGCACATGTGAGTGCCTGCATGCATGTCCGTGACATGTGTGCCTGGTATCCATGAAGGTCAGAAGAGGGTGTTGGATCTCCTGGAACTGGAGTTACAGACAGCTGGGAGCTGCCGTGTAGGTGCTGGGAACTGAGTCCAGGTCCTTTGGAAGAGCAACAAGCATCCCTGACCACTGAGTTGCCTTTCTGGCTTCACCCTGTTCTGAGAAGGAACCTTAAATCTGGCAGCTGGGCAGGCCAGGGAGCCCCAGGGATTTGGCTGTTCTGTCCCCGAAGCTGCTCTGCCCTGGGTGCCAGGTGCTTTCTCACTGTCTGAGCTCCTCATGTAGCCCAGGCTATCCTCAAACTTGCTGTGTAACGGAGGATGACCCTGAGTTTCTGATCCTCCTGCCTGTCTTCCACGTCCGAGATTACAGGTGTGCGCCACACCTGGTTGATGGGGCACTGTTATTAGAGATGCTAAATGAGTCTTTTCTATAAAATACTTTAAGACTTGTTCAAGACAAGAAATTCAAATCTCTTAACTCCCCTACCTTGTAAGAATTTTATATAAATGTTTTATTTCCCACACACCCCTGGCAAAACCTCTGTTTATATGAAGGTCCACAACTCTATTCTGAAACTTTGATGGCCTGAGCAGTGGCCCTTTCCCCCTGCAAGTTGTGATCTCTTCCCCTCCCTTCTTCATTCATCCAGGAATTGGGGCGCAGAGTAGCAGTCACCAGCTGAGGTAGAGTAAAAAACAGACTTCCGGTCTCTGGGTGTTTGCTCTTCCGAGAGTGCCCTCCTGGTCAAGAGTACAGTGCCACCTTTTCCAGTCTCTTCAGTTGGAGGGGAATCCAGCTCTCCTGTGGGGAGCCTCAGACCCCAGCAGGGCAGCCCACGTACCCCATGGGCTCTTGTTGTTTGTTTGTTTGTTTTGTGGCCCTCATGGGCTGGGCCTCTGATGCTTTCCAGGTCGACAAAAGAACCTAGGGTTTGGACGTCCACAGAAAAAGCCTGGAGGCCTGGCCCCAGGGAATGAGTGTGGTGGCCAGGAACACTGCACACAAACCAAGCAGGAAATGGCTGTGAGGAACAACCAAGTATTCCTTTGGTGGCTGGCTCATCCTGGGGGTTGCGACGTGTCTTTGACTTGACATGAAACTTGGGGCACAAGAGACCTCCGTTCAGGGACACTGAGCACAAGACAAACCAGGATAGGAAATAACTGTGGTAAAAAGAGCAGTTTTGGTTTTACTGTCTAGGTGCTGTGACATAGCAAGGATGAGGAAAAAGAAAATCTTGATACTGTCTCCTTCTGCATTTCTTTATGGCGTCCCGCAGACGTCAAATGCCCCGTGACTTCATCACTATCTTAGTTTGTATAATTACATGGGATTATATATACATGGGAGATATATACAGCAGCAGCCAGGAGGGTCAAGGTGCTCCTGAGCTCTCCGGGGACTTTCCCTTTTATATTATACTAAGGGGTAACACTTTATTTCCCGAGTTTTCTGTGTCTCACATCCTCTATAATTCTGGGTTGTGTGTGGTAAATTATACCAAGGCTTTCCTGACTTGAGTAGAGTTCCCCTGAGCGCTAGCACGCTCGCCTCCGGGGTAGGCTGAGGCATGAAGAGGGGCTCACAGGTTCTAAAGGGAATATTTAAAGGAAATATAGGGAGTTTAATCCACACAGGTACTAAATTCCTCTTCAATTTATATGATCACTAAAAGTGAATGGATTTCTTTGATATGTGACGATATATTTGTCTCGAGGAGTTTTTGCTGGATGAGGATCCAGCACAAAGGGTTAAAATCGGTCAGACAAAACACAGAGAATTCAGTAAGGTCACAGGTATTAGAGTCACATCTGTACACTTTTTTTTTCTTTTTGTTTTTTTTGAGACAGGGTTTCTCTCTGTAGCCCTTGCTGTCCTGGCACTCACTCTGTAGATCAGACTGACCTTAAATTTACAGAAATCCACCTGCCTCTGTGGATTATCCCCAGTGCTGGAATTAAAGACATGCGCCACCATTGCCCGGCTGAGAGTCACATCTGTAGAAGTGGATAATGGGACCAGAATGTCTTCAGGATCAGGATCGCAAACGAAGAAGGGCAGATACAGGAGTCACATCTCACATCAGGACAGGGACCAATCTGGCTGGCGCCTCCTTTTCTCGTGGTCACTCGTGGAAAGGAACAAATGGCAGGAACTCTGCTGTGAAAGCTCAGGAGAGGTTCCACTCGTGGGGCTCCGAGAAACAGCCTCATGCATTCTGAGTGGAGACTTTCCAGGGGGGCTGCCTTTGAGCACCCACGTTCCCGTCAGTAACCCTTCGCTCACGCTTAGTACGTAAGCCCAATCAATTTGTTGGTTCCCCAGGCTGAACTCTGATGAAACTGAACTTCGGTTTGTCACTGGGTCCATACTTCGAGGCTAAACTAATGTGGTCCGAGGGATTAAAAGGGAGACTACTTCCCCCTTGCCCTCCGTGATCGGCGAGATCCCAGGACACTGAGCCAGCTCTCAATGTTCTGTAACTGTGAAAAGTCTCCTCCTCTCTTGTCAGAAGACCACGGAGACCCAGTGACTCTAGCCGGCGTACACCCTACAAAGGAGTCAACACAGAGGAAACACGTGCTCAGTGCTTCCGCAGAAGCCACAGCCCAGCAAGGCTCTGACTGACCCCCACAGAGACGGGACATCTGGCAAAGAGCAAGCTGGAGGAGCCAGAGAGCCTCTCGCGCCCAGGTGACCCCTGAGGACCGGATGCTGAACTGGCCGGACAGGACCAAAAGAAAATGATGACTTTTGGCCACCTGCATGGTTTAGACACTCAGCAGAGAATTATAACCAGAGACTGAGAAAGGACTGGCCAGAGTCCAAGCGCTCACACTCCCAGACATTAGATACGAGTCGTTTAGACAACTAAATCTTGCTTATTGCTTGCTTTTTTGTTTGTTTTTTCGAGACAGGATTTCTCTGTGTAACAGTCCTAGATGTCCTGGCTTCTCCTGGGTCTCCACCTAGGATCTGTATGGCTAGTGACTGTTGTCTCTATTTTGGTATTCCAGGCTGGCCTTGAACTCACAGAGCTCTGCCAGCCTCCACCTTCCGAGTGCTGGGGTTAAAGGTGTGCCCCATGCCACCCCTGGCTTTGTTTACTACTTCAGACCTGGTTCTCTGTAGCAGCACTGGACTCAGAAACAGATCGCCGTTATTTTCACCGAAAAATGCAATGATGGCCGGATGTCTCTTCTTCCCTGTCTAGAAGCGTTTAGGAAGGACACTGTGCTGATGTAACAACTACCAAGGGGCATGAGAGCAGATTGGAGTTCTGGAGACCGACCCTAGAGTCCAAAGAGAAACAAGGAGTCCAAAGAACAGTTTCTTCTGAGCCATCAGAAAACGCTAATGGACTTCGGTTGGGATTTTTTTCTTTCCTCTTTCCTCTTTTGTTTTGTTTTCTTTGTTTTTGGTTTCTGGTTTTTTTGTGACAGGGTTTCGCTGTGTAGCCCTAGCTGTCCTGGAACTTGCCTTGTAGACCATACTGGCCTTGAATTCGCAGAGATCTGCCTGCCTCTGCCTCTCGAGTGCTGGGATTAAAGGTGTGTGCTCCCACACGCAGCAGATTAGGGCATTTTAAAACTGCGTTCTGGCTTCTCCTTGTTCTCCACCTAGGATCTGTATTGCTAGTGACTGACTGTTGTCTTTATTTCTCCTTGGATCTCTCTTCAGACACCAGTCAAGTACTTCATTTCCTGCCTACATCTGATAATTGGGGCTTTTTAGATAGGTTCCCCAACTGCCATGCCAACACCCCAAATGCAGCTGGAAGAAGCAAGACCATTCATCACCACAATCCCATAACGCCACTTAGTGTCAACTCTTCGGGGGGCGGGGGAGTATGATAAGAACAGGAGGGAGACACCGGTCTGGTAGTTAGGGGGCAAAGACTGAAAGGAGAATAAGCAATTTCCTCCTTGACTAAAAGCCATAAATGTCCTTAGACTCTTGGCAGCTTCATCCTTTCCAGAGGCCAAAGATGCCAAAGTGTTTGGGAAGCTCTAAACTCTGGTCTGGTTCCTAAATGATACTAGGATTAGCTCTTTAGGGAACTAGAATGTTTTAGGAGAGCCTGTTTAGGAGAAACTGGCTAAGAATCTCTGGTCTGGATCGTGAGAACAGAATCTCTAGCTAGGGTCAGACTTAACTTTCCACTGGGGCCAGTTCCGTCCTCTGCCAAGGAACCAAGCCTAGGAAGGCAGGCTCACCTTAAACCATGCTAACAAAATAGATAGAATAATTAATTTCTTGGGCTCACCTTCAACTATGCTAATGAAATAAATGGAACAATTAATTTCTTGCACTAGGGCCTAACTCAGGCTTATTGGCTCCATTATTACTGAACATATTTTCCCTCCCCTGCAGTCTCTTACCCCATGATAGACAGAATGGGAGGAGGGATTCGTAAGTTCAAGTAAGGCCTTTTCTATCAAATATTATAAGACTTATGTTTAGGACAAGGGATTCAAATCTACATAGCCGGCCCCACCCCAGACCTTGTAGCCTGATTTGCTAGTGCCCAAATTCAGGGTTTGGAGCACATTAGGCAAAGTACTCCATGAACTGAGCTTCAAGATCAAGTTCAAGTCCATTCAAGTACTCCATGAATCTTCAGCCTTCTTAAAAAATACAAATACAGAGCTGGGCAGTGGTGGTGCACACCTTTAATCTCAACACTCGGGAGGCAGAGGCAGGTGGATATCTGTGAGTTCCAGGTGAGCTTGATCTACAAAACGAGTTCCAGGACAGCCAGGGCTACACAGAGAAATCCTGTGTCAAACAAACAAACAAACAACAACAACAACAACAACAACATATACAGACGCTAGAGAGACTACAGCAGTTAAGCACCCTGATTGCTTTGCTGAGGACTTGGGTTTTGATCATCCACATGGTGAGTCACAATCATTCCTAATAGAATAGACCTTACAGAATGGTACTGAGAGATTATCAGAAAGGATTCATATGGTTGAAATTGGCAATCAAAATCTGTTAAAAATTATGAGAGGCTAGCAGAAAGAACATTCCTTTTGGAAGGCAATCTACGTGTCATCCAAATAATCTCTAAGGATGAGGTGATATCATTATTGGGAAAACTTAAAGACTTGGAAGCATATGTACATGATGAGAACCAGAAATTAATTGATTTGATGAAGTCGTTAGAAATATTCACAGGTAAAGAAATTCAGACTCTACAAAAGACAGTGATACATAATTTGAAACCATTGAAGAACTTGTCAGAACTGATAAGCAAGGAAATTAGGTACAGACAAAAGACAGTAGTAAATCCTTATCATTTCCAGTACCTCTCAGAGTCAGAGACGACTTATCAAGAATTTTAGCTACTTACCCTGTTACTACTTCTGAAAAGCCAGCAAATGCTCAATACCCCAAAGGACATACAGAATGTAAATGGAAACCTATATGTATGGAAGATCTGAAAGGTATCAAGGAGGCAGTAATATCTTAAGGCATGCATTCGCCATATGTGAGGGAGCTGGTAAAGACATGTGCTTCAAGAAATAAGGTTACTCCACATGATTCACTTCAATTAGTCTCAGTTGTATTAGACCGTGGTCCACAGCTACAGTGGAAGAGTTATTGGAGAGAGGAAGCTAAGGTCCTTGAACATTAAGGTAGAGTCAGGGGTTTTGAGGCCTCCCAAGATCAGGTTCTTGGTGAGGACCATTATCCTGATGCAGAGAGTCAGGCTATACACAATGAACACACCTTGTCGCTGTGCCATACAGCAGTCTTGAATGCCTAGGACAAGATTCAAGAACTAGAAAAAAATAACTGAATCGTGTACTAAGTTGAGATAAGGCCCAAGAGGACCATTTAGTGACTTTTGGCAAAGATTGACTAAAACTGTACAAATAGGGATAGCAAATCCAGAAGCTAGATGAGTACTCAAGGAATCTCTGACTTTTGAAAATGCTAATTTACAATATAAAAAGATACTTGGGCCCTTAAAAGTTAGATCAGTACCAATGGACAAATGGATCCCATACACAGCCAAAGCTGACTCCTTTGATAAAATACAGAAGCTTATATTAATTATAAACTAGTTGGCCAGTTAGCTCAGGCTTATTATTAACTAGCTCTTATAACTTAAATTAACCTACAATACTTGTCTATATTTAGCCACATGGCTTGGTACCTTTATCAGTGAGGCATTTCATCTTGCTTCCTCTGCATCTGGCCAATGACTGCATCTCTGCCTTTCCTCTTCCCAGAATTATTCTAGTCTGGTCACCCTGCCTATACTTCCTGCCTGGCTACTAGCCAATCAGCATTTTATTAAACCAATATGAGTGACAATTTTTTTTTTTGTTTTTTTGAGACAGGTTTCTCTGTGAGCCTGTCCTAGAACTATCTCTTGTAGACCAGGCTGGCCTCGAACTCACAGAGATCCACCTGCCTCTGCCTCCCAATTGCTGAAATTAAAGGCGTGTGCTACCATCGCCCACCTGAGTGACAAATCTTTACAGTGTACAAGAGCATTATCCCACAGCATTTTCCTGTTTTCTTTTCAAAACAAGAACTCTGAATTTAATCACATTTATTTAGCTTTTTTCCTGATCATTATCCATAACAACTTATAACCAACACACTAAACAAAAACAAACATCCATAATCCATTTTGGGGGGAATGTGGGTGTAGTTTTCTAGGTTATTTCCTCTTGATTAGGGGTGCTGGTAATCTTTGGGGGACCCTGAGAAAATTTAGAATTATGGTCAAATCCTGATGGGAGTATTCTGTGAGACTGGATCATCTCAGTCAGCAGTCTTGAAGCTGTTCTGGGTGCAGAACTCAGAGGAAACCGCAACAGAGGTGCTCTGAAAAGCTGGATCGTCTGGGTCATCCATTTCCATTGGAGATTTTTCAGGAGGTCTTCCTCTATCAAACACTATTCTTATTAAACCAGAATGAATTCACAGCCTATCATTTCCTGTGGAAACAAAAGAAAAACACCTCTTCTTGAAAGTAATGCATCTTTTGACTTAAATGTTGAAGTCAAGGCATTTTTAACGTATCTAGGTTGGATTAATCCAGCAGTATTTATAATCCATTGTCTTTTAACAGCTGTTGCTCCACCTGCAGCAGTCAAACAATTCAAAGACAATATAAAAACATGCAGGATCCAGAGTCTCTGTGTATCTTCCATCTTTATGTGTTTTTTTTAACTCTTTCATTTATTTATTTATTTTTTAATTTTTGGTTTTTTGAGACAGAGATTCTCTGTGTATCCTTGTCTGTCCTGGAACTTACTCTATAGGCCAGGCTAACCTTGAACTCACAGAGATCTGCCTGTCTCTGCTTCCCAAGTGCTGGGATTAAAGGTGTGTGCCACCACCCGACTACTGTATTTCTTTTTTTAAAGGACTTTATCTTTTTTCTTTTCTCTTCCAAGCATATATATATATATATATATATTTTTTTTTTTTTCAAACACATTGTAAACTGTTTAGAGGTTTGTTTTTTTTTTCTTTTGGTCTGAATCTGTCCTTACTGTTTATCTCTGTCTTTTTATGACCACATGAATCTCTTGAAATCTGCTAAACAATATGGCTAGGATTAAAGTTGCAGTTTTAGCAGCTGACTCCACCCTATTCCTTAGCTTTTTGAGAGTCTAGCTTCATGGCAGAGGTACTGGCAAGAGCCATAAAGTTTCTAGGTCCATGCTGCCACTAAGAACCTGATGCTGGCTTCTCATAAACACCACTTAAGTGTTTGGTGGCAGAGCCACTTAAAAGAATTGCAAGTTTTTTGTTTTTTTGTTTTGTTTTGTTTTGCTAATGCTGAGTCAGGAAGCCTCTCTTAAAGGAGCCGCACCTCTGCTTGCCACCAGCAAAGAGAGCCTACCAGAGAAAAGACGGTTACCAAGAAGCTGTGCTTGACTGTGTTCTTGTCTGTCTAGAATCCTTTTTTTATAAGCTTTCTCAGGCTTTATGTACAAATTTTTGCCAAACATTTGGGTGTTCCAGGAAATTTGATGACCTTTTCTGTCTTCTGTAGGCACCAGGCCCATGTATAGTTCATAGACATACATGTAAACAAAAAATTCATATACATAAAATAAATCTAAAAAGAATACACATATTGTAGTAATGTTTTGTTGGTGTTCTAACAAATAAAGCTTGCCTGAAGATTAGAGGGCAGAGCTAGCCACTAGTTAACCATAGAGGTCTGGAGGTCTGTACAGAAAGACAGGTGTCTTTTTTTTTCTTTTTTCTTTTTTTTTTTTTGGCTGAGGAGTTAGCAAGGTGAGAGTTGGCTGTGGCTTGCTCCTTTGTTTCTCTGATCTGGCTCTGTGTTTTTGTTAATACAAATTAGAATTTGTGCTACATTTTGGCACTCGGCTTGGGGTATGAATTCATGAAAATGCTGCTGGCCTGTGGCGCAGTCACTGGCACACGCTGGAGCTGCATGCAGGGGTTTTAGCCAGACTCACCGCCCCGTTAGCTAGATTTTCTTTATTTTTTTTCCCCAAGCCTCTGACCAAGTTTGGGATTTTTCTGTTGCAGTTTCTCTACAACAGTCTCAAGCTGCCACCCAAACTAAAGAGACACCTGGTCTCCCAACACCACTGGGCTTCTCTGCCCTTGGCCAGCTACCTAGCTCTGTTTCCAGGCAGCTCCCAACACATGCGCTTCTTCCAAACAATCCTTTATGTGTCTCAGACAGCCTGCACCCTCTGCCCTGTGGGTTGTGTGTGTGTCTCAGATAGCCCGCACCCTCTGCCCTGTGGGTTGTGTGTGTCTCAGACAGCCTGTACCCTCTGCCCTGTGGGTTGTGTGTGTCTCAGACAGCCTGTACCCTCTGCCCTATGGGTTGTGTGTGTCTCAGACAGCCTGCACCCTCTGCCCTGTGGGTTGTGTGTGTGTCTCAGACAGCCAGCACGCTCTGCCCTGTGGGTTGTGTGTGTGTCTCAGACAGCCTGCTCCCTCTGTCCTGTGGGTTGTGTGTGTGTCAGACAGTCTGCTCCCTCTGCCCTGTGGGTTGTGTGTGTGTCTCAGACAGCCTGCTCTCTCTGCCCTGTGGGTTGTGGGCTTTCCCTAGACGCCCTCTCCTTGGGATGTTGCCACACACTCTCAGTTCATGGCTACATGCTAGGTAGCTGTAGCACAGGTAGGCTGTGCACCGCCTGTGTTCTAGATCAGACATGCTACACAGCTTTCATATACAATGTAAATGGGGGAGACAGTAACAAAAGACTTTATTAACGTGATACAAAGGATAACTCACACAGTCAATCACTTTATCACTCTGAGACACCGAATCATTAGTTCTCTGCAGCCTAGGGAGCAAAGCTGCTCTAGGTCACACATTCTGAAGACCGCCCCTCCCCAGGTGACCTCATAGTTATAAAAGAAGGAGTAGAAGTACATTTGCATATCCTGACCACCTATCAGGATGGCGTGGGCTATCTTAATTTCAAAAGAACCAAGCAATCATTTACTGAGTTAGGATGTGCATCGATGCTTGTCAATCCCCGAACTCTCTGATCTCAGACAAGGTGGAAAAGGGCCTGCATTTTTTGGCATCCACAGCTAACTAGTGTGGCTACTGGGATTAAAAGTGTGTGCCACCACTGCCTGGTCTGTAAGGCTGGCCAGTGGGGCTGTCTTACTCTCTGGTCTTCAGGCAAGCTTTATTTATTAAAACACAAATGAAATGTCACCATACTTTCCCTTTTTTGTCTAAAACAATAACAGAAGGCTATAACTATATATAATAAATACAATGACCATATACAATATATACAGGCAACCAATAAATAACAATGCATTTGACAAATTCAGAGAAAATACTCCATATCTAACCTATTTTGGTGAATTCAAAGACTTATATCTAATTTACTTCCTATCATAACTTTCTTTCTGCATCTGGTGAACAAGAAAAACTATAACTATAGCTGTCTAGTCTTCAAGTCCCTCAGAGGCCCAAGAAGAAAATAATATTAACTGAGTAAGCAGGAAGTGTGAGCAAGCGACTTCCAAAAAATGTGAGAAATGACAGAAACAGCTGGCTGCCTGGACAGTCACCCAAAGTTCCTCAGCAATGTTGGGGCATCCATCATTGACCTACAGACCTAGAAAGTCTGACAGACTTTTCTATGAAGCAGGGTTTTTGAAGGGCTGTCCCTACTTGTCTTGACAAGGTTTGGCAGTCACTCTCTTTTGTGTCCTGTTTCTCCCATAAGGACAGCATCCTGTTGGCAGTTGAGGCAAGGGCACTTTCTTACCCAGTTAGTGGCTTACTTTTGCCACAAACAAAGCAGGAATATATGTGGAGTTTCTTTGGTGCCCAACATCTTCTCTGAAGTAGATTGGTGCTGCCAAGAGCAGACATGTCTCATTGTCATAAAAAGAAAAAAGAACCTATGTTATTAAAACATCTTAAATACCATATTTTGTAGATCTCTGAAGTGTTTGAAAATGATCTATCTAAAATATATATTTGTTTGACCTTGAAAACATGTCTAATGTTCAATTATAGTAGGTAATTAAATACTAACCTGCATTTTATTATTATCCTAAACAGCTAGTAATAATAATTTTCGAGGACTAGAAATTTGCATTACATTGTTAAATGAGTTCTATAGGTACAATACATTGAACAAGAGTAGAAATGTATGTACAGTATATTTCTAACAAAATTAATCTCAAATTTGTATCAATATAAAATTTGTATACAATATACAAAAATTCAATCCAAAGTAAATCATTTAAAACTATTAGTTGCTTTTTAGTCAATAATCTACTGCCTTTTTATCTTATCATATCTACATCTTCCATTTTTACTTTTCAAAACAAGAACCACAAATGTAATTTCCTTTGTTTAGCTTTTTTCCTGACCATTACCAATAACAACTTGAAACCAATCCCCCTAAATAATGACAAATATTCATAACCCAATGAACAACCAAAACCCACCCACCCTGCCTTTTGGTAATATGAGCATCATATTCTTAAATTTACTTCCTGCTGTCTGGAGGCATTAGTATCTTTAGGGGATCCTGAAAAGAAACATTTGGGTTAATTGTCAAGTCCTGGGAGAGGTAACTGTAATATCATTTGTTGTCCAGTATTTGTATAATGGGAAAGTACAGGGCTTGTCTCAAGTCCTGACTAGAGTAGTCTGTGAGACTGGATCATCTCAGCTAGCCACCTCAAAATTGTTCTGAGTAGTATTTAGTCCAAAACTGATTTTTAAGTGGTGTTCTTCATCTTAGTGGCGTTATCATAGACCTGGAGAAATCATTGTTGTGGGGCCCCATCCTCCTTTTGGAGACTTCAAAGTTCGCTGTTAGATGTGCTCATGGTTCACTGCAGAAAATGAATAGAGACTCAAAACCAAAGTCATGTACAGGAAGGTAGATAAAACATTTTTCTAGAATTATTTAGTACTCTATATGACCATTAACATCATGATAAATATATATTTATATATCTTTATATAAATATATATATATATATCTTAAGAAAAGCTGTTAAAGGGTCAATATAAAACCAAAGGATTGTGAGATTAGTAGCAATACAATAGTCCTTAAATATTTGTTTTTCTTCTGTCCCATATCAGGTAGCTCTTCTGACATGAGACAGAGACTTTAGATTTCACTTTAATAAGCATGCTTGGGTTTAGAGAAGGAGAGAGCCACACTCCAACTCCAAAGCCAGCTTTAATCTTTAATTGGATTGAGACTAAAAAAAAGACCATTTGTATTATATGTCTGTAGAGAACAGCAGAAACAAACATTTGGAAAGATTTATGAAATTTTATCCTGATGTAAATGAGATATACCAATAGGCCAATTTACTCTTTTTCTTGGAACGTTTTTTTTTCTGGATGATTTGTCTCTTTTCTTCAGTGTCTCATCTGTCCAGCTGTCTTCAGATTCCTTAGCTGGATACCTTTATTCTCCTGAAAAGACAGAAACTAAACCCTCCCAAACCCTAATTTGGGGGAGATTTTCCTTTGGCAAGTTATATCTGATGAAACGAAAAGAATTTGTTAGCTTTATAGGTTAGTTTAGATTAAATGGCCATAGTACTTAATGAACTATCATCTCTTTTAATTAAGAAGTCTCTCTTGTTCAAATTGAATCTTTATCAGTTTTGATGGTGATGGGGAACATCCTTCAGCCGATGACCTTTGGACCAGGTTGGGGCATGACTTTTAGGTATGCAGAGAAAGTTGCCAGCCCACCCAGCTCTTTCTCTGTTTCCCACACTCCACACCTTGAAGTTGGATCCCTGTTCCTGTTCTGGGAGTTTTTCCCTTACAATAAAGAATAATCTTAGAATACTCTTTTGGAATTATTTTGGGATTATTTGACTCATGATTTCCCTCATTGGATGTGCTCAGCTTCATAGAGTTGGGGGTTGGGGTGGAAATTATGTAGGCCCAGAAATCTAGGGGAAAAAAAGAGGAAAAATTGAATGGGATAATGGGTAGATTAGTGTGAACTTACTCACACTAATAATAATAATAGTGAGTAATAGAGTGAATACTTGTGAACTATTATTAATGGACAATTTACATTGACATAGATTATTGTATATTGATACAAGTTCAAATTAAATTTATTATATTGAATATGTTCCTATTTCTGTTAATAATATTTGTACACCTATGCAAAGTTATTTTGTCAGATTGTATGTATACATATTTCTACCTCTGTTTAAGACATTTTGTGTATTGATACAATTTTTAGGATAGATTTATCATATTGCATTATACATTTCTGCCTCTGATCAAGATACTTTTACATTGTTTACATTTTGAGGTCATTGTCCTCATTTACTGCACAGTTGTTTAAAGATTGTTTAATATTTTGATATGAAGTCTTAGTTTTTTAGTTATATAGGTATTAAGTATTATAGGTCAATAGTCATTCATGTTACACTTATAGTCAGACTAATTAGGTTCTTTAGATACATAGAGATTGTATTCTGCATAGATAGGTAATCTTCAATGGCTTCAAAGATCTGGAAAATATAGCATTTAAATAACTTAGGATTTGGTTGATGTGAGATATGATTGTTCCTGGCAGCACCGATCTATTCCCAAGAGAATGTTGAGCATTGAAGACAATCCACTTGGAGGTTTGTTTTTTTTTTTAATTCTTGGCACAACTGGCCTTTGGGCAAGGAACTACCCATGTCTCGACCTCTGACAAAGTGCATGGTATCCAGACTGGACAAGCAGGATACAAGAAAAAAGACTGCCAAACCTTGTTGATATGGTTGTGAAAATTTTCCTCCCTCTGAAAATGGTCTGTCAGTTAGTCTAGGCCTTAGCCAAAGTTGGTTGCTTCAACATTTCAAATGAGACTTTGGGTGATTGCTCAAGTAGCCAGTTTTCTCTGTCATCTACTGCACATTTTGGAAGCCGCTTGATTGCACTTCCTGCCTACTCAAGTAATATTATCTCCCTTCTCAGACCTTCGATGGGGTTGAAGATTAGATAGTCATAGTTACATTCCTCTTATGATCTAGCCAAGCAATTTCCAATACAAGAGTTATACTCCTTAGGATAGATTGTTTATTAAAACATTTAGAATATGTTCCATGGTTAATATTGTTTATGCTGGTTGTAATTCTAATTGATATCTGTTCCTAGGGTATATATAGTTTTGTGTTGGGTTGGAAACTCTCTTATTTAGACAAAAGGAGAAGGTGATGGGGAATCTCCTTCAGCCAATGACCTTTAAGAGGCTGGACCAAGTTGGGTACCATGACTTTTGGGTACCCAGAGAAAGTTCCCAGCCCACCCAGTTCTCTCTCTCTCTGTTTCTCATGCTCCACACCTTGAGGTGGGACCCCCGTTCCTATTCCGTGAGCTTTTCCCTTACAATAAAGAATAATCTTAGAATACTCCTTTGAAGTTAGCTTGGGATTATTTGACTCACGATCTCTCTCATGGAGATCAGTATATCAGCTGATTTAATTTCTTAGTTTTTTCCACTATCCAATGTTTCTCCACAACTGTTGTTCCTTTCTCACTAGCATTTAGAAAATTCAAAGTATAAAAATCATTATGCAGTCTATTTCTGGAGGTATTTATCATCCCTTTCTGTTTATTTAACATATCCTTTAGAGTTCGATTTTATCTTCCTATAAACTGCTTGCCACGTAGGATTATGTATTATACCTGTAATATGGTTTACATTGTAATAAGCAAAACACTGTTTCATTTTACAAGAAACATATGCTTTAGCATTGTCAGTCTTAATTTGTACAGGTATACCCACGATGGCCATAACTTCTAGCAAATGTGTGATTACCAAATCAACCTTTTCTAAACTCAAAGCAGTTGACCATTGAAATCCTGAGTAGGTACCAACGGTGTGGTGTACATATTTTAATTTTCCAAATTACAAAAAATGGAACACATCCATCTGCCAGATTTCATTCCTTTGAATATTCTTTGGGTTACTTCCTGCAGGTAGTGGAGTTTGGTTGTATAAAGAACAAAGACATTGCCTTATGATTTCCTTGGCTTGTTATCAAGTGATGGAAAAAATCATTTTTAAAGCCTGTGTTATTGACATGATGTTTGTTGTAAAATTTTGAGGCTTTCAACACACTTCAACACTGTAGATGGGAAATGTCTCCTAGCAATCTTTGGAAGTCATTAAGAGTCTGTAATTGATCTCTCCTAATTTGCACCTTTTGGGGTCTAATTTTTTGTAAACATATTTTATAGCCTAAATAATTAATAGAATCTCCTCTTTGTATTTTTTTCAGGGTCAATTTGTAATCCCTAACAAGGCAAATTTTTCTTTACTTCTTCAAACATTCTTCCTAAAATATCTACATTTGAATCAAATAGCAAAATGTTATCCATGTAATGGTAAACTGTGAATTGTGGACACTGCTTATGTATCAGTTCCAATAGCTGACATAAAATATTGGCACAGGGTGGGGATATTTAACATTCCTGTGGGAGAATCTTCCATTGAAACCTTTTAGCAGGCTGAGAATAATAAGTAAACACTGTGAAGGCAAATTTTTCTCTGTCTACGTCTTGTAAAGGTATAGTGAAGAAGCAGTCTTTTAAATCAATAACAATACTAGGCCATCCTTTAGGTAATAGAGAAGGCAAAGGAATTCCAGACTGTAGAGAGCCCATTGGCTGACTCACTTTATTAATGGCTCTTAGCTCTGTACCATTCTCCATTTTCCAGATTTCTTTTTATCAACAAACATAGGAGGCTGGTTGATCCTTCAATATGCTGGGTATCTAGTTGCTTCTGTACCAGCTGTTCTAAAGCCTGCAATTTATCTGTTGTTAAAGACCATTGCTTAACCTATACAGATTTGCTTGTCAACCATTTTAAAGGTAGGGCTGTTGATACCTTTGAAATATCGGCAGCTGTTGTGCCCTGTTCTTATACAACCTGAATGGTTTGCTAATGTTCTTTACCAAACCTTCTAATATTTTGCCCAGAAACATAGTTAATTCATGATTTGAGGAATGTTGATCTGAGTATTCCATTGCTGTGACAAATCACATCCCTACAAATTCATGACCCATCTTGTGCTCTGCTTTACCTGAGATAAAGTTCCAGTCCCTAAAAGCTGAACATTTACCTTCTAAAGAGGCCAATTTGAATGCCAAGATTCTGGTGTAGTTATTGTGACATCTGTATTTGTGTCTACAAGACCTTCAATGACACTGCCATTTATTCATATTTTTAATTTTGGTCTTTGTACATTTATAGAAGTTTGCCAAAATATTTGCTTTATGGTCTCTTCTGAATTTTTTTCTCTTCTATAGTTGTTCTATCATCCAGAGCACTAATAGGCATTAGGTTCTTTAACTCTGGGAAGGAGCTTTCTCCATGATGACAGGAAATGACTGAAATGAACTTGGCATGGGGCTTGTAAGAGGCCCCTCAAGGAATTTCCCAATGACAAAGGATTCCCATAAATATTTCTTGCTGACCTACATTCATTAGTCCAAGACCTGCCTTTGTCACACCTTCCACATAATCCAGAAGGGAAGAGTGTGCT
The DNA here is from genome assembly GCF_982192425.1 of Myodes glareolus. Taxonomy (NCBI): domain Eukaryota; kingdom Metazoa; phylum Chordata; class Mammalia; order Rodentia; family Cricetidae; genus Myodes; species Myodes glareolus. The sequence continues at coordinate 12,037,751 of NC_142047.1, read as the reverse complement.
GAATGGATTATGCTTTTAAAAAATTGTTTCTAGGAATGACCTATTTACAATCCCTTTTAAGGTCACCTTGTTTGCCATGATTATAACATTTGACATTTTGATTTTTCCTCAAACCTCTGGAAATCACCTCTTCTATCCATGCATCATCATGGTCATGACATTCAATATTAGTTATATCTTGGATCCATTCCTCCAAAGGTGCTGACCTTGCCTTTAACAACCTAATTATTCGTTTGCATAGAGAATTGGCATTTTCAAAAGCCAGAGATTCAATTATTATTTGTCTAACTTCTGAATTTGATAGCATTTCATTTACTGCTGAAGTCAATCTTTGTAAGAAATTGATGAAGATGTCAAAGTAATCCACCATATAAACAAGCTGAAAAATAAAAACCACATGATCATCTCATTAGATGCTGAAAAAGTTTTTGACAAAATACAACATCCCTTCTTGATAAAGGTCTTGGAGAGAGCAGGGATACAAGGAACATATCTAACATAATAAAGGCAAAATACAGCAAGCCAACAGCCAACATCAAACTAAATGGAGAGAAACTCCCAGTGATTCCATTGAAATCAGGAACAAGACAAGGTTGTCCACTCTCTCCATATCTATCCAATATAGTTATTGAGGTCCTAACTAGAGCAATAAGACACCAAAATGAGATCAAGGAGATACAAATCAGAAAAGAAAAAGTCAAACTCTCATTGTTTGCTGATGATATGATAGTTTACATAAGTGATCCAAAAAATTCTACCAAGGAACTTCAAAAACTCATAAACACTTTCAGTAATGTAGCAGGATATAAGGTTAACTCAAAAAAAATCAGTAGCCCTCCTATGCACAGATGATAAAAGGGCTGGGGAATAAATCAGAGAAACAACACCCTTCACAATAGCCACAAATAGCATAAAATATTTCAGAGTAACTCTAACCAAACAAGTGGAAGACTTGTATAACAAAAACTTTAAATCTTTGAAGAAAGAAATTGAAGAAGACACCAGAAAGTAGAAAGATTTCCCATGCTCTTGGGTAGGCAGAATTAGCATAGTAAAAGTGACAATCTTACCAAAAGCAATCTACAGATTCGACTCAATGCCCATCAAAATCCCAACAAAATTCTTCACAAACCTCAAAAGAACAGTACTCAACTTCATATGGAAAAGCAAAAAACCCAGGAGAGGCAAAACAATCCTGTACAATAAAAGAACTTCTGGAGGCATCACAATCCCTGACTTCAAACTCTACTACAGAGCTACAGCACTGAAAACAGCCTGGTATTGGCATAAGAACAGACAGGAGGAATGATGGAACTGAATAGAAGACCTGGATAACAATCCACACATCTTCAAACACCTGATTTTTGACAAAGAAGCAAAAAATATAAAATGGAAAAAAGAAAGCATATTTAACAACTGGTGGTGGCATAACTGAATATCAACATGTAGAAAAATGAAAATAGATCCATATCTATCACCATGCACAAAACTCAAGTCCAAATGGATCAAAGACTTCAATATAAAGCCAGCCACACTGAACCTTATAGAAGAGAAAGTGGTAAATACACTTGAATGCATTGGGACAGGAGACCACTTCCTAAATATAACCCCAGCAGCATAGACACTGAAAGAAACAGTTAATAAAAGGGACCTCCTGAAACTGAAAAGCTTCTGTAAAGCAAAGGACACGGTCAACAAGATAAAATGACAGCCTACGGAATGGGAAAAGATCTTCACTAACCCCACATTAGACAAGTCTGATCTCCAAAATATACAAAGAACTCAAGAAATTGGACACCAAAAGATCACATAATCCAATAAAAAAAAATGGAGTACAGACCTAAACAGAGAACTCTCAACAGAGGAATCTAAAATGGCTGAAAGACACTTAAGGAAATGTTCAACATCCTTATTCATCAGAGAAATGCAAATCAAAACAACTCTGAGATTCCATCTTATACCTGTAAGAATGGCCAAAATCAAAAACACCGATGATAACTTATGCTGGAAAGGTTGTGGAGTAAAGGGAACACTTCTGTCTTGCTAGTGGGAATGCAAGCTGGTACAACCCCTTTGAATGTCAGTGTGGCGATTTCTCAGAAAATTAGGAAACAACCTTCCTCAAGACCCATTAATACCACTTTTGGGTATATATCCAAAGGATGCTCAATCGTGCCACAAGGACATGTGCTCAACTATATTCATAGCAGCTTTGTTTATCATAAGCAGAACCTGGAAACAACCTAAATGCCCCTCGACTGAAGAATGGATAAGAAAAATGTGGTACATTTACACAGCGAAGTACTAGCAGAAAAAATAACGATGGCTTGAATTTTGCAGGAAAATGGATAGAGGTAGAAAACATTATTTTGAGTGAGGTGACCCAGACACAGAAAGACAATTATCACATGTATTCACTCATAGGTGGTTTTTAAATATAAAGCAAAGAAAGCCAGCCTACAAACCATAATCCCAGAGAATTTAGACAACAATGCAGACCCTAAGAGAGACTTACATAGATCTAATCTACATGGGAAGTAGAAAGTAGAAAAAGACAAGTTCTCTTGAGTAAATTGGGAGCATGGGGACCTTAGCGGGGAGTATTGAAGTGGGGAGAGGCAGGGAGGGGAACAAAGAAAAATGTAGAGCTCAACAAATATCAATAAAAAAAAGGTTTATTGTTTTGGACTACTAGGAATCAAAGGAAGTTCTCACACAAGTCAGGCGAGGGCTCTACCACTAAGCTGTGCCCCCCTCCTGCCACTGCAGTCAGAGGGGACATCATTTTATGAAGCCCATGTGAGGGAGTTGTGCCCTTTCCACAACTGGAGTGTCTGGTACTTCCTTGGGCCTGATCTACCTAACATGATTTTAATGTAGCCATGTTGTGTGGGTCTCTGCAAACACCACGGGCAGCAGGGTAACAGTCCGATGGTGGTTCAAAGTCTGATGCCAAGTAGTTTGTATGAGGCATTTTTAAGCACAGCACAATTTGGTGAAGTTTCCTGGTGATAATTCACTCGATCTCATGTGCACAGCAAAGCTAAAGACATGAGCACATCAAAACTCCGTGTTAGGTATAAATGCCATCTTCTATAAAGATGGATTCTATACATTAACTAAGAAAACAAGTGAGAGGAGGGTCTGGGTGAGGATCTGGCGTAGTCTCGGCCAAATAGGTAGCCCAAAGGTCACCAGGCTATTAATGACATCCGTTCCCACCTTTCTGGGCAGAAAACCGGTTATAGCTTGTTATTTTATGGTCAACAGAAGTCCATAGCGGCCAGAGGGAATTCTGAGATTCCAGCTCAATTGAAAGCTTGCTGTGGCTCCTGGCAGGAGTGCTCCCCAATATGATGCCAACTCTTCCAGGCCAGCAAAACTTAAGGTTGTGGGAACAGAAAGGAAAAGTTTCTAGAAAAGAAAAGTGACTAGGGAGTCACTAGGGTATAATGATTGTACATATTGCCTTTTCTATCCTGCCTTGACTCCTAGACCCATGGATCCTGGCTATGGGAGAAACTCTACCATATACTGGATGCTGATTCAAAGCATATAGCACCTTCTAGAGAACCCTGCCCCTGCCCTCCATGCTGCTGCCATCTAATCGACACTGGAACTATGTCTTCAAAAGACCATTCTATCTTTCATCAGGTCAGCTCCTGCAGGATAGCGGAGAACATTGTGAGACCAGTGGATTCCATGATCATGGGCCCAGTGTCATGAACTACACTTTCTACCTCCCCTTACCAGCCTACTGTGCCTTAAGTCTGGTCATAGGTCTAGAGGCAGCTATTGGTGGCCCTGAGGGGCATCAGTATGGTGTTGCCTGACATTTCCTTCACAGCTGGTTTAGAAGACAATGAAGAATGAATTTTCTCAATCACAGGTGACAATGATAACATTTCAAGGGGGAATGAGGGTGGAGTGTTTACCCCCCAGGTGGGACTAACCCCTGAGAGCCTGAGAGTTCACAGCTCTCAGCCCTAATAGAGTCCTCCCACACATCCCCATCTCAAGTCCTAGGATCCCATACTTTACCAATTAACGCCCTTGCCTAACTGCAGACACTCTCTGAGGCTGGGACTCGAATATTTTCTGTAGTTCAGCTGACCTTATAATGTGGGCTGCTCTTTGATTTTCTGTAGCTTGAGGTCTATGGCTGCTGGAACGATTATCTTCCAGGGCACACTTACAAATTTTTATATGGTTTCCTTTTATACTGGAGCCTGTCAATCTTTTCAGTAAATTCATTGTTGTCCTTCAACACGTGCTGAGAAGCTAGACCTTGGTTAACACGAAGCTCGTTCCTATCCTTTGTTAATTTACCCAGAGATGCTGAGAGCAACTGACCAGCATCATCACTTTCCTTATCTTGCACAAACTGTCCAAAGTTTCCCATACAGAACCACCAGATGCATTCCTGTTCACAATTGGTGAATCGGGATAACGGATAGCATTTTTCTCCGGAAGTTTGTAAAGTGTCCTCACCATGGGCTCTCAGTTCTCTCTGAGCTCACAGGAGAGGATTCATTAGCTGTAGCTGCTGGCAAATGGGAAAGCCTATTCCAGATACTTGAAAGAGTCACCCTTATCCTTCTGCTGCTCTAAAAGCACTTCTGGTGCCAAAATCTGCAGTATTCAGCGTTCTCCACAGTTACAGAACTTATAGAACGAATCTCTCTCTCTCTAACCATATATACATGTATGTATATGTGTGTGTGTGTGTGTGTGTGTGTGTGTATGAGGATTTATAGGAGGTTTACAGTTAGCTGTGCTTTAGTTAATCCAAAAATTGGTGTCTATGAACAGAAAGTCCAAGAATCCAATAGCTGCTCAGTCCACAAGGCTGGGTGTCTCAGCTGGTTTGTAGTGAATGCGGGGACCCTGAAGAAGGAGGCTCTAATGCCGGTAAAGAGGAAAACCTTCCTTTGTCCGTACCCTTTTGTAGGCGTCCAGAGAAAGGTGTGGCCCAGAGTAGATGAAGATGAAAGATCTGGATTGAAAGTGTGTCTTCTTATCTCAAGCATCTTCCCACTTCAAATGAAGCAGGAATCCCTCACATTTGTGCCTCCATTTTTAGATTTAGTTAATTCCAAATGAAGTCTATTTAAAAACCAACAACAAACATCATAATTCAAACAGACAATCCATTTCCAAGAAAATTATTTCTGTTTTCCCAAAAGGGACCGCTCATGTAGAGTCCAAGTGACGATGGGGAGAGGAATCCAGCTCCTGGCCCAGTTGTGTTCCAGGAAATGTCCTCTGAGCTCCTCAAGGAGAGGAGCTGGAGGCCCAGGCTCGACCTGCCCTGTTCTTCAAAGTCATCCTTGGACACACTGTGTGCAACCCTAGAATTGCAGGAATTTTAAGGAAGGGGAGAATCACAAGTTACAGCTGCAGAGACGGAAAGTTCCAGTGCAAGGCAAGCTCCAGAAGGAAGAAGACAGGGAGGGGGCGGCTCAGATCCACTGAGAGGAAACTGTTCCCTCCTCCTAAGTCCAGGGTTTGTATAGGTTCCTCTGTTGTTGTCTTACATTTGGTCTAACTGATCATGTCACCTGATCTCTGCTCTAAAGCCTAGCACCTGACCTGCATCTCTCCCTGCATGCAGACAGGACTGTGACATCTGCAGGAAGATCAAAGGAGTGACAGGTAGAGAGAGGCTTACAGCTTAGCGCTAAGACATGCCAGTGCCCCTCCTGCTAATGTAGCCAGGCAGACACTGGGAGGCTTGGAAGTTTTGATGAGGACCCCTTTCCTCATCAGTGGCATTGCAGGTCAGCTCTGGCTTCACTGGGCCCACTAGCAAAGGCAGCATCACAATTGTCCCCTTGAGATATAAACTATCATGTGACAAGGTAGAGGTATTTTGGCTTTGGTGAGATCTGTGAATCCAAAGTTACTTCCTCCTGTCCAAAGAATGGAAGCTGAGTTCTTCCTCAGGATGGAACCATGAAGTGTGATCTGCCTTAAATATTAGATCCTTACATATTATCGTGTCTCCTCCCTTAGGCGTTAATGTAATTGAGCCCATCAATGCCCTCCCCAGAATGCCTCCCCCCAGGAAAGCAGATTAATTTGATAACTCATGGGAAGAATAATCGTCTCATTAATGAGACACCGGACTTACCCTTCCTAGGAAGTCCTCCCTCCACACGGCAGTTTCTACAGAACGTCACGGCCAAGCCTGCTTGTACACACACACACACACACACACACACACACACACACAATTAAAATTAAAATAAGTGGGGTGGTAGTGGTGCACACTTTTAGTCTCAGCACTTGGGAGAGGTAGGTGGATCTCTGAGTTCAAGGCCAGCCTAGTCTAAAGACCGAGTGCCAGAACTGGCAGGGATACTCAGAGAAACCCTGTCTTTAAAAACCAAAAAATAATAAAGAAAGAAAGCAAAAAAAAAGAAGGAAAGAAAGAAAGGAAGGAAGGAAGGAAGGAAGGAAGGAGGAAAGAAAGAAAGAAAGAAAGAAAGAAAGAAAGAAAGAAAGAAAGAAAGAAAGAAAGAAAGAAAGCAGGCCTCGAACATGTCATACTGTGTGTGAGAGGGGGTGTATAGGAGAAAATGGTGCCCAGCCTACTTGGCAAACTGCACTTCTAAATAAGAAGCATGGCACACTGTGCTCCTGAAGGCAGAACACTGAATTCTGAAGTTAAGAATTTTAGAAAGAGAGAGAGAGAGAGAGAGAGAGAGAGAGAGAGAGAGAGAGAGAGAGAACAAACACAGCCTGAGACATCTGGAAGAGACCAGAGCAGAAAAAAAAGAAGTATATTGAATGTAGTGATATTTTATTTGTGTTTTAATAAATAAAACTTGCCTGAAGATCAGAGTGTGGAGCTAAGCCACTAGAGACCAGGGAGTGGTGGCGCACACCTTTAATCCCAGGACTCAAGGCCACCCTGGGCTACAGGAGATTGAATCTGTCTAAAAGAGAAACAGAACTCACACAAACATATTCCCAGCACTTGGGATCCCACACCTTTAATCCCAGCACTAGGGAGGTGGAGACAGGAGTGATATGGCTGAGCAGAAAGGGGAACATATGGTGAGAAGAGACAGGAGCTCATGGCAGTCTGAGGTTTGGTGGAGAGCATTGCAGTCTACAATTACTCTAAGGACAGGATCACCCCTTTGTTTGAGCCTTGGTAGAGGTAAGAACTCTCTAGTGGCTTGACTGGTTTGCTTTTCTGATCTTCAGCTTAAACCCCGATATCTGTCTCTGAGTTTTCATTATTCATGGTACAATTGAACATGGCCAGCAGACTGAACATGGCCAGGACTAAGAAGAGAAGAGGGAGAGCATGGTAGAGATTACAATTGTGATGGCTCTTCTTGGTTCTTAACTTGACTACAACTGAAATGAACTAAACCTCAGAAACGGAGCAGCACACTTGTGAGGGATTTCTGCTTACTCTGAAGTGGGAAGATCCACTTCTAATCTGGATCTTCTGAGGTGGGAAAATCCACCTCTAATCTGGACCACACCTTCTGCTGGAAGCCTGTAAGGACATGGAAGAAGGAAGCTTTTGTTCTTTGCCTGCTTGCTCTCACCTGGATAACAAGTCCATTCCTTTACTGGCAGAGTCTACTTCTTCAGGATTCCAGTGTATACTGAAGACCGGCTGAGACACGCAGTCTCATGGGCTGAATAACATGAATAACTACTAAATGCTATGTCACACATACACACACACACACACACACACACACACACACAGAGAGAGAGAGAGAGAGAGAGAGAGAGAGAGAGAGAGAGAGAGGGAGCAAGAGAGAAATTCATTCTATAAATTCTGTTTCTTTAGAGAACCCTGACTAGTGCAGGGAGAGAAAGCATCCAGCATAGCGAGAGTGAGAGAGAACAGTGAGAGCAGTTGGATTATAAAAAGGATGAGTCGGAGAGGGAAGTCCCCTGCGCTGGAGGGAGTTTCTGTAACGGATGAGGAGGAGGTGAGAAGGGCCAGGATGCAAGCACTACTCTGAAATGTGTAACAGGTACTTGTGATACTGAAGAAAGCCCAGAGGCAGCATGTGCTTTGACATGCTGATAGGTGCCACAGGTAGCCATATGTGCCTTTTGGCCAGAGGTAAGGGAAATGACTCCTTTTGGTAGATGGGAACCAGTTTCCCAGGCTCCTGAAGAATGCTGGCTTATACTTAACCATCAGAAATCCTCCAGCTTGAGCTCATTCCTGTATATCTGGACAGCCTGCGGGACTTGACACATACTATTATCTCCTCTCTGTGAAAATTTGTGTGTGTACGAGTGTGTCAGTGTGTTTCCTATCAAAGGTAGTTATCCTCAGGAACTCAGATTCCCTGAGTCTCCTCCCCCTTTTCACGGATTAATCACATCAGATTGTAAAGTCCTGCTCCTACCAACAAGACGAGATGCAGCCACCACCCATGTCAGGAGCAAAAGACAGAAGCCTTTTTTTAAAAAAAAAAAAAATTTATGGTTTATTTATTTTATGTGCATTGGTGTGAAGGTGTCAGATCCCCTGCAACTGGATCTTCAGACAGTTGTGAGCTGCCATGTGGGTGCTAGGAATTTAACCCTGGTCCTCTGGAAGAACAGTCAGTACCCTTAACCACTGAGCCATCTCTCCAGCCCTGACAGAAGCCTTTTTGACCAAGTGTTCTTGCAGGCCTGGTCTGGTTTCTGTTGAACCCTGTTTTTCTAAAAAGAATTTCCTTGTCAAGCTATTTTGGCTCTGTACGCGCCTTTGTGGACTCCAAGTTTTTTGTTTGTTTGTTTTGTTTTGTTTGTTTCAAGACAAGGTTTCTGTGTGTAACAGTCCTGGCTGTCCTGGAACTCACTTTCTGTTCCAGGCTGGCCTTGAACTGCCAACAAAAATTATTATTTACTTCTAGTATCACTTAAAATTTAATTCAAATTCCGGATGGTGGTGGCTCACACCTTTCATTCCAGCACTTGGGAAGCATCAGACAGATCTCTGAGTTCGAGACCAGCCTGTTCTACAGAGTGAGTTCCAGGGCAGCCAGAGCTACACAGAGAAATCCTGTTTCAAAAAACAAAAGCAAAGCAAAACAAACAAACAAAAAAGGATTTACTTCAAAGAGACCTGAGTTCAATTCCCTGCACCCACATGGCAGCTCACAACCATTTGTAACTCCAGCTCCAGGGAATGATGCCCTCTTCTGGTTTCCATGAGTACTACATGCACGGTACACAGTCATACACAGACAAACACCCACACACACAATCTAAAAAGAAAGAGAAAAGGAAGGAAAGAAGGAAGGAAAGAAAGAAAGAATTTAATCCAAAGGTGGAAAAAGCATTCGTGGCTCTTCCAAGTTGGTGCCCTCTTCTGCTCTGAGGTGCACACACTTACACACTTACAGACACAAAGATAAAATATGAAAATCTATTGAAAGAGTTAATCTTTTAGGTCTGTCGGTCACCTCAGGAAGGTGGGCTTGCCTTGAGCCAGGCTAAAGAGATCGGAGAGGTAATTGCCCTTTAATGAGATAACGCATTTTCCTTCCCAGAAGCCCTGCTCTGAGCAGTCACTGACAGCGCCACCGCTGCTAAATGCGACCACTCTTCTTACACAGAAAAACGTAAGGTTTTCTTTTTTCTGTCTCTTTCCCAAAATCCTTGCAGGCTTTCCCCAACACTCTGGGCTTCCTTTGTTCCTCTGAAAAATACCGTCTTATGCCACGTGGCTGCTCGATGACTCTGCTGGACCCTAGCTCCAGAGGCCCAGCTCCCCTCTCTCTGCCCTCTCTTCCAAGCAGCTAAGACCTGCAGCTCTCTCTCCTGCTCTGTTGCTCGTCTGTTAACCTCTAATTAAATTGTCCCCAGACTTCTCTCTGAGTCCATTTCTAAATCATTTTATCAATGAGACTAATGAACCAGTAAAGGTCCTTAGCTTTCCCGGCAAGGTGGGGAGTGTGTAAGGGGAACGTGTAAGGAGGAGGCTGGGAGGAGGCCAGGAGGGAGAGGCACAGCCTAAGATTGATGGACCACATGAGGACCTGGGATTTTGCTCGGAGATAAGTGTGAGTCAGAGGGGTCTGAGCTCAACAGTCAGTATCACATGACCGAGAAGGGGTGTGTGTGTCTGTGTGTCTGTGTGTCTGTGTGTCTGTGTGTGTCTGTGTGTGTGTGGACTGTCTTTTTCATTTTTTTGTTTTGTTTTGTTTTTTTGAGACAGAGTTTCTCCGTATAGCTTTGGAGTCTGTTCTGGAACTCGTTCTGTAGACCAGGCTGGCCTCGAACTCACAGAGATCTGCCTGCCTCTGCCTCCCGAGTGCTGGGATTAAAGGTGCGCGTCACCGTGTCCAGTTTATGACATTTTTATCAGTGTGCCTCTGTGTGCACAGGTGCCACAGTGCATGGCGCTCAGGTGACAGCCTGGAGAGTTGGTTCTCTCCTTCCACTGTGTGGATCCTAGAGATTTAACTCAGGTGGTCCGGGTTAGTGGCAAACACCTTTGTCCGCTGAGCCATCTTTCTGCACAGGTCGTCTGGATTCTTGAATTTACCCAGAGGTCAAACTCCTTCCTCAGGGTTAAAGGAAACACCATTGTCCCCTGCTCTGCCCCATCTGTGACCCTGAGCAATTTCTTTCTAGCCTCAATTGCCCCACCTGTAAAGTTACATGCAGACCTTCCTCCGGTACAGTTCTAAGCATTAACACTCCAGCACTAGGGTGGGTGTGACTGGACAGGGTCCTGGGGGTTAAGGAGACAGAGAGAAGCCACACTGGTCTTGGGCAGGACCCTCTGAAGACATAGGACAGTCACCAGGCCCCTGACACTGCTCAGCTTGGAGGGCAGGAGAGCAGGGTGCAGACAGTCTTGTGATGTGAGTCCTTCCTGTACCTCTGCTCTCCCGTGTTTTAACACAACCGCAATCCTCCAGGCCCTCGGGCTGCTGCCAGGCTGTGACTGTTGATCAGCTTCCCTCCTTGCTGGGAGTCTTGTTACTATATTTTGCAGGTTTGTTGATGTTCAGAGATCCCTATTACTGACTGGGCCTCGATAGGCAAGGGCTTTACTACTGGCTGACACCCGAGCACAGGGTGTTAGGATTAATGCACACATCTCTCATATACCCCCTGCTCTGGCTCTTGTTCCCTACTTCCTGCTGTTTCATTCCAGGCATGCTCCAGCCCCAGAGCCTCTGCCTGAGCCTTCTCCAAGCTTGGGACACTCTTTCTGAGATGTAGCCTGTTTCTATTCATCTGCGTTTTGCCTTGGGGTTTTTTTCCTTTCTTTCATCCTGCATGTCCTACTTTCCTGCTTCCTCTGTGTCTGGCTGGCCCCTGGCGTCTCCCTGTTGTCTCTATTTTTTTTTCCTCCTCCCAATTACTCTTCCTATTCAGAAGTCCCACCTATACCTCCTCCCTCATTATTGGCCATTCAGCTTTGTATTAGACCAATCAGGTGCCTTAGGCAGCAACACATCTTTACACAGTTAAACAAATATTCTGCAACACAGATCTCAGAGTTTGAGGCCAGCCTGGTCTACAAAGTTAGTTCCAGGACACCCAGAGCTACACAGAAAAACCCAGTCTCAAAAAATCAAAACCAAACCAACAACGAGGAGTTGAAGGTGATGAGCCTGAAGGTACTAGACACTGAACTTGAGTCCTCTGAAACACACCAAACACTCATTACTGCCGAGTCATGTCTCCATGCCAGAGAGATCGGGTTTGGGGTTCTTGCCCTCCTCCTCCAAGTCTGACTACCCTTTCCGGATTGGTTCTATTTTCCCCTTATTTGCATGCCCATATTCAGCCAGCTGGCACTCCATGAACCTAGGATGCGGTAGAACTCGCAGAGGGGAAGAGGAGATTGCCTTTAAACTTGCCGAGAACATACTGGCTGGAGAAGTCCCTGAGCCTAAAACGCTTACCCCTGGCAGGCTCACTGAAGCTGGGCTTCGGGACTCAACAGAACTCGGCCTTAGAGACATCACGCTCCAGCTAAGGATGGAAACCACTGGCGGCAGCTGGCAGCCTCTAGATGTGGAGACCCAACTCCTTCACTTAGCCAGCACGGCCGGCCGTCTGTTCTAAGTGGCGTTTATCCCATTTTAAAGTTGCTAATCCCAAGCTGACAAGAGCATACCCCTTGTTTGCACTCTTCCTGACGACCCACTCCAGTCATGGAGAAGGGTGGGACAGGAGCCCAGGTGGGGACAGGGGAATGGTCTCCACTGACTCCTTAATCTCCACATCTTGAAGGTGGAATAATCGGGATTCTGCAGGCCTGGTTCTTTATCCTTTTAATGACTGGATAGTATTCAGCTGCAGAATGGACCATTGTGCTGACTGACCCTTGGGTTGTTTCCACTGTGGGCATCTGGGAACTGTGCCCTTCTGAGAAAACAGATTTGGAGACCCTGGTGTCAGTCGTGTGATTTAGAAAAAAAAAAAACAAAAAACCTTTTACGTTTATATGTTTATTTAATTGCGTGTTTGTGGCTGGCCATGATGCTGATGTCCACAGAGGTCCGAGAAGAGCTTCTAGGAGTTGTGTCTCTCCTTTCACCGTGTGGCTTCTGGGAATCCCCGGTCCCCAGGCTTGGTAGCAACCTAAGACATCTCATCAGCCCAATTGTTGTAAAATTATGATTGCATCCCCAGCCCCTGACTGGATACTGTAGGCAGCTGTTCTGTACTCAGTCACCTCACCCCCTCTGCTCTCAGCTGTGTCACGCGTACATCCCTGCGTGGAATGGCGGTCTTCCCAAGGACAGTTTGTGTGTATGAGGGTGAGAGTGTCAGGGTCTTACTGTGTGAGGTCATTGTGACCTCAAAATTATGATTCTCCTGCCTCAGCCTCCTGGTTGCTGGGCTTGCTAGTGTGTTCTGCACACAGCTGACACCTCCCTTTTTATACTCTGACACATGATCCCCAAGGCTGTATTCAGACACCCCAACTGGATGAGCAGATGGGCCTCTGCCTCTTCCCGGATGGTTGTGACTTGCCAGCACTTACTGTAGGGAGAAAGAGGTCAAGGAAAAACACCCTGACCCTGACTTGTCCCTAAGACCAGTGCTTGAGATCCTACCAATCCCTGAGCTTGCCCCAGAGTCAGGCTGCAGAATTCCACCAACCCCAAGCCACCCTGGAAAGCCTGCCCCCCAGAAACCCTATATAAACTCTGTATGTAGATGTTTCTTACAAGAAGCCACCCTCTTCGAATCTTCTCTCAGAATAAAGCTCTTGAGTGAGGTTTGTGTGGAGCCCAAGTGTAACAACTTTTGCCTGAGCTGAGCAGAGGGAGAGAACTGTAACCCTTTTCCTGGGAAGCTTTTGCCCAGTAGAGCAGAGTTGTTAGGCTTCCCCAGACGTGAGGAGAGCTGTACATTTCTTAGGCTCTGTAACAGCTCCGCTGGGGAAACCCTCCCCTGCCAGAGTAGCGTCAGTTACACTGGCTTTAGGGCCCTTTCCCTTGAGCAGAGCTGTAAGCTGCTTGCATTACAGAGGCTTGGTGGTATTCCTTGGCTCCCGCCTGCCAGAAGACCTTTCCATTCCAGCTGCAATGTTTACATTATGCTTGCCTTTCCTCAGTGCCCAGAAACCACCACACAGAGGAGTTCCAGAGGGAGGGAACTGGAGACTGGGAGAGACTGACCCTGGAGCCCACATAAACCCCTTCTTTCCCTTCCTATCATTCTGCAGGCCCAGGATACCCCTAAAGAGGCCTGATCCTCCCCCTGGTTTTTGCAGGTGCCCAAAAGCTGCTGTAGAATGAGGAGGAAGAGTCTGCAAGCTGCAGAGACACCACCAAGTGCCACCAGAGCTTCGGATTGCCTGTGTCCAGGCCCACTCCCATCGCTGGCAGCTGTTGTAGCCAGCTGGCCCAGCCCCTCCCTCTCTCCCAGCCCCCCCCCCCTCCAGCTTTCCTTGCCAGCTTTGTCGGCTCCTCCTCTTCTTTCTTTTGTTTAATTGTTTAATTTCAAAACAGGATTTCCAGCACGGCCTTGAACTCAGCTAGCTCAGGCTAGCTTTTAACTCACAGTGGTCCTCCTGCCTCCTACTGAGCCTCTCCAGATCAAAGGGGGTGTACCCATCCCACGTCCTCAGCTCTTGCTTCTTCTTTTAAAAAATGAGGTACATGAGCAGGATGGGAATAAAGGCCCTGGCTGCCAAGTCCAGGGACCAAAGCTAAAGGCTCCAATTGGAGCACACTGAAAGGAGAGAGCAAACCCCACACCACAAGTGTTTGACGTGTGTGCACCCACAAACACTCACATACTCACCCAAAATAATTGTTTTTTTCAAGACTCACTTTGTAAACCAGGTTAGCCATGACCTCAGAGGTCCACCTGTCTTTGCCTCCCAGCGCTGGGATCAAAGGTGCATGCCAGTACGCTTGATGGGGAAAAAAGTGGGGTTTTGTTGTTGTTGTTTTCTGGGGGGGGATTCAAAACAGGATTTCCCTGTGTAGCCCTGGCTGTCCTGGAACTCTCTCTGTAGACCAGGCTGGCCTTGAACCCAGAGATCCGCCTGCCTCTGCCTCCCTAGTGCTGGGATTAAAGGCATTTGCCACCACACCCAGCTGCAAAATAAATTTTTTAATGTAAGTAAAAAATTAAGACAAAAAATTGTGCCAGTCACAAATTCTTGTCCCAGTTCTTGGGATGCAGAGGCAAGCAGATCCCCGTGAGTTCGAGGCCAGCCTGGTCTACATAGAGAATTCCAGGCTAGCCAGGGATACATAGTAAGAACCTATTTGAAGAGAAAGAAAAAGTGTGTATACTACTCATCTGTATGCACAAGTGTATGTATGTGCATGTGTCAGAGTTCTATGTCTTCTGCATGTTTAAGTGTGTTCACAAATGTAAGTATGTGTATGGAGGGCCGAGGACCATGTTTTCTCAATTACTCTCCTCCCATACTATTATTCTGATGGAGATGAGGACCAATCCCCAAACTTGGCGGCCTGATTTTTTTGAGACAGTCACTCATGGAGAACCTGGAGCTTGCTGGTGAGGCGAGGCTGGTTGGTCAGTGAGTCCTAGGGATTCTCCTGTTTCTGCCTCCACAGTCTGAGATGACAGGCATGTGTCACCATGCCTTGATTTCTACATGGGCTCTGGGAGTCAGCTCCTCATGCGTGTGTGACAAGCACTGTGCTGACTGAGCCATCTCCCCACCCCCAACCTTTGCTTCTGCTTTTCCTTACAGCACTTATTTATTGTTTGTTTTTCAGGACAGGGTTTCTCTGTGTTTTTCTGTGAGTTTGAGGCCAACCTGGTCTACAGAGTGAGTTCCAGGACAGACACAGATGTTACACAGAAAAACCTGTCTTGAAAAACCAAAAATAAAATAAAAACAAATCCCCAGAATTGGGATTTTAAGCATCCGCATTACTCCTGGCTCTTGTTTCTGTGTTTTGTGGTACTGTGAATGGAGTCCACAGCCTCTCACACACTAGGCAAGCACTTTGCCACGGAGCTACATCCCCAGCCCCTCAGCTTTTAAAGCAAATAAATGGAATATATTATGGAGACCAAAGCCATCTCATTACCCACCCTTTTTCACAGCTGTATAACATTCCAGGGCTTTCTGCAGTGCTTCTGAGGAAGGTTTACATTAAAATCTCAGTGGCGCCCATGATAACACACTGCCTTTGACAGTCTTACTCACCGGGGGCCGGACTGTGTCTCTGGGGTACTACCCACACTTAGCCCAAGCGAGGCTCTGGGCTCCACGCCCAGCACAGAGGGAGAGGAGAAACTCCATGATTTCCCTGTCAAGCACCTCAGTACTGAATTCTCCCACCCTGCCCCAAACCTTGGTGATCAATGGTTGCCTGGATGGGGTGCAGCTGGCTGTGAAGAACCTCCTCAGCAGGGCTTCCTGTGGGACTGAGTGGCAGCAGCTGCTTATATTTCGTCTATTTATAGCCCTAACCCCCACTTCTGTCCCAGCCCCAGCTGTTGTCACTAGTGAGCTAAGGCCCATGGGAAAGGGGAAGTGTGTTGCTAGGTGCTAGGCTTGTTTGGGGTTTGAGGATGCCCCTGCAGCTTCCTGAAACCCTATTTCTTAGAAACTAGGAACACTCAAGTCACAGTTCTGCCCTTTTTCTCATGCTGCCCCACAGCGGGGAGAGGAGGAGGTGGGTGTGGGACCCAGGGCACTAATGGGTGCACTCCCCCAAAACTAGTTTGTCTCTCTCAGGGGCCTACACCCCAAGAGCCTCTCCTTCTATGTGGAATCGGCTTTGACTGCTGCCTGTCCCTTCCCTGATCTCCTCTCCTCTCCTCTCCTCTCTTTCCCTCCCCTCTCCTCCCCTCCCCTCCCCTCCCCTCCCCTCTTCTCTCCTTTCTTTTCTTCTCCTCTTGCCTGTCTTCCTCTCCCCTCCCCTCTCCTCCTCTCCCTCCCCTCCTTTCTTTCCCCCCTCTCATAGGCTCTCACTATGCAGCCTGGCCAACCTTGAACTCAGGATCTTCCTGCCTCAGCCTTGCAAGTTCGCAAGTTCTGAGTAAGACAGCAGCTCGTGCTCTCTCGCTCTCTCTCTCTCTTTCTCTCTCTCTCTCTCCACCTTTCATCTCTGCCAGGGCACATCCCACCACCAACATCTGTCCCCCAGGGAACCCCCATGGCTCCAGCCTCAGAGCACTGTCAGGCCGGGTGACCATAGAGACAGTGACAAATCAGGTGTCAGGTGTGCTTCCCTTCACCCTACTTCAGGGCCGGGACTCCAAATAACCTAACGTCTATATTTAGGCGCTGTCGCAGCACTGTCAGTGACTATAAATACAGTCGCTGCGCTGACTGCCGACACACAGACCGACTGGGATTCATTAGGACAGGGTGAGGAGTAGATCGCTGAGGCCAGGAGTCTGCAGCTGTGGGGCGCCAGACTGGGGGAACCCGGGTGCTGGGGACTGTGGGAGGAAAAGCAGCTTTCCCACCCTCTTCCCTCTCCCGTGGGGCTTCCTGGTTCGGCGACAGCTGTCCCGGCTCACAATTGCGCGGCCGCCCTGCTGGAGCCCAGTGCCCGCTCATCCGCGAGTAGTTGCCCAGCCTCTTCCTCTGCCATTGTCTCCAGCCGGTGGCATCCTGTTATGGTCCCTCCGCCCGGGATCCCATCCGACCCCTGCCCTGTTCAAGCTCGTGCATGCGCTGTTGGGCTTGCGCTGGTGGGCCGTCGAGGTCCCAGTCTGCTTGCCACACCCCAAGGACAGCTGCTAGTTTTTGTGCTTATTCTCTTGCAGCATGGTCATTCCCTCAGGATCCCTGTGGGCACCGCGAGGGCACCGCGGCGGGAGAAACTCCACTCACAGATGGGGAAATTGAGGCTCAAAGAAAACACATCACTCCCGAAAAGGGCAGAGCTTTGAGATAGACTGAAGTGTTTTGAGCCACCAAGCAATTCATTATACTCTTGCAGGCTTCCCCCATATGTCAAGTGGAAACCATGCTGCCCGGATCTATTGGGAGGATGAGCAAGTTCTAACTGTTGTGAAGGGCTATAGAGAAAGAGCAATGGCTGACGTTCTAGTCAATAAAGAACGCTGAATTCGGGCTTTCATCTACAACACTGTGGGAAAAAGTGGGGTGCACAATAGATATCAAGTATCTATTGCACCTATAATAAGAATAAGCATAATATGAGAGGGAGGCTGGACGGCTCAGCAGCTGAGAGTGGTGGCGCACACCTTTGATCCCAGCACTCAGGAGGCAGAGCAGGGGGATCTCTGTGAGTTCCAGGCCAGCTCGGTCTACAGAGCAAGTTCCCAGACAACCAAGGCTGCACAAAGAAACCCTGTCTCAAAACAAAACAAAACAAAACAAGACAAACAAAACAAAACAAAACAAAAAAACTCTGCTGCAACAGAGGATGTGAGTTCAGAGCTCAGCATCCATCCGCTCAAAGAACACAGCGCCCTCTTCTGGCCCCCTTGGGGACCTGCATGAACATGCACACGCACACAGATACATAAAAGTAAACTTAAAAATTCCATATTAAAACAAAATTTTACTAAGAATAAAAGATAGAAATACTGGGTGGTGGCACACGTCTTTAATCCCAGCACTCGAGAGGCAGAGGCAGGTGGATCTCTATGAGTTCGAGGCCAGCCTGGTCTACACAGTGAGTTTCAGGACAGTCAGAGCTGTTACCCAAAGAAACCCTGTCTCAAAACACAAAACAACAACAAAAAATGAAACAAACATTCTGAGTACCATTGTCAGCACCTACATGGTGGCTCACACCATACTGTAACTCCAGTTCTTGGGGATCGATCCTCTTCTGGCCTCTATGGACATCAGCCTCATAGCGGTGCAGAGAAACATGCAGACAATATCCATACACATAAACATTCAAAAAAAAAAGTATAAGGGCTGGAGAGATGGCTCAGAGGTTAAGAGCACTGACTGCTCTTCTGGAGGTCCTGAGTTCAATTCCCAGCAACCACATGGTGGCTCACAACCATCTGTAATGAGATCTGGTGCCCTCTTCTGGCCTGCAGGCATACATGGAGACTGAACACTGTATACATGATAAATAAATAAATCTTAAAAAAAAAAAGTGTGAGTCAGGCATGGTAATCCCAGCCCTCTGGACGCTGACACAGGAGGAACATGAGTTCAAGGCCAGCTTGAGCTATAGGCCAGATTCCAACTTTTAAAAAAAAATGATAAAAGTCCTGCCTGGGGACTAAACAGCAGAGAGGGTAGAGGGTCAGATATAAGACCGAGTTTCTGGTGGACATACAATAATGCTGTGGAAAACAGAAACAGAACACCCGGGCCTGGGAGGGGGCAGAGCCAGGCAAATCTCAGGGCTTGCTGCCAGCCAGGCTTATCCGGTGGGTGAGCTCCAGGTTCAGTGAGAGACCTTGTCCAAGAAAATAACATAGAACGAAATTAAGAAAGGCGTTAGACACCGGCTTCTGCAAGACACCAGCATGCACAGGCAAGCACACACATACACACATGACTATGTACACACACCAAAAGAAAAATAAAGAGAAAATAAAAGAGAAGATAAAAGATAAAGGAAGAAAGAAAGAGTGGGAAGAGCTGCCGGTCTAAGAGGTGGCCTTACTGTTGAGATGAAGGTGTGGGAGGCCCAGAGATATTCAAACCCAAAGTGAAGAGCAGGGGGGCCTTCAGAGCGTGTCTAGCAAGTCTGACAGAGTTGTCTCCCGGTGCGAAGACCCTGAGGCCAGACCCTGCCAGGAACGAGGAACTTAGGTCAGTGGTGAGTCTGACATAATCCAGACTCTGGGATTCTTCCCTAGCACTGAGAAAAACACCAAAACAAACAAACACAAGCCAGGTACACAGTAGTAAGTGACAGATAACACTGTAAGACCTGTAACAACAACAATAATACTATGATTAAAACCTCGACTTTAATTTCAGCACCTAGGAGAAAGAGGCAGGCAAATTCTTTCTGAGTTTGAGGCTAGCCTGGTCTACACAGTGAGGTCCAGAACAGCCTGGTTGTGTCTTGACTGGAGTGTGCACTGGGGAGAGTCTCGAGGATAGGAACCAGGATGGGGCATGAGAAGTGGAGCCAGGGGTCTATTTCAACCTGCAAACAGGTCAGATTTGGGGTGGCAGTGGCAGAGGAGGGGACATCATAGAGCCATCAGCCCGAAACTTTTCTCCTGTTACTCTGCCCCTCCTTACCCTGTCCCTCAGAACACTGGAATCTGCTGTTCTGTTTTTAAAGGTTTATTTTATTTTGCGTATATCCATGTTTGCTTGCATGTATGTCTGTGCACCCTGAGCCTGCTTGGTGCTGAGGGAGGTCAGAAGAAGGTATTGGATCCCCTGGAATTAGAGTTAAAGATGGTTATGAGCCACTGTGGGCATGCTGGAAGCAAACCCTAGTCCTCCGGAAGAGCAGCAAGTGCTTTTAACCTCTGAGCATCTCTCCAGACCCTTTGTTTTGTTTTGTTTTGTTTGAGGTCCAGTCTGTCTGTAAACCTAGTTGGCCCAGAATTCACAGTAATCCTCTTGCCTTTGCCTCCCGAGTGCTGGATGACTCCTGCGGGCCACCATATGTAGCTTTTTTCTAGTTTTTGTTTTGTTTTGAGCCAGTATCTTGTGTAGCCCTGGCTGACTTTGAACTTGCTGTGTGTTTTAGTCGGTGTTCTCTGGAGTAACAGAGCTGGAAGAATAAATATTTATACGGGATTTATCAGAGTGACTTATGGGCTGTGGTTCAGGTAGTCCAACAATGGCTGTCCCCGGACAGTCCAGGGTCCAATAGCTGTTCAGTCCATGAGTCTGGAGGTCTCAGCTGATCTTCAGGGTACGGCCGGATACTGAAGAAGTGGGCTTGTCGTCAGCGAAGGAACAAACTTGTCAGTGGCAGTGAGGACAGCAGAGCAAGAGCTTTGTCTCCCATGTCCTTCCTGTAGGCTGCCACCAGAAGGTGTGGCCATATTTAAGGTGGCTCTTCCTACCTCAGGTGATCTAAGTAACTAAAAGCATCTCTCACAGGTGTGCCAAACGTCTAGGGCTTGAAGTAGCCGAGGTGACAGCCAAGAATCGCCACACTTTGTGGCTGTGTCTGTCTTGAACTCCTGATCCTCCTGACTCTACTTCCTTAGTGCTGGGATAGTAGGCGTGGGCCTCCATGTTTGGCTTAATCCCATTCGACAGACAGGAAAACCAAATCTCGGGGAGGCTCTGACTGCCAGTCTGTAGGGACAGTGGGCCCAAAGATCTCATTTTTGGGGAAAAAAAAGCCCAAATTTCACTCTAAATTTGGACTGCCCTTTATGTGCCCTCCGCCTCCTCTCCCCTGTCTCTTGCTCAAACCCCAAGGGATTAAATCCTGAGCTAAGGCTTGGCCATCTCACAACAATGCTTTCCTGATGCCGCTATTGGTCCCTTTTCAATGTCCCCTGTGAATTACTTTGTACCACACATTTTCTTTTATTTTTTTAATTCACACACTAAGGCTTAAAGAGAAACTTTTACCATGCTGAGAATCCTTGGCCATAGTTTTCCTTCCACAAACTTCAAGCCCCATGGCCTTTCTACTTACTAAAATATGGAAAATAGGTCTAGCATAAGGACAGACTGGGAAGGAATTGTAATATTTTTACCCCCTTCCAAACAGAGGTAGGAAGATGCAGATATATGATGGTCAATAATTATACCCAATGCATTTAAAACACCATTATAATTGACAAGATGAAAATAAAGATTTATATTTTGAATTTAAAATCTAGAAACTGTGTAAGAAGCTAACTTTTTCCAAATAAAACATTATTTTATTTTTTCAAAGTATTTCTATATGTTTAGTTGAGGGAAACATTGTGTCTTTCAGCGGGGAGGGTTTCAAGACAGGGTTTCTCTGTGTATCTTTGGCTGTCCTGGAACTCACGCTGTAGACCAGGCTGGCCTCGAACTCACAGAGATCCGCCTGCCTCTGCCTCCCGAGTGCTGGGATTAAAGGTATGCGCCACCACTGCCTGGCCTTGTGTCTTTATTTCCATTATTAATTTTGTTTGGCCTTTGTCAGTTCTGTGTGTGTGTATGTGTGTGTGTAGCTGTGCACCAGTGTAAGCCATTCCTGTGGAGACCAGAAGAGGGAATCAGATCCTCTAGGTCTGGAGTTGCAGACAGTTGTTAGCTGCCGTGTGAAAGCTGGGAATCTACCCCGACCGCGGGGACAGCGGCCAGTGCTGTTATTCACCCGTGTTCTTAACCAGGAAGCCATCCCTCTGGCCCTAACAGAACGTGCTTTCTACAACTTCCTTAATTTTGTTTTATTTTTCTCTGGTGACATCACGAGACTAGCCACGACATCACAGCAATCCTTTCGCCTTGGCCTCATGAGTGTCACCATGACAAGCTGTGTGCCTTATAGCTACATCCATCACTGTGCTCTGGAATTTAGGGAGGTGAAAAGGAGGCCGCCAGCTCCAGCTCCGGGGGGGCGGAGGGGTGGGGGTTAGGCCTGTGGCTCCTGCAGACTTAGGCCCCAGAAGTGAGCAAATCAGGAGTTCAAGGCTTTCCTAGGCTACACAGAGTTCAGATTCAGCCCGGGCTACCTGAGACACTGATTCGGAGAAAAAAAGGAAAAAAAAAAAAGTCAATGATGTTTTGAGAGATCACTAGATGTATCTGGGAACATAGTTCACGTGGTAGAGTGCTTGCCGAGCATACACAAAACCCTGGGCTACACACGCGCCACACACACACACACACCCCACATAAAAAGATACGATAGTTAGACAAGTTATTCAAACAGGAAACCAGTGTTCATCACATGTAACCAAAAAGCCCTGCAGTGGTTAGAGATGTCCAGTGGTCAAATCACCTCTATTTAATTCTAAGTTTGTATTACATTGTACTTGTTGGTTTATTTATTTAGGGCTTGTGCTTGTGAAGGTCAGAGGACAGCTTGCAGGGGCTGGTTCTCTCTGTCCATCAGGTAGGCACTGGGTGTCGAAGTAAGGTCGACAGGTTCCGGGCAAGTGCCTTTACCAACTGAGATGTCGTGGTGGTACTCCTCCAATTTTATTTATTTTTATTTTATTTTATTTTATTTGAGATAGAGAATCTATCTGCATATCTCTGGCTGGCCTGGAACTCCTATGAGGTCAAGGACGGCCTCGGGTTTAGCCTCTGCTTTCCAGAATGCTGGGATTATAATAGAAGGGCACAACCTTCCACACCCCTTTTTTCTTTGTGAGACAAAGACAGGCTTCAAATGCAACAAAAACGACAACAGGAGAGATGACTTTGAACGCCTAATTAGGGCTAGGGTTACAGGCCTGCTCCCATTTAGGTGACATTGTAACTAGACAGGGCCTCGAGCCTGTTAAGCAAGCACTACGCACACTGAGTCACATCTCCAATCTCTGACATTTCTTCTTCCAGGCCTGGCATTCCAGAAGGGTCCTCTGCCCTCCTCTGATTCTTATTTGGCCTCTGACTTCTATGAGCCTCAGTTTCCCTCCTGGAAAAGAAGAGGGGTGGGGGTAAAGTCCTACTATTGGAAATGGGGGTCGCTCAGGAGCCCGGGCGTCGCTCCGGTGGGAGCTCCACCCAGTTCTTTTCGCAGTGACTGTCCCGGGACACCTCGTCGGCGCCGCCCAGCTCTGCAGCCGGCCGCCTGTCCGAGGGGCGGGTGTCCGGGACGCGCGCGCGATGGGTCGCGTTTGTTCCAGGCGCGGGAGCGCGCCGCGCCCTGGGGCTGTTTCCCCGGCACTTTCCTGTTACTTTCCAGCGGGGAGGACAGTTCCGGGGAGGGCCCTGCCCACGCCCCGTGCATAAAGGCCCAGCCCAGGCAGCCGCCACCACCCGCAGCCAACCCAGACGCCATCCGTTCCGCGCCACCATGAGAGGCGCCCACCGCCGCCTCCTGCTCCGTGAGTCCTCGGGGTTGCGCGGGGCCGGGAGGAGGCTTGCGGGACGTGGCCAGGCGGGGCAAGGACAGGCAAAGTCCACGCACCTGTGCACCCCAAAAGGCTCTCAGGGGTGTTGGGCTCTACTGTTGCCAATTTGGAGGCTAAGAGGAGAAACTGAGGCACGGGGACACATAAAGGGAGTGGCAAAGCCGGCATGGTGACACACGGCGTTAGGGAGGTTGAGGCAGGAGGGTCACCAGTTCCAGGTCAGCCTGGGCTACACAGCAAGACCCTGTCTCAAAAGAACAAAAGAAAAAGAAATTCAGGCTACAGACTGGAGAGATGGCACAGAGGTTAAGAGCGTTAAGAAAGGACCTGGTTTGTTCCCAGCACCCACACGGTGGTTGTCAAGCGTCTGTAACTCCAGGGGACCCAACACCCTTTTCTGGTTTCCACAGGCACCAGCATGCATGCAGTTCACAAACATATATGCAGGCAAAGCACGCATACAATAATATAATTAAGAAAAAAAATACAGGATAAAGTAAACTCCACTGGTTGGTCGCCTGTACCAGGCGCTCTTATGTGGAGCACATGCCAGTGTGAGAATGACCCCAGAGAGTGGGAACCTCCCCCCCCCCCCCCCCCCCGCAGAGATTCTCCTTGGGACCTGCCTTGGACTGAGCTGCTGACTGAAGGGATCTTGTCAGGCTGAGTTTGAACTTGGACTTTCCCGCCCCACCCTGGGTTCCTCCAACCGCTATCTGACTGCGGAGTTACCTAAGTAACTCGATAACAAACAGTGAAGAAATGTAACTGAGGTGCAAGCTGGGGTTACCCCAACCACAATGACTGGCCTGCATGCCAGCAACAGGTGGCAAGTGTCAGGCAGCTCAGGGACCTGTGGGCTCTGGAACCAGGAACTAGAGTCCCAGTGGGGCACAGTTGGTGGCAGACAGCTGCTGAGGCAGGCCTGCCTGTCGTCACCGAGCTGGGTCACAGTGACCTTGGGCTTCACCTTCCTACTCTGTGAAATGGAACAAGACCAGCTGCATTTTACAGTACTCTTCTGGCCAAGAGTTTGTCCAGAAACTTTCTGGTTCACAGTTTGAATTAACTGAACACATGGGTGTGGTGTCCATGTCTGCCAGCACAGTACCCTGGTAGTGGAGCCAGGAGGATTAGAAGTTCAAGGTCATTCTCTACTGGGTATGAGTTTGAGGCCACAGTGAGACCTTATCCCAAAAACCAAAACCAAAACCAACCAACCAGGCTAGCTGGTATCTTTAATCCTAGCATTAAAGAAGGAGACAGGCAGATCTTGTGAGTTGGAGGTCAGCCTGGTCTACTTAGCAAGTTCCAGCGCGCACACACACACACACACACACACACACGGGGTGGGAGAGAGAATTAAGTGGGCACTGTTTTTTCGCTGTGATAGAGATGCTGGGGGATCTCCCGCACCAAGCACAAAGGCTTTCCATTTTGAGCCTGGGAATTTGAACCACTCCTGCCTTCCTACCCCCACTCCTGGCTTCCCATTTTGAGCCTGGGAATTTGAACCAGATGTGTCTGGGAGCAGAAAAGAGCAGCTGTGCTCCTGTTTGGTTAACTTCCAAGCCTCCAGATGTGGGCAGCCTGGCCAGTGTCTTCAGGGTAGTGGAGTAGAGCCCAGCTCAGGGTGAGGGGACGAGGATCCCACCCTGCCTGGGTGACTGCTCCAGCCTGCCTTCACCTCCCCAGCCTGCTTACCCACTAATCTTTTTCCACACTCCAAACCTCACTTTGTCTTAGTGGAGATTGGACGTGACCCCAGCCCCTGCCTCCTGATGCTGTCCTGAGTCTTCTCCGGGTTCCTTAGGAGACAAAATTTCAGGGTAGTTAAGGATGACCTTGAACTTCTCATCCTCCTGCTTCCCCTTCTGAGGACTTGTGCAGCCAGGCCTGACTTCATTTTGATTTTGATTTGTTTTGTTTTGTTTCTGAGGCCGAGTTTGGCACTGTAGCTATGTATCCTGAACTGGTTTCAAATTTAGAATAATTCCCCTACTTCTGTTTTGTGTTGTTGCTGTTGATGAGACAGGGTCTTGCTATGTAGCCTGGGGACCTGGAGCTCCCTAGGTAGAGCAGGCTGGCCCCAGCAGAGTTCCACCTGCCTCCGCCTGACCAGTGGGCACCACCACACCCACTCCACCATGCTTTGAGTCTTTTTTTGTTTGTTTGTTTGTTTGCTTTTCGAGACATCGTTTCTCTGTAGCTTTAGAGCCTATCCTGGAACCAGCCCTTGTAGACCAGGCTGGCCTCACATGGTTTGAGTCTTAAAGGAGTTACTTAAGGCAATGGAGACTTGGCTCGGTGGTTGAGAGCACTTGCTGTTCTTCCAGAAAATGGAGGTTCAGTTCCCTCCAACCACAGGGTGGCAAACAACCGTCTTTAACTCCAGGTCCAGGAGATCCAGTGCCATCTTTTGACGTCCCTAGGCACGAGACAGCATACATACGTTGCAGACAAAACATCCATACACATAAAAAATAAATCAATATTATTTTACAAAAAGTTACTTGAGGGCTGGGAAGAGGGCTCTGTCAGTGAATGGAAAGGGGGCTGGATATGGTGACACACTTGTAATCTCAGTGTTGTGACAGATCCCTGTGGCTCGCTGGCTGCCCAGCCTAGCCTACGTGGTGAACACAGGTTCCCTGAGACCCTGTCTCAAAACTCAAGGTGGAAGGCACCGAGACTGGTCACACAGAGAGAGACAAGTACTGGCACTAGACTTTAGAAACCGTGAAGTTGCCCCAGGGCCCATCCTGGAGGGAAGGTCATTTTGTGGTCTGTCACACAAAGAGGAACTGGGTTCTGATGGGGATGTGGAGGGGAGAAATCCAACACTGTGGCCCCAGAAAAGGAAGAATTCTAACTTGAGGCTGACTGTCGCCAGGCTGGGGTGGTCCAGCCTCAGGGTCATCCCAGCTTTGAGGGGGTGAGTTTCACCCGGAGCCTCTGGCCCTCCATTGACCTCGTTTGAACCCAGTCAGACAAAGACTGAGACCCTCTTAGAGACACTACCCCCATCCCTCCCCGCAACCCTGCCCGCAGTGACCGACCCCAGGACCCCCTCCCACCAGAACCTGGCATGCAGCCAGCCCAGTGGTGGGTGAATCATCCAGGAAGTGACTCACTTCATCTCCCCCTACCAACCGACCCTTCACCCTAGGGCTCCCTCTAGGATTCCTGTTAGGATTCTTTTCTTGATGCTGTGGGAACAACTCTGTCCCCTAGGCTCTCCCCAGGCCCCCTGCTTCTCAGACACCTCCCCTCCCACTTTCTGTCCTCCTGTACTGAGAGGGGAACTGGGCTTCACACCTGCCAGGACCGTATCTTCACGCATGCCACACCCCGGTCTTTCTCTTGACTTCCATTTTGAGACTGGCTCTCGTGCCTATGGTGTGTAGCCCAGGAGGAGACTTCCGGTCCTCTGGCTTCGCATCCACGTAACGGGCCGGCACAGTGCTGCACCACTGCATCTGGTTGCCAGGCTTTCTCCTTTTAGATTTATTTAGCTTGCATGCATGATTGTTTCGCTTGCCTATATTGTGTGTGCACCATGTGAATCCGAATGCCTAGTAGGCCTGGAGATCAGAAGAGGGCACCGAAATCCCTGGAAATGGAACCCTGGGTCCACTGGAACAGCAGCCAGCGCTCTTACCTGTGGAGCCATCTCTCCTGCTGCCAATTCTTTTGGGTTTTTTTCGAGACTTTTTTTTTTTTTTTTTTTTTGGTTTTTCGAGACAAGGTTTCTCTGTAGCGTTGGAGCCTGTCCTGGAACTAGCTCTTGTAGACCAGACTGGCCTCAAACTCACAGAGATCTGCCTGCCTCTGCCTCCCGAGTGCTGGGATTAAAGGTGTGCGCCACCGCTGCCCGGCCTGAGACAGGCTTTTTCTGTGTAGCCCTGAAACTTGCTTTGTAGACCAGGCTGGCCTCAAACTCACAGATATCTGCCTGCCTCTGCCTCCCGAGTGCTGGGATTAGAGGCGTGCACCACCACCGCCTGGCCCAATTCTTTTTTTAAATTTTTCATTTTATTTTTTTGCGGGGTGGATATGTGTGTGTGCGTGTGTGCTCTCATGGCATGACACACACAGGCGTCAGTTCTCTCCTTCCACCGTGTGGGTCCCAGCTATTGACTCAGAAGTCGGGTTGTACCTTTGTTCAAGCTCTCTCTCCTCTTCTTCCTCCTCCACCACCCCCTTTCAGTTTTTGGCCCTGGAGATAAAACCCAGGGCCTTGTTTCAGTCAGATTCCCACGGATTTACCCAGGCTGCACTTGAATTTTGTGTAACTTTTAACTGAAGAGCATCCTGCCTCAGCCTCAAGTCAGTGGGTCACACACTTCTCGCCGTCATGCCCCTGCCTCCCCTTCTCTCCCTGCTCCTCTCTTCCTCTCCATCATTTCTTTTCTCTCCGCCCCTGCTTTCTTGGATGTCTGTCTCTAGTGAGTGCTGCTACCTACGGCTTCCAGTGCTGCCTTGGCGGGATGCCTGCCAACTCCAGCGAGGTTGCAAGGCTGTGTTCCGCAGCCACCCGCCCTCCACCGCAGCCACTTCCTGTGTGTGAGGAGGCCTCTCTGACTTGTTACCACCAGCTCACGCGGTTACAGTGGGTAGATGTGGGTGGTGTTGGAGTGTCAGAGCTTGGGTGGGACCTGGAAAACACAGCCCAAGTCGTCATTCTTCCCTACAGGGTCACCGGGCAGTGGTGGCGCACACCTTTAATCCCAGCACTTGGGAGGCAGAGACAGGTGGATCTCTGTGAGTTTGAGGTCAGCCTGGCCTACAGAGTGAGTTCCAGGACAGGATCCAAAGCTCTGCAGAGAAACCCTGTCTCAAAAAACAAACAAACAAAAAGAATGTCAAGGGTCTGGCCTGGTAGCACAGGCCCGTCTCAGCTCCTTAGGTCACTGAGGTAGGAAGACTTTAAGTTCAAGCCCAGCCTGTACAATTTAGAAATAAAGTAAAAAGCGGGCTTGGGAACAAGGGTTAGTGGTTAGAGCAACTGCCTAGCGTGCAAAGGCCTGGGGCTCAGGAGAGAAAACAACGTAAAATGTGATCACTCCAACAGGGTGGAGGCTGGAGGGTCAGGAGTTCAGGCCAGCCTGGGCTACAGGAGATCTTACTTCAAACACACACACACACACACACACACACACACACACACACACAAATGTAAATGCGCTGCTTAGTTTTTTGTCAACTTGACACAAGCTATAGAGCCGTTTGAGACGAGGGACCCTCAGTTGAGAAAATGCCACAAGTTGACCTGTTAGTCAAGTTTGTGGAGTATTTTCTTGATTAATGTTGATGTGGGAGGGACCAACGCCTCCCGTTCCTTTGAGACATAATCTCTCTCTATAGCACTGAGTGTCCTGGAACTCACTCTGTACACCAGGCTGGCCTCGAACTCACAGAGACCCGCCTGCTCTGCCTCCCAAGTGCTGGAATTAAAGGTGTGCGCCACGGTCCTAGTTTGACATTGCCTTTCACACTTACTCTATCTTAGTTTGGTTTCTATGCTGTGATAAACACACACACACGCACACACACATAAAACCTGGGCAGGTGATCCTGGGCTATATAAAACACCAGTCTGAGCAAGCCAGTGTGTAGCCTTCCTCTGTAGATAAACTTTTCTGTCCCACCAGTCAGTTCTGTCCAGTCAGCCATCTCCCCCGTTAACCACACAGAGACTTATAAATGTTTGGCCAATAGCTTAGACTTGTTACTAACTAGCACTTACAACTTAACCCTTATTTCTTATCTAAATTCTACGACATGGCTCATGGCTTGTCGCCTTATTTTCCACATGTCCTGCTTCCTCTGTGTCTGGCTCTCTTGACTCCCGAGTCCTCCTCTTCTTGAAGCTCTCTTTTTTTCTGCAAGTCCCACCTAACCTCTGTCTGCCCACCCATTGGCCAGTCAGCTTCTTTATTAAACCCAATCATAGTAACACATATTCACATGGTCTCTGCTTCAGTCCTGTACTAGCCTGGTCTACGCAGTGAGTTCCAGAGCTATATAGAGAGACTATGTCTTAAAAGAAAGTGTTAATTCCTAGGCACTAGGGTTTGTTGCCATAAAGGGAGTCCATCCTTTAAATCATCACCTTCATTGCCACAGAAAAGGAAACCGGGTGAAAGAGTAATGAAGCTATCATCCATCATCCCAAAGCTGCCTGTGGCTTCCTTTCTCCACCCCACAGGCCTGGAGAGCCTAGAGCTCAGCCACCTGTATGCAGGCTGCCTGGTGCTCAGGCCCTGGATGGGCCGCTGTGGGTGCCGATCCGCTGGCTCTAGGTGTCTAAGCCACAGGAAGCAACACCTGGGTTTTGTAGTTTTTCCTCTCTGTGCTTTGTTTTTGAGGCAGATTTTCACTATGTGACGTAGGCTAGTTTAAAACTTGCATCTGGAAACTCTCGTCTGGCTTTCTGTTTTCTTTGTTGGTTTTGTTTTTTGTTTTGTTTGTTGTTTTACAGATAGGACTCTTGCAGGCTACATTGGCCTTAACCTTCCTATGTAGCCAAGGATAACCTCAAACTTCTGATCCTCTTGTAACTTAACCGCTTCCCAAATATTGGGATTACAGGCATGCGTCCCATGCTCTACTTTGTGAAATTTATTGTTGTTGTTTGCTTAATGTTTTTAAAGATCTATTTATGTATTCTGTGTATATGCATGTTCTGCCTGCATGGATGTCTGAACACCAGAAGAGGGCATCAGATTCCATTAAAGACAGTTGTGAGCTACCATGTGGGTGCTGGGAATTGAACTCATGACCTCTGGAAGAACAGTCAGTGCTCTTAACTGCTGAGCCATCTCCCCAGCCCTGGTTGATTTTTTTTTTTTTTTGAGATGGGAATCTCAGTATGTAGCCCAGGGTTGGCCTTGAGCTCCTAATTCTCCTTCCTCAACATTCTGCATGACTGAATTATAAGCAAGTGTCATTATCCTTGCCTGCTGGGTCAGTTTTGAGTATTAACTACAGAATCTTAGCCCGGGCAGGATCCGCACCCACTCCCACAGACACACAGCTTTGACTGCCTGTCCCCGCTCTGGGTTCGGCTGACCATCTTTGCTTTGTTGCAGTGATGTGCATCCCACTGAGCCTGTCAGGAACCCAAACTCAGAAGACTGAAGGTAAGGCCATTGGACACAAGGGCTCCAAGGCCAGAGCTGGGGAGGGAATCCCAGCTGACCACAGAGCCTCAGGAGCAGATGGGCAGCCGCCGGGGAAGCTTGGGGTCAATCCTCACACCTTTCCAAGATTCTGTTCCGGGTGGCACTTCCCCTCTACTGGGCCTCCTTTACTCTCTTACCAAAGTACCTGTCCCCCACAGGCTGTCCCCGCTGGCCGTGCCCTAAGAACTCAGTTTGTGTTGATGAGAAAAGCTGTCGATGCAAGCCAGGCTTCACCTCAAGTGACCCAAATCGTCATGGGCTCATCATGAAATTCACAGAGCCCTGTGAAGGTACAGAGGCCTGGGGTGGGCACATGGAGAGATGACAAGGTGTGGTCTGGGGCCAGGGGTCTCAGCTACGTCAACTACAGAAAAAGACAGCAAGATGATGGGGAGGCAAGAAGCTAACGATTAGGATTTCCTGGGAGAGGGGGCCTGGGTTCTGGGGATCGGTGCCTGAACTTGGCTTTAGGAGTGGGGAGGGGGAGGCTGGTCTTCCATTCCACCCCCACACTGGTATTGTACATCCAGAGGACTGAGAGGAGCAGAGCTGACAGTCACAGCCTTCAGGAATAGCTAGCTCAAGCTATAGCACAGCCTCGAGCACAGCCCGCAATTCCCCTCAATTATGCTGGCTGACACGTCACCGCTCCGTGCTGTAGTCGGGTGGGGTAGGAGACCCTCCTTAAGAGAACTTTCTGATTTGGGAGGTGACCCTTATCGCTTGTTGTGTTGTAGATATCAATGAGTGTTTAGAACCTGGTATGTCAACGATCTGTGGCCCGTTTGCCACGTGTCAGAACTCAGAGGGGAGCTACTACTGCACATGCAACCTGGGATATAAGCTCCATTCTGGGAAGCTATTTTTTGCTAACAAGAGTGAGAACACATGTGAAGGTAAGAGCCCTCCAACGTCACCCATGTCAGCTTCAAGGTCATCGGCATTAATTACCACAGCAGTCACAGGGCAGGGTCCTGATGTTGGTTCCACCTCTGTGGTTTGCTCTGGGTCATGTGTCACATCCACAAGCATAGAGATGCAGGGAGAAGGGGACATTCAGGACCCCCTGCTCAGGCCTCATTCTGATACCTGAGTGTGGCCCTGAAAGCCCTGTTTAGTTGGGTATTGTGGTGCACATCTATGATCCAGCACTCTGGAGTTTGAGGCTAGAATATGAGTCAAAGAGATCTCTGTGAGTTCAAGGCCAGCCTGGTCTACAGAGGGAGTTCCAGGACAGCCAGGGCTACACAGAGGAACCCTGTCTCAGAAAACAAAAACAAAACAAACAACAAAAAGAATTCTAAACCCTTCTTTCCCTGTGTCTTCTGTCTGTCCATAACAAAGGGCTTCGCTCTGTATTTCCTAAGCAGCACAGAAAACACAGCATGGGAGAGGAATGAGGGATTCGCTACAGAAATCTTTAACAGAATTTTACAAGGGAAAAATGACTTTATTTACCCAGAACAGCAAACATAGTGGCAAACAGGCATTACCAACCTATATCCACATGTTGTTTAGAGAATTTATGGTGGATATTTGTTATATAAAGTTGTTTCCAACTTACTGGTTGTTTTCAGCAAATGATTACCACAACACACTCACACACACAACAGCACACATATACATTATTCTGGGTCAGGAGCATGGGAGAGCACAGACTGTAAGATCAAAGCTGTGCATTAGATTAGGCTGTGAAGCTGATTACCCCAGCAATCCAAGGCACAGTAAGGTTGGTAGCATTGTTCTCTTAACCACAGGTTAAACTTCAACAGGCTGCGCACAGCAGGACAGCAGCGTAAGTGCATATTCAGTGATTTCAAGGCAGGTGATTAACTTGATGGCAAGATTTGGAAAAAGTTCATTCTCTGAATGCAAAAGATAGTTTCAAAGCCAGGTATGAGGTACAAGCCTTTATGAGGCAGAGGAAGGAGAATCTCTGTGAGTTCAAGGCCAGCCTGGTCTACAGAGCAAGTTCTAGGACAGCCAGGGTTAAACAATGAGACTCTGTCTCAAAGAGAAAGATATACACACACACAAAGAGAAAGATTGATTTTCAGAAAAATATATCAATACATGAGTGACACAGAGGTCTCCATGGACCTCAAGGTGACAAATAGCACCCAGTTTAGAGCAGAACCCATTCAATGCCTAAGGCCCTGGTTTAGCCATCGATTAGCAATCCAGACTCCAGCCTGAACTGCTTAGAGGACACGCCCACCTGGATCACACTCAAAGGACGGCAGGAACCCTTGGGTCACATCCTCTGCGGCTTCTTTACTACTTGGTTCAGGAAGTTCAGAAGTTCCTTCCGCTCATCTGCATCTCATTTTCATAAGCCACCATCCTTCTGCCCATCTACATTTCATTTGCATAAACCGACACGTCTCTGCCCATCTGCATCTCATTTGCATAAGCCAAAGGGATAGCTTCACAATCACGTTCCGCTGCAGTGTCTGTCCTCTTCCCAGCATCAGTGGACACTGGGGTGACACCTGCGCCCTCCGGGATCCACACTGTTACTGCTGCGCCCGGAAGTCTCCCTAAGCAGCCAGCTACAGTACACCCATGGACACAGCCTGGAGACCCAGGAGAAAAGACACCCAAGGGTAGGCCACATTCCCTGCCATTGCTTCTGCTGGAAGACAGCCCTTGGTGCCTGGACCCCCTTTATGGTCAGCCTCGTCCATTGCTCTTCCCAATCACCATTCTGACTATCCCCAGCAATCCGGGTTCCTTGAAGACAGCATAGAATGGTATGACCAGATTGGGCAGGGTCACATCAACCCCCAACACATTCAGAGACTTGAAGGCAAGCACTGTGCAAAAGAAGGTGCTATGGAGGACCGTAACCATTGCCCCAGAACCCACCCTCACCTGAGGATGTCAACCTGCAACTGCCAGGCGAGACAATTCAGGACAAGGAGGCGGGGCTACACTCAGTGCATTCCCAGGTCTGTGACCCTGACAGCAGAGAGGACAGAAATGCCTGTCACTCCTACTCCCATGGACACAGCTCCCTTTCTGGACACTGTGATATTGAAGGGTTGACATCAATAGAATACATGTTCTTACCTCCCTAACTCCAGCCAAGTGATGCCTGGCTGGTTGCACACCAGCTAGTCGCTGCTCACCATACAGGCTGGCTCCCACTGTGTGGCCTATCTAGTGTTATTCCTTCTTGCCCGCTCATTCTTTTGGACTTCTTTCTAAAGGGGGTGTGGCTTGGGAGCAAGTCTCAATCCTCTTCCGCTGCACAGAACAGCAGGCATCATATGATACCTTCTTATGAGTTAGAAGGGGGTGTGCCCACAGAAGGAGATTGGAATATTCCAGATGCTTCTGTGACATGAACCTAGCCAACCCTGAGCCCAAGGCTTCAACTTCAAGCACACAACGCCCCCTGCTTCTTCTCATGAGGTAGATGAGGGTCAGAACCCCAGAGTCTGTAAGAACACTGCATTTGCACCAACATCCAGGGCAGCTAAGCACATAGGTGTCACCTGACCTCAAGCCCAGGCTGAGGCCCCAAAGGTATGCACAGGTGTACCCCCAAAAGCATCTGCAAGACTGGACAGGAGCTGGGAGGAAGAGGCAGGGCTGTAGCCTGAAAAGGGAGAAGTTCTGCAGGGTCTCGGGAGCTCCCAGAACTATGAAGACTCCACTGAGGATACAGCTCCCAGCAACATGTTTCGACGGGGTAGGGAAGCCCCAGGGTGTTCTGAGCCCAGAAGCTCTGGAGCCCCCAGAACTTGGCTCTTCCTCATCTGTGAGAACAGTATCACATCCTGTTCCGAGAAGGGTCAGAAAGCAACAAGAGGCCTGGGTCATGAAGTCCAGCCCCATGACCCAATCTGCTTCCTGGTTTTACCTCCTATAAACTGAGTCCCCTGATCCTTGCGGGGCCTGTCCTGCAGAGGTCACGTGCAACTGAGTTTGAGGCAGTGAGAAGATGGAGAGCGGGTACAATGCATGGAGGTATGAGCGGGGGCCGGGATGACCCTTTGCTTCTGTTCTCAGATGTAAATGAATGCACTTCCGGGCAAAACCGCTGCCACCCATCTACCCATTGCATCAACAAGTTGGGCAACTATTCTTGCAACTGTCGTCACGGCTGGAAACCTGTTCGTGGATCCCCCAATGGCCCAGTCAACACAGTGTGTGAAGGTCCGGATGCCACCTTTTAAGAACCTGCAGTCTTGTTTAAGATTTATTTAGCCAGGTGTGGTGAAACACACCTTTAATCCCACCACACGGAAGGCAGGCAGAAGCAGGCTTATCCTTGTGAGTTCCAGGGCCAATGACCCTGCTTAAAAAGAAATATATATTTATATATATACTAAATATATATTTATATATACTAAATATATATTTATATATATATGTAATGTATGTGTCTTGAGTATATATATATATATATATATATATGCACCACATGGGTGCAGGTGCCCAGGGGAAGTCGGAGGAGGCGTCGCCAGCTCTCCTGGAACTGGAGTTACAGCTACTTGTGAGCCAGCTGGTGTGGATGCTGAACCCGAAGGCTAACTGAGTCATCTCTGCAGTCCTCGTGTTTACTTAAGGAATGAAAGGATAAAAGGAGACTCTGTAGGGTCAGGCCTTAATCTCCTGAGGTTGAATGTAAAAAGCTGAGGTACCCAGGAAGGGAGGTGAGACACTAAGAGGTATCCCAGAAGACTCCAGATGAAGTCCATAGTCCTGTTTTCCCGTGTACATTCGCCTTAGACCTCTCCACATTCCTAACCTCTCATGTACCACTCACTGAGGCCACCAGGGACCAGTACCTCAGGCCAGGCACTATAGTTGTACTAAAAAAGAGACTGGGACCATACAGGTAAGGACCTAACCCGTTTTGTGTCCCCAGATATCGACGAGTGCAGCACCGGGCAGCATCAGTGCCACAACTCCACCATCTGCCACAACACCCAAGGCTCCTACAGGTGCCGCTGCCGCCCAGGTTGGAAGCCAATCTCTAGGTTGCCCAGTGACCCAAAGAGCAACAAGTGCCAAGGTACTTGCCCTAGCCACCCAGCACCTCCATGCCCTGCCCACGCACTCTGAGATTACTGAACCATAGTTCTGTCCCTACAGAACCCTTCCCTGCCTGGACACTGCTGCCCACAGCCCAGAGCCGGGTGAGTAGCCAGTGGGGACCAGGAGGTTGGATCCCTTCAAACAGTCTGTCCATCCCCTTCAGCTGTGCTGCTGCCCACCCGTGACCCACCGTTTCCCTCCCCAGAGTCTCTCTCGCTTCTCTGTTGAAGTCCAGAATCTGCTCAGGGACTTTGATCCAGCCACAGCCAACTACACCATCCAGGTAAGGGAGAGCTCTGGGGACGCCAGCGCAGTAGGGAAAAACCGGTGTCCCATCCATCCAAGCACTACTTCTGGCTTGAGGCACGGCTCTGACGTGCAGCCGTATGTGTGGCTACGACACAAGGACTGTAACGGCAATGACTGGAGCAGTTAAGACTGGAGTTAAGCAGAGTGTGGTGGTCTATGCTGCTTGGAGCCTGGAGAAGGAGCTCAGATTCCTGAGCCACACAGCAAGACCCTATGAAGAAACAACGGAAAAGGGCCGGGGTAGCACAGTTGGTAGAATGCTTGCCCAACATCAAAACACCCTGGGTTTACTTAACTTCTAGCCTCGAACAAACAAGGTGTGGTGGTCTGTGACGCCTGCCACCCCAGAGGGTAGAGGCAAGATCAATAGCTCAAGGTTATAAGGCTGGGGTGTGGCTCAGTGGTAGAAGATCAGCCTGGACTACTTCAGTGAGGGGCTGGGGGCGTGACTCAGCAGAGCCTTGGCAGTCATGCCTGCTGGTGTGTGCGTGCTGTTGTGACATGCACAGGCTCATAAACTTTATCTCTTTGGTTTCTGGTTACTGTGTAAATCTTAATGTATCCCTCCAGCTGGTTCCCCAAGCAACCCATGCGGCTTTTCAGTGTCTGCTGATGGGAAGGGTGGTCCGGGTCCCTTTATTCAGTTCCTGTGGTTCAAACCTCCACAACTCTTGTCACTCACCACCTCCAGAAACTCATTGAGGCCATGGACAAGCTGCTGGAAGCCCCCACGGATATAGATACTCTAAATGCCACTGACCGCCACCTAGTGGCCACCCAGTTGCTCAAGTATATGGAACAAAGCCTTCGAATGTTGGCCCAGTTCTTACCCAAAGGTCCCTTCACCTACACATCCCCTTCAAACACCGGTAAGGCTTCTTCTGGTCCCACCCCAGGTACCATTCTGTTCTTGGTTTCCCCAGTCACCCACTGTCCCTGTCTTTTCAGAACTGTCCCTGATGGTCAAGGAACAAGACAACAAAGATGTCACCACAGTGTACCACAGCCAAGCTTGGATGAAACTGGACTGGGCTTTGACAGCTGGAGCCGAAAGCTCAGAAAATGGTAGGGGTCGAGGGAGCAAACCTTCCAGGGAAGCCAGGGTGAGGTCTGGGATGTGGGACAGGCAGACAGCAGCTCATCGCGAGGACCTTAGATTGAGGTGGATGTCCTCACGGGGAGGATGGTAACGGAGGGAGGACAGGAGGCAAGTCTGCATCTCTGCCTGCAGGCTACTCCTTGGCAGGCATCCTGTCCAGTTCAAACATGCAGAAGCTGCTGGCCAATGCCCCCATGGACCTGACCCAGAGTCGGGATTCACTGGAGGAGCTCTACGAAAGCCCAGTTCTGAGTGCGTCACTCACGCTCCTCTCAAACGTCAGTTCCATTTTCCTGACCAACACGGACACTGGGAAGCTCACCTCGAACGTCACGTTCAAATTCTCCTATTCTTCCGTGAGTTCTTAAAGGGAAGAGTGGGGAAGGGAAACTCTGCTGCTCATCCCCTACCCAAAGTCAAGGTGGCCCTTCTTGACCCACATGGTAGGACAGAACCAAAAAAAAAACCAATTTAGCCGGGTGGCGGTAGCACACGCCTTTAATCCCAGTGCTCAGGAGGCAGAGGCAGGTGGATCTCTGTGAGTTCGAGGCCAGCCTGATCTACAGAGTGAGTCCCAGGACAGTCACGGCCACACACACACACCCAAAAGAAAAGAAAAACCAAAAGTATCTTGACTCCTTTTCTTTTGTGTACACAAAATAAGCAGATATAATTTTAAAAACACTAAAAATACATAAAACTTTTTAAATTACTGCTGGGTATGGTGACACACGCCTTTAATTCTAGCACTTTGGAGGGTCCCTGAGTGAGGCCAGCCTGGTCTATAGAGAGTTACAGGATAGAGCTCTCTAGAGAGACCCTATCTCAAAAATAAGCAAAGCATGAGCTGTAGTCTTGTGGCACAGGTGTCTCACTCCAGGTGCAGGGAGGGAGGAGAGGCAAGGTTCAAAGCCTGCCTGAAGAGAGTGAATTTAAGGCCAGCCTGGGCGAGGCCTTGCCTTCAGACTCAGTGGTACAGTACTTGGTTAGAATTCAAAGGGCCTGGGTTCACTGCTGAATTGAATGAATGAATGAATGAATGAGCAAATAAATAGCTGGCAGGCAAGGCTAGTAGTTGACTCAAGGAAGAATCTTTGCCTGTCATGGTAAGGTCTGGGCTTGATCCTCAGTACCATAAAAAGGTTAAGAAACAAAACAACACTACAGTCTAAGCCCAACAAGATGGCTTGGCAGGCAAAGTGCTTTTCACCATGCCTCAGCTTAATTCCTGACCTGAGCTCATCGCAGGAGAAAACCAGTTCCCAAGACATCCTCTGCCTTCCATATGCATGCTGGAGCACAAGGACAACCCCACCAATGTAACTGTAAAAGGTCTTATGTGTTTTCCCTGCATGAATCTGGCGCCTCATGTATACCTGGTCCCACGGAGGCCACAGAGGGCATCAGATTCCCTGGAACTGGAACTAGACAGTTTGAGCTACCGTGTGGGTCCTCGGAACTGAACCTGGGTCCTCTAGAAGAACCACCACCTGTGTCTGCTGATGTCTGCTGTGGGTGGATTAAAGGCGGAAGTGGTGGCTCATTCCCAGCACTCGGGAGGCAGGCAGATCTCTGAGTTTGAAGCCAGCCTGATCTACATAGCAAGTTCTAGTACAGCTAGGGCTACAGAGAAACCCTGTCTTGGAAAAAAAAAAAAAAAAAAAAAAGGCGTGTCACATCTGGCTACGTACATGTTAACTTTTAAAGTTAAAAAAAATTAGGTTCAGCTAGTAGAACATTTGTCTAGCATGCATGAAGCCCTAGATTCAAAGATCAAATGACTACATAAAATGTAATCCAAACACTCAAGAGGTAGAAGCAGGAATATAAAAGCATCATTGTCCTCAGCCACATAGTGAGTTTGAGGGCAATCTGGAATACTGAGACTGTCTTAAATTTGTAGATGGATGATGGATGGATGGATGGATGGATGGATGGATGGATGGAGGTAGCA
This sequence comes from Myodes glareolus, assembly GCF_982192425.1. Classification (NCBI taxonomy): domain Eukaryota; kingdom Metazoa; phylum Chordata; class Mammalia; order Rodentia; family Cricetidae; genus Myodes; species Myodes glareolus. Next base: position 11,998,777 of record NC_142047.1, on the reverse strand, counting down.
TGGGAACCCTTCCCTTGCAGTACATTCAATAAACCTGTTTTTTGTTTTTAAATTACAATCTGAAAGCAACCATTCCCCACTGACTCTTTTAATTTCTTTGGCATTTATTACCTGTTAACTGCTTGTGATTTGCTTCAGCTCACAGCAGGGACTGGTGTCCTGTCGTCCCATTGCTGGCTCCCCATGATCTCTGCGCCGAGTAGACATATTATGCGCCCAAAAGCAAGGTCCTCTGCTTACCCCAGACCCTAACTGTGCTTCGGACATCCTCGCCTGTCTGCCTGTAGGTGGAGTCAAAGCGGCCACGTGAACAGCTGATATGCGCTTTTTGGGACACTGGTGAAGATGGGAGTGGGCGCTGGGCCACTGACGGCTGCTCAATGAATGACACTGGTTTCTGTCAGTGCAACCATCTGAGCAGCTTCGCCATCCTGATGGCTCAGTACCACGTGCAGGTAAGTAAGTGGTAAGCCCCAACACCACTAGTATCCAGGCTTGCCTAGGCAGGACCATAGGGCCCACTCAAGGGTGTACCCCACTGGGTGTTCAAGTAGGTCCCCTCGGATAGCCCTATGCCCTGCGTCTCAGTTCCTCCCCTGGAGTCCTGTGACCCAGTAGCTGACGGATGCAGGCCCCCACCCGAGTCCCTGCACAAACGTGAGGCACTGCTAAACATGCAAGTTTGTGCAGATGAGACGGGCCAGCAAGCCAACGTGCCTACATGCTTCAGCCCTAATAACCTGACTTTCATCTCCAGAGAACACATACAGTGAGTGGCAGGCAGATGCTTCATGCCATACATACAAATACATAAATGTAATAAAAAGGCCCTGTGTAGAATATCCCAGAAAGTACAGCTTTCTGAACATGACCAGAACCTGAGTCTCATGGTCAGCTGGAATTATTTTAGCCAGGCAGAGTTGGCCCTATGGTTCAAGACAGGCATGTGAGGTCTCTGACTTCACATGGGTGCTTAAGTTAGTAAGTGCGTAGGGAAAGAGGAGCATTCCCACCCCACCCTCAGCCCCTGCCCCATGTAAGGGAACACCACTCATCCTGAGCTGCCTGCCCCTAGGACCCGAGACTGGAATTGATCACCAAGGTGGGGCTGTCACTCTCCCTCATCTGCCTGCTGCTGTGTATCCTGACCTTCCTGCTGGTGAAGCCCATCCAGAGCTCCCGGACCATGGTGCACCTACACCTGTGCATCTGCCTTTTCCTGGGCTCTCTCATATTCCTGGTTGGCGTCGAGAATGAAGGGGGTGAGGTATGTTCCTGTCCTGACCTCACTAGAGCGTGGAGTGAAGACCTAGGAGTAGGGTAGCCCAGTCTGTCCTGGGGCTCAGTGTGGAAGGCGACCCATCAGGCTGGCTGAGCCCAGCTGCCAGGGCTTTGCTGCCCTGCCGACAGCCCAACCCTTTGCACCCACAGGTGAGCCCGCGCTGCCGCACGGTGGCAATGCTGCTGCATTACCTCTTCCTGGCGGCCTTCTGCTGGATGGCCCTGGAAGGTGTGGAGCTCTACTTCCTTGTGGTGCGTGTGTTCCAGGGCCAAGGCCTGAGCATACAGTGGCGCTGCCTCATAGGCTATGGGGTGCCCCTCCTCATCGTGGCCATCTCAGCGGCTGCCAAATTGAATGGCTACGGACAACAAACATAGTGAGTCTCTGTCGAGGTCAGGCTGGAGTGGAGGGCTGGGACCTGGCGGCCAGGGCCACTGACAAGGTATCTTCTCCCCAGCTGCTGGTTAAACTATAAGGAGGGCTTTCTCTGGAGCTTTGTGGGACCCCTGGCCTTCATCATTTTTGTAAGTGCTCTCTGGGGACTGGAGACCCGAACAGCAAGCCTAACTACCTGCAGTCCCTAATCCTGACCCGTATTCCCCACCCAGTGTAACTCCGCCATTTTCCTCGTCACTGTCTGGAAGCTCACAGCAAAGTTTTCTGAAATCAACCCAAACATGAAGAAATTAAGGAAGGCAAGGTGAGAGGGGCAGCGGGGAAGGCTGGCGGGGCCAGGCTGAGGAGGGCTAAGGCCTGAGCAGGGAGTTGGGGAGATGGAGAGACTGTTAGCTGCAACTGCCCACCCCTCCAGGGTGCTGACCATCACAGCCATTGCCCAACTCATCGTGCTGGGTAGTACCTGGGTCTTCGGCCTGTTCCTCTTCGACCCCCACAGCAGATGGCTGTCCTACATCTTCACCCTGCTCAACTGCCTACAAGGCCTCTTCCTCTACTTGATGCTTTGCCTGCTCAACAAGAAGGTAGGCAGACCAGAGGCAGCTGTGGGAAGAGTGAGGTGGAGGTAGACAGGGCCAGGCCTGATTCCTTTTGTGCCCCTAACCTGGCGTCTTGGGCTCACAGGTGAGGGAAGAGTACCGAAAGTGGGCCTGCATGCTTGCTGGCAACAAGTACTCAGAGTTCAGCTCTTCCACAGCTGGCACTGGCACCAGCCAGAGTCAATCACGGGTAAGGGGCTGGCCTGGGGTGGGGCTGGGAGGACACGGCGGAGGGCTCGGCCTAAAGAGCTCTTCCTCTCCAGTCTCTCAGGGCCTCAGAATCAGGGATGTGAAGGCAAGTTCCGTCAGGTCACCAGCACATGCTCGAAGCTGTCGCTCTGCCTTCTGTTGCCGCCATCGTCCCAGCTTTGGCCCCATTTCTGATAAAGAAGGGATGTACACCTGGCAGCGAGTGGTAACGGGGCCACTGGTCCTGCTTCTGGTTGCTTCTCTGCCCCATCACAGCTTCCGCCTACCACAGAAACAGAAGCCAGCCAGCACAGACCTGCAGCCCACTGCCGTGGTACCTGAAGCAGGCAGTCCTGGGGACAGAGCGCAGGTCCCTTGACCTGGGCTCTTTGCAACTGTCTTTGGCATGTAAGAGGCCAGGGTGCTGGGTTCAATTTCCTTAAGCTAAGACTGATGTCATGTCAGCCATCAGTGACCCTGCCTGCTGCTGAGGCTCACGGTACAGAGGCCCAGCTGTCCCTCATCCAGGGCAAAAGGGTCTCATCGTTATAAAGGTTATATGTTTTGTAACATTTTTAAACCTGTAAACCTCTCAATGTTGACACATAAGATTAAATATCCTGAAGCAAAACAGGTGGCATGTTTGTTGGTAGAGGTGCTTGCTTGGCCTTCAAGTCCATGAAATGCTGACCAAGAGAAGAAAGATGGTCGGGAGCCAGGCATCCACAATAAAACTTTATTCTTACATAACTACAGCTTTGGAACAATAAAAAGATACACCCATCTATTATCTAGGAAGAGGATCTGAAGCAGCAGGAGGGAAAGAAGGTGGCCGTGGTGCCTTGGTTGCACTATGGTTATCGGCTCTGTTCAACTGTAAAGACAAGAGTGAGGCAGTGAGGGAGGAGGGGCCTGGCTCTGGAAGCCCAGCCCTCCTGTGCCCAGAATGGCCCGAGCAACTTACTGTATGTAGAGATATCTATTTCTTCTGGAAGCTCTGCCACATTCACTTCAAACCGGTCCTGAACATCATTGAGGATTTTGGCATCATTCTCATCAGATACAAAAGTGACCGCAAGGCCTTTAGTACCAAAGCGACCAGCACGAGCCACCTACAGGGAGATGGGGTCAGCAGACAGACACCCCAAGATCTAAGAAAGGCAGGGGCCCTGATCCACCCACCCTGGGAGGGTGCACTCACTCACCCGGTGAAGGTAGGTGTCCGAGTCCTCTGGCATGTCATAGTTGAAGACGATGTTCACTCGCTCAATGTCCATACCTCTACCAAACAGATTGGTGGCTACCAGGATGCGCCGCTGGAAGTCCTTGAACTGCTGGTAGCGGGATAGGCTAGGGTGGGAGACAAATGGAGGCATCAAACACAGGTGGGTCCCAGGAGCACCCTTGGCCATGGTGGACATCATGCACTCACCGCTCCTCCTGGGGCATGCCTCGGTGAATGGCAATGGCTGGGAAGTTCTGTTCCACTAGGAGCTGGGCCAGGGCCATGCAGCGTTGCACAGACTTGACAAAGATCACCACCTCAAGAAAGAGAATGCTGGTTAGGCCCATGGAGAATCACCCACAGTCCCAGATCTTGGTGTGGGCAAGTAGGACCATCACCTGGTTAAACTCTAGGACGTCAAGGAGGTCGAAGAGCTTCCGGTTCTTCTCGCTGTCCTTGAGCTTGACATAGTACTGCTGTAGCCCGTGCAGTGTGAGCTTGGTCTCGTCATCCACAAACACCTCCATGGGCTGTATAGGAAGGGAAGCAGGAAGGAGCAAGTAGAGCTTGCTTCTGGGCATCTCATGTGCGGAACAGTTCCTCTGTAGTGATGACTTCCAGAGGGCCTGTTGCACCCAACCTCAGTAAACAATTCCCTCCCAAAAGCCAAATGTAAGTCTGCTCTGGCTCAGGTGTAGACCATTCTCAGCTCCCAGCTTGACAAACCAGGGGAAGTGAGGCTTGTGTGCGTGTCATGGAGTGGCTCAGGCCTTTGGAGAGCCAAAGCTGCTGCGCTGAGTTGTTGGTCACAGTAGGCAGGCGGCTAGCTGGGCCATCCCCCTACTCACATCCTGCATGAACTTCCTGCAGACTGGCCGGATCTCCTTGCTCAGGGTGGCGCTGAACATCATGCACTGCTTTTCATGGGGTGTCAAGCGAAAGATCTCTTGCACATCCCGGCGCATGTCTGGATGGGATGCCAACATATAGAAAGTCTGAGTGTCTTGTCTGACTGAGCAGACCCATACCAGAGAGGAACCAGCCCTCCCCAACCTGGGCCAGAGAACATTGGCACCATGGCCATGGTGGAGTGGGCCCAGGGATGTCCCCACTGCCTGAGGGGCTGGGCTCGGATGGGCGGGCGTGCGGGAGCGCAGGCATGGGAGGAGCCGCGGTCCACTTACTCGCTGCCAGCATGGAGCGGCCCTGCCAGTGCGCCTTGAGCCATGCTTCGGGAAAGGGAGCCTGAGGCAGAGACAGCCGCTGGCGTGAGAGCTGCAGTGGCTTCCCAGGACACATGCCCATCTCTCCCAGCCCCCGATGGGTGGCAGAGGCCACACTACTCCTCCAGATCCCCTGGGTATGCCTACATGTCCTAAAGGGATGGCAACTTATGGGGCCTATGGTTCCACTCAACTTGGGCTCAGAAGCAGCGCATACTCTGTCAACATTGGACATTCCCTTAGGCTTCTCCCAGGAGCCCTGAGTTATGGCCACCCATGTGATCTGCCCCATCCATCAGGTCCCCTAGAAAACTGCCGTAACTCTGAGTGGGGGACCGACTGGGCAGGCCAGTGGGATGCTCACCCAGTTGTTCCAGCATCTTGTCACACTCATCTAGCACAAAGTGCTTCACATTCCTTAGGTTGAGGCTCCTGCTCCGTACGAGGGCCAGGATCCGGCCTGGTGTCCCCACCACAACATGGGGACAGTTCTTCTTCAAAACATCTTCATCCTTCTTAATGGAGAGGCCCCCAAAGAACACAGATACCTATGGGGACAGAAAGGGACTGTTTTCATCTGTCTGGGATCAGTGATCTTTATGGCATAGGCATCCTGGGGGCATCTGGTACACCAGCCCCACTCTCTCAAAACCCAGGCAAGTCTGAGTGAAAGGCTAGCTCTGATGAAAAGAGACACCTGGGACCAGCCCAAGCCTGTGAAGGCTGGGCATAATTCAGACTTAAGAAACATAAATTACCACTAACCTTAAGCTTGATAATGCCACTTGGGCTGGAGCTGAGGCCAGCATGACCCAACAGAGCACCGGAGGAGGCTTACCTTGACGCTGGGCATGTACTTAGAGAAGCGCTCATATTCCTTGCTGATCTGGAAGGCCAGCTCCCTTGTATGGCACATGACCAGTACTGATACCTGTAGAGTAGGCAGGAAACACATTCTTTCCCAGAATCCACACCCTTTCACCCCAACACATGTGTACCTATTACGATAGTTCCTTCCACACAAGCTGCTTGAAGGCCCGAACATCTCCACCTTCTCCTTAAGCCTATCCTCCTCAAACTCTCTCATGGCAACTAAAGCCTGTCTCCCTCAAGAGGCCAGGAACAGAGAAAGGTAGAACAGATCCTAAACGAAAGGGTTACGCCAGAATGGCATGTCTTCTTGCCCACCCACAACATAGCTCTCACCACACTTGTGCCATGCCCTGAAAAGACACCCACCCACCCAAGAATACACACCAAGGCCTCACACATGCCACTCAAGAGCTCTACCACACAATCAAACTCCAGCACACCCCAACAAGACATTTTTTATAAACAGAGTCTTCTCATAGCCTGGAACTCTCAATCCTGCCTCAGCTTCCTATCCTGGACTCAAGCAGAACTCTGAAGACCCTGTAGCTGACCTACAATGGTGGTATTAGAACACCTGCATAACAAATCAGCAGTGACACTGGGGACTGTTACTGTCACTATAGCTTCAATCCCCCAGCTTAAAATCAAAAGCACACAGAGACTATGAAAGTTTCATGATACCCAAAGCTGCACAGTCACATGGAATCCCAGCCCAGAAAGGAACCCACATCCCTACCTGGCCATTGATGGGCTCGATCTGCTGCAGGGTGGCCAGCACAAACACAGCTGTCTTACCCATCCCAGACTTGGCCTGGCACAGGACATCCATACCCAGAATGGCCTGGGGAATACACTCATGCTGGACTGAGGAAGAAAAGAGGAAATGAGTGAGTAAGAGACTGGATGCTGCCTCCCTGCACACTCTTCTGGCAGAGGTCAGGTCCCAGCCACCTGCTTGCTGCACAGGGGCTGCTGATAACTGACTCATGTGGCTGGGGGGGTGACACCAGGAAAACATACCCTCTGAAGGATGCTCAAAGCCACAGTCAACTATGGCTCTCAGGAGCTCCGGCTTCAGCAGAAAGTCCCGGAACCCAGAACTATGAATGGACACATAAGACCCTTTGACATCTTTCTTTGGGGGCGCTGGAGTGCTCTCCTGGGGTGCTTGGGGCTCTTCATCTTCATCATAGTCCAAAAGCTCATTTTCCACATCTTGTTCTGCCATGGCACTGAGAACAGAAGGCAGAGGGAGGCAGAGATGCAGCTGAGATGCAGGCAGGAAAACCCACTTGGTAGAGAAGGAAGATCAGGAAAGGGGTTGGTAGGGCAAACCCTGTAAGCAGGCAGAGTTCAGTGGTGCGCCTGCACAGGGCCTCCCACTTCAGCCTGCTGCCCCTTATCATCACCCTCCCAGCAACCTCTCATCTGCTACACACCGCACACTCCCATCCAATGCCACCACCCTCAAGAATGCTAAGGTCTTCAGTGAACTACCAATCCTACACTACAGGTGGGGATGAGGCTCAGTGATAAAGCACTTACCTAGCAGGTTCTGTCCCCAACACCACAGATAAAATACGTGATAGTGATCACACCTCCTGGCCTGGCCTCTGATTCCTTCCCCCTGCTTCATCTCATCAGACCATCCTTCCACTCCAAGGATGCCCTGCTCCTAAGTCTCTGCACACAACTTTTGTTTTGGAAACAGATCTTACTAGATCACCCTGGCTGTCCGAGACTTGCTATGTAAACCAGGCTGGCCTTGAAGTCATAGGAATCTGCCTGCCTCTGCCGCCCAAGTGTTGGGATTACAGGTGTGTGCCACCTCACTTTTTTTCTTTTCTAATATCATGCTGGGGCTTGTGTCTCCTTGACAAGCATTCCACTAACTGAGGAAAATCCCCTATCTTTGTGAGGTTTTTTGTTTGTTTTTAAGAAAGATCTTAATAGCGCTGGAGAGATGGCTCAGAGGTTAAGAGCACTGACTGCTTTTCCAGCAACCACATGGTGGCTATGAGATCTGATGCCTGCATGTGCAGGCAAACATGCAGACAGAATGTTGTATGCATAATAAATAAATAAACCTTTAAAAAATACAAAAGACCTTACTATATAGGCTGGTCCAGAATTTGCAGTGACACTCCTGTCTTCACCTTACAAGTTTCTGAATTACAGGCAGACACCACCTTGCCTGATTAATGTGCCATCCCTGACGTTCAAATTTCAGCACTAATAAGGCTCCTCAGACCCCCCCACCTCCAAGGACCTCCCAGCACCTGATGACCTAGGACCTGCAGTTGTGGCTGCCTAGGTGCTGAGAAAGGAATGGTGGCAAGGGAGCAGGCAGCATCTGCGCTGCCCTGCCCACCCCACCCCACCCTGGTTGTTTGTGGTCGACACAGGGGAATCATTAAGTGCTTTTATGAAAAGGGTTCCCATTGGGCCAGGCAAGCAAGAAAGCCAGCAGCTGAAATGGTAAATGGAATTCACAGGAGACAAGCTTCCCACCCACTTCATTAATCCCTCAAACACCAAACACAAGGCATATACCAGCCAGGCTCATCTACTGTTGCCCCAGGTCTGCTGAGGTCAGACGCTAACACACTAGACCCACTTCTGGCCCTCTTTTTTCCCCCTTTGACTTGATCCAAATTCAGCCATGTCTATGCTAAGGTCAGCTTTGTTTCCGGTCACATGCCTTTTCCACTCCAGACCAGTGCGCAGTCACAGTCATCTTCCCACACCCTTAGGAGGTGAACTCAAGAGGCCTAGGGCAAAGATTTCAGTTTCTCCTCCAGGCCGCTTCCATCTCAGAAAGTTATTCCATTCTCAGAGACAGTCTTGACTGAGCAGTAAATCCTGTCCAGCAAGCCCACTCACCAAATCCAGTCATGTCTACCTAGTCACTTCTCACATAGGAAACCATGCTGGCCCCAAGGTCTTTTTTATTTCTTTAAGATTGGAACAGCTTTACTGAAACAGCTATACACTATACAATTCTCCAAAGTACATAATTTAGGAGTCAACAAACATGTCGGCATCTGTACACTCAATAACATACGCCGCCACCTTTATAAGAGAAAACCTGATGGACTGGAGAGATGGCTCAGCGGTTAAGTTTCAGAAGACTGGGGTTCGATTCCCAGAATTTACAACTCCTGTTCCAGAGACCCAATGTCCTCTTCTGACCTCCAGTCAAAAAGCATGCCCTCAGTAAATATAAACGTATTCAGGCAAAACGTTCACAGAAAACAAAATGAATAAATTTAAAAAAAAAAAAAAGACCCTGGGTCTGGAGGTGTGGCAGGACCCTGGGTCTGGAGGTGTGGCTCAGGGGTGAGATGCCTAGCATGTGAGAGGCCCTGGACTTCATCCCCAAACCACAAAAGTGAAACTACCTCAACCTTTAGCCATCACCTACCTCCCAGAACCACCAATCTGCTCATCTCTGCAGACTAGCTTTTCCTGGACATCTTCTATAAACAGATTCAGACAGCATCACGTGGCCTTTCACTCCTTCAATCCTTCATTCTGCACCATTCTCAGTGCATATCCACAATACAACATAAACCAATGCTTCGGTTTTTTTCTTTCATTTTTTGTGACAGGGTTTCTCTGTGTAGCCCTAGTTGTCCAGTAACTCGCTCTGTACACTCAGAGATCCTCCCCCCCAAGTGCCAGGATTAAAGTTGTTGGTCACCACCACCGTCAAATAAAACATTTTCAAATGGCAGGTAGTAGCACACATCCTTAATCCTAGCTCTCAGGACAGAAGCAAGCAGATCTCTGTGAGTTCCAGGCCAGCCTGGTCTACACAGCCAGGACTATGTAGTGAGATCCTATCTCAACAACAAAAACCCCACACACCTTACTTACACTACTGCAGTTGGGGCCTGCACACAGTCATGACCTCCCCTCTCCAACACACACTTAGTTGGGTGCTTATTCTTCAGACGTGTACTTCAATTTAGCATCAATTTAAAAAAGCTCTCCTCAGCTAGGTGTGGTGGCACACACCTTTGATCCCAGTTCTCAGGAGGAAGAGGCAGGATCTCTGTGAGTTCCAGGACATTTGCCCACCAAGAAAGATTACTACCCAGTAGGTAAAGGTATGATTCCCCAGACTCCACATAGTGGAGAACTGACAAATGGCCCTGATCTACACACACAAACCCACACACATACACAAAATAAAAATGCCTTCAAAAGTTATCAGTGGGGGCTGGAGAGCACTGCCAGGTTAAGAGCACTGGCCGCTCTTGTAGGGGTCCTGAGTTCAAGTACCAGCAACCACATGGCAGCTCACAGCCATCTGTAATGAGATCTGGTGTCCTCTTCTAGTGTACAGACAGACAGAACACTGTATACATAATAAAATCTTTAACAAAAAGTTTATCAGTCACTAAAGCACCAGACCCCAGTGACAGGACTAAAGCAGACAGCTAGGAGAGAGAAGCTAGGCAGTCCAGGGCATGTGTGCTTAAATTTCTAAGCAATGCCAAACATACATTAAAAGTAACTCCCCTCCCCTCCCCCAAGAGTTTTCAGAGCCTGTCCTGCAACTAACTCTTATAGACCAGGCTGGCCTCAAACTCAGAGATCCACCTGTCTCTGCCTCCCGAGTGCTGGGATTAAAGGCTTGTGCCACTGCCGCCAGGATTTAAAATGAACTTTAAAAAATGCCTGAGGCAGGAGCCGGCAGATCCCCATGAGTTCCAGGCCAGCGAAAGCTACATAGTGAGATCCTGTCTCAACAACGACAACAAAAATCTTAAGTTCAAGACTAGCCAGGAGAGGTGGCGGAGCGGTTAAAACACTTGCTGCTTTCAGACGACCTGAGTTAGGGTTCTCAACCTAACTTTTCAACCTACCCTTACAACCACGTTCTAACTTCAGGTACAGGAAGTTCGACTCCCTCTTCTGGCCTCCAGGAGCACCTGCACACAAGTAACTCATTCACACAGACACACAAAAGTTCAAGGGCAGCCTCGGCTTCACAAGAAGCTATCTTATGATCCCTCATTGTTTTTAGGCAGTATAGCTCTAAAAACGTTCCTTGTGCTATTTAAGGAATAAATGTGAAGCCAGACTTAGAGGCGCACGCCTTTAATCCCAGAGCTCTGGAGGCAGATGCAAGTGGATCTCAGTGAGTTCGAGGCTGACCTGGTCTTCATAATGAATTCCAAGACTCTGTAGAGAGATCCTGTCTCGAAAAACGAGATGTGATACACCAAATGTTCCAGGAACGGGTTGGGATGCTACTTGGAGCGGATACCCCCAAATGCAACATCAGTGACAGAAAATGAAAGAAGTGAACCCTGGAAGTGGCTGTCCCAAACAAGTTCCAATCAGGTCCAGGGAAGTTGAGTTGCAACCGGGCTGGACCGGCTCACACGCGGAAGGAGACCCCGGGTGAAGAATCGGGCTCCTGCGGGTCGCCACGCCGGCCGGGAGAACGGCAGAGCCACATGAGAGGGAGGTGACTGCAAACTCGCGAAGTCTGCCCACAGGAAGCCTAGGTCGTCCTGCCGGGACCCGAACTCCAACGTGAAGCCGCCCTCTGCCTCGATCCCGCCACCATACACAGGCCGGCCTCGGAGTGCAGCCCTGACATCGCTCCCGGAAGCCGACGCACTAACGGCTGGCCCGCCCCTGGCGCATGCGCACGGAACCCCAACGGCTGCCAGCTCGAGGTGGGCGCCTAACCGATCGGCCGCCTCGCGCCGGCTCCTCCCGCTGCACCGCGGCGTCCGCTTCAGCAAACCCACAGCCCCACACCGCGGCCCGAGCTCAGAACCCACCACCTACCTGTCGCCCGGTTCGCCTCCGCGAGCTGCGAGGAGAGCCGCCTGTCGGCTTGTACGTCGCGCCCCTGGACGCGAGCAGCAAAGCTTCCTGTCTGGAGCACGACTCGAGTCCCGCTCACTGGGCCGCTGGCTTATCACTCAACGGAGGAGCGAAATGACGATTGGATTATAAGGACGCTGTCGGCAGGCTATTGGTGGAAGGGACGAAAGGGCGTGCCTGAAAAAACTCAGGTTCATTGGGCAATCCGAAGTAGGCGTGTCCGGGTGGGGGCTGAGCTAAACATAGGCTCCGCCCAGTCACGTGAGGTGAATTGAGCGCTGAGTGGATGCTGCCATATTTAGTACTGGCAACGGCATGTTAATTGCCCATGCTTGTGCCCCACCCTTTTAAAGAGTAGTTTCCTGGCTGTCGTAGGATTTCTAACTGGTTCACTGGTTGGTTGTTTTATTTACCCCCCAGACAGGATTTCTCTGTGTAGTCTTGGCTGCCCTGGAACTCGCTCTGTAGACCAGGCTGGCTTTGAACTCACAGATTCACCTGCCTCTACCTCCTGAATATTTGGATTAAAGGTGTGCGCCGCCACCACCTGGCCCCAATTCCTTTTTAACCTTAAAAAAAAAAAATCAAAAACAAAAACAAAACGTTTACTCCTACGTTGTACACAATGGGCTCAGTTGATCTCCTGCCTCATCTTCCCTAGTAAAAGAATCCCTCCCCCCCCCCCAAAAAAAGAAGTGGAGATTCTAAACTGAGCTCATAACTCCAGGAAGCCAGCTATTTGGGGATTACAGAAACAACAGACCCTGCAGCATCAAATCCACCTTATAGAAAAACTTCCCCATTCTGTCCCTATGAAACCCTCTTCTCCCTTCCCATCCTTAGCTATAAAAAAAAAAAAAAAAAAAAAATCCGGTCTTAAAGCACCTGTAGTCTGCATTGTCTGGAACTCTGGTCACGGTGTTGCTGGGTGCTACATCCTGGTCATGGTGCAGTCAGATAGAGAACATTTACAAGATAAAATAAAGCCTACTCTAGCTGTTAATGTCTAAACTCTGCTTTATTTCTTTCTTCAGACACTAGTAGCTGGGATCACAGGAGACCACTACCAGGCCTGCCTTTACAGTAATTAACAAAACTTGTGGAAGGTTTCTTTACCCAGTTTTAAGGCTCTCCGCCGACACAGCCAATCAAACCGAGCCGAATTAAGAATTCATAAATCCAGATTTAATCTAAGCAAAGTATTGCCGGGTGGTTCCAGGGGAAGAGAAATCCAGGAGAGAGAACCGCGGCGGTGGGGGATAGGGTGGGGGGTGGATTCGTCTTAAATAACCTATAGGCGTGGTCCAGCGCATCTCCAGGGAGAGCCGCTGATCTCCAGGGAGCTGCTGCTTAGCATACTGGGGTGGTGGGGCTGGAATGCCGCCGCCCCCTCCCCCCCCCCCCCCGCCAACTTGAGATTCCAAACTGGGTGGTTTGATACAGTAATCGACCCCCTACCCACCTCCCAACCCCCCAGACAGGGTTTCTTTGCGTAGCCTCGACTGGCCTGCAACTCTCTGTTTAGAGGCCTCGAGATCATTGAGATCTGCCTGCTTCTGCCTCCCAAGTGCTGGGATTAAAGGTGTGTGACACCACTGTCCAGTCGTTAACAAAACTTTAACGAGAGCTGGGGTGTACATAGTGGCAGAGCACTTATGTAGCATTCACAAGATCCTGTGTTCCACACTTACATTGAAGAAAAAAAAAATTTAAATGCACTAGGGAAGCTGAGGCAGTAGACTCTTTTGATGCTAACCTAGCCGACATAGTGAGTTCCAGTACAGCTAGGGTTACATAGTGAGACTCAATCTCAAAAACACGCCATAGTGGCACACACCGTTAATCCCAACAATCCAGACCCAGAGAACTGCGAGTTCAGCCAGCCTGATCTACACGGTGTAGTTAGAGGCAGGCAGAATTTTTGAGTTTGAGGCCAGCCTAGCCTACACAGTAAATTCCAGGAGAGCCAGAGCTACGAAGAGAGACTGTCTCAAATAAAAAAATAAAAATAAAAATAAAAAAGAAAGAAAGAAAGCCGCCTGGTGACTAGCTGTAGGGCATTGTTTACTCCATCTTGGGTACGGCAATTTCCCACCTGCCTGGGGGGAGCTCCTTGTGCAGCAGCTAGATATATAAGGATTTCCACAAAGTTGAATAAATAGCATTCAGCTGATCTCCTTTTGAATGAAAAAGAAAGAAAAAAAGGAAAGAAAGGAAGAAAGAAAGAGAAAAAAAGGAAAGGAAAGAAAAGAAAAGAAAAGAAAAGAAAAAGAAAAGAAGAGAAAAGGAAGTGCCCAAACAGACCTGGATTGCAACTGAAAGACAGCCCTGGCCCAGTATTTCCGAAGCATCTCCATCCCTGCAGAACCAAAGCTACTCCCAGTTATGACCACAACAACTCATAAAAGAAAGCATTTAATTGGGGATTTCCTTACAGTTTCAGAGGATTAGACCATTACCATGGTGAGGAGGATGGGGACACACATGGGATCATTTATTTTTGTTTCCCTGGTTTTTGAGGGGGAAGGAGTGTGTATGGAGGTCAGTGAGTCCTGAAGATCAAATTCAGGTAGTCCAGGCTTGGCAGCAAGTACCACCATCTCATTGGTCCTTTGTTTATATTTATTTGTTTGTTTGTTTATTGAAACAGGGTCTTGCCACATACCTCTGACTGGCTGGGAACTCACTATGTAGACCAAGCTGGCTTCAGACTCACAGGGATCTGTCTGCTTCTGCCTCTTGAATGCTGGGATTAAATGGGTAGGCCACTACACCCCATTTTTATTTTATTTACATTTGAGACAGGGTTTCACTATTCAACCTTGACTGGCCTGGAATTTGCTATGAAGGTCATAACAGATCCTGCCTCTGCCTGTCAATGCTGGGATTAAAAGTGTGTGGCCATCACACCTGGCTTTATTTATTTATTTATTTTTAATTTTTCGAGACATGGTTTCTCTGTGAAGCCCTGACTGTCATGGAACTCTCTTTGTAGACCAAGCTGACTTCAAACTCCAAGTTGTGGTTCTGCCAGCTCCTACACTGTCCATGCAACCCCCTTATGCCCAGTTCTTATTGGATCAAGTATCCCAAGAGAAGATCACACCCATTGGGCCAAGCTGCCCCAATATAATGGCCTATTGGATCAGTTGTGGGAATTCAGTTCCCACAACATGTTATATGTATGAGCCTTTGTCTGTATATATTATGTGTGCCACATGTGTGCCTGGTTCACCAGAGGTCAGAAGATGGCACTAGATCCCCTGGAACTAGAGTTCCAGGCGATTATGAGCTGTCACGTGGGTGCTGGGAACCAAACCCCGGTCCACTGCAAGAGAAACAACCACTGAGCCAACACTTCAGCCCTGGTTTTGATTTTTCCTATTTTATTTTGTGATTATTATTACTATTATTATTTGATTTTTGAGACAGGGTTCCTTTGTGTAGTCCTGACTGTCCTGGAACTTGCTCTACAGACCAGACTGACCTCAAACTTGGAGATTTGCTTGCCTCTGCCTCCCAGAACTGGGACTAAAGGCCTGCGCCACTGCTTCCTGGCTCTGGTTTTGACTTTTTGAGGTAGGGTTTCATGTAGCCCAGGTTGGCCTGAAAGCCTTTAATTCTCTGAAAACTACATAAAGGTTGAAAAGGAGAGAATGGATCCTTGATAGTCATTGTCTGACTTCCACAGGTGTGCATGTATGTTGACAGAGGTTTCTGTCCTGCCCAGTCCTGCAGCCGTTCAGTCCCAAAGAAACACACAGAGGTTTGTTGTCAAGATTATTGTCCCACAGCACTCCCCCACTTTTTCTTCAAAGCAAGAATTCTGAATTTAATCTCCTTTACTTAGCTTTTTTCCCAGACCATTATCCATAACAATTTGTAACTTAGCTTTTTTCCCAGACCATTATCCATAACAATTTGTAACTAACAGTCTAAACAAAGACAAACATCCATAATCCATTTTTTTGGGAAATGTGGGTATAGTTTTCCAGGCTACTTCCTACGGATTGGAGCACTGATAATCTTACAGGGACCTAAAGAAAATTTTTACTTATGGTCAAGTCCTGACTGAAATATTCTGTGAGGCTTGATCATCTCAGCCAGCAGTCTTGCGGCTGTTCTGGATGTAGAACTCAGACATCTGGGCCATCTGTTCCTACTGGAGATTTCTCAGGGGGTTTTCCTTGATCAAACCTGATTTTTCTTAGCCCGGAATGAATCCACAGCCTCTCATTTCCTGTGGAAACAAAAGCAAAACATCTTCTCCAAAGTAACATAACTTTTGACTTAAATTTTGAAGTTAAGGCATTTTCAAAATATATATGTTAGATTAATCCAGCAGCATTTATAATCAAATGTTTTTAGCAGCTTATGCTTCTTCCTCAGCCATCAAACAATTGAAAGACAACGCAATAATGTACAGTATTCAGACTCTCTGTGTATTTTCCATCTTTATGTGGCTTTATTTTAAACTCTTTTATTTTATTTTTAATTTTTGGGTTTTTTTAATATTTATTTATTTATTATGTATACAACATTCTATCTGCATGTATGCTTGAAGGCCAGAAGAGGGCACCAGACCTCATTACAGATGGTTGTGAGCCATCATGTGGTTGCTGGGAATTGAACTCAGGACCTTTGGAAGAGCAGGCAATGCTCTTAACCGCTGAGCCATCTCTCCAGCCCAATTTTTGGTTTCTTTTGAGACTAGGTTTCTCTATGTATCTTTGGCTCACTCTGTAAAACAGGTTGTCCTTGAACTCACAGAGATCTACCTGCCTCTGCCTCCCAAGTGTTGGGATTAAAGATGTTTGCCACCACCACCACCCAGATACTCTCTTTCTTTCTTTTTTATTTTAAGGACTTTATCCCTTTTTCTTTTCTCTTCCAAGCCTACATATATTTTTAAATACACTCTAAACCATTTATAGGTTTCTTTCATCTGAATCTATCTTTACTGTATCTCTCTTTTTCTGGCCACATGAGTCTTTAATTTGCTAAGCCATATGGCCAGGATTAAAGCTGTGGCGTTGCTATCTGGATCCAGCCCATTCCTTAGCTTTCTGAGAGTCTAGCTTCATGGCAGAGGTACTGGCAGGAGCCATGTTTATTGCCACAACTCTATAGCTTCATAAATAACATTTAAGTATTTTGTGGCAGGACCTCTTGAAAGGGCTGCAAGGTTTTTGCAGCTAAAACTGAGTCAGGAAGCCTCTCTTAAATGAGATGTGCTTGCCTCTAGCAAACAGAGCCCATCCAAGAAAATGCTGCTACCAAGAAGCCACACTTAACTCTGTTCTTTTGTGTCTAGAATTCCTTCCCAAGCTCTCTCAGGTTTTAAGTGGATTTAGTTGCCCACATTCGTGCCATTTGTTGACAAAGATTTCTGTCTGACCTGGTTCTGTAGCTGTTCAGTCCCAAAGAAACACACAGAGGTCTACACTAATCATAAACTGGTTGGCCTATTAGCTCAGGCTTCTTATTAACTCTTACATCTTAACCCATAATTCTTGTCTATGTCAGTCACGTTGCTTGGTGCCTTTTATCAGTGTGGCATTCTCATCTTGCTTCCTCTGCCTCTGGGAGATGACATCAGACTGAGTCTTTCCTCTTCCCAGAAATCTCCACTTCTCATTGCCCCAACTCTTTTTCCTATCTGGTCATCTTTTCCATACTTCCTGCCTGGCTACTGACCAATCAGCATTTTATCAAAGCAATACAACTGATAAATCTTTATAGGGTACAAGATCATGTGCCCACATACACACACAAACAGGAAATGAAACGTTTGTTCTCAAGGACACATTCACTATGTGTGGTTCATGCCTGTGATACCAGCAGTTGTTAACAAACTGAGGTAAGAGGAGTTTAAATTCCAGATTAGCTTGGGCTATTTAGTGAGATCCTGTCTCCTAAAGTGCAATTGGTTTGAACAAATTAATAATTAACTCTGAGTACCTATAATGCCTCCATGTCACATTGAGGAAAGAAATCAAAGCACTTCCCCTTGGTGTCATTAAACCAAGAGCAAGTACTGATTTAAATTCTCTACATTGCTCTCCCTGTCTGTTTGGGCCTGCATCTGTTCCTACCTGAAAGCTGTCCTATGAATCTTATGTGTGTCTTAACAAAAAGCTTCACTCTTACATCTTTTTGACCAGCACAGAGAGGATCCCTTGGGGGAAGGGATGAGGGTTACTTTACAGAAATCTTTAAACAAGGTTTGCAAGGGATTAAGTCAGTAAATCCAACTGACCCAGGTAACAAAAAGTATTACAAATATCATTGTTTAATCAAGCAGCACCTATATATTGATTTCAATATCCATGGTGCATATTCTGATATTTGTTCTTTCCAGCAAATGATTATCATAACCAATGTATAAGCACACATGCATTATTTGTGGGTCAGGCCATAGACCAGTACGTAATTTGAGATTTCAGCTATACATTAGTTTAGATTGTAAAAATTGACATGGGAAATATAAGCCAAGTGAGACTAAACTTACATTTCCTTTTAAACAGACAGGCTCAGTACACAGTAGAATAGCAGTTTTAAGTCTCAAGTGACCTTAAGGTGAATTAACTCTGGCTGTGAGGTCTACCAAAAGCACCAGTCTCTAAGAATGTAAGAGATGTTTTGTTTGTTTGATTGATTATTATTATTTATTATGTATACAATGTTCTGTCTTGCATGTATGCCTGCCCGCCAGAAGAAAGCACCAGGCCTTATAGATGGTTGTGAGCCACCATGTAGTTGCTGGGAACTGAACTTAGGACCTCTGGAAGAGCAGCCAGTGCTCTTAACCTCTGAGTCATCTCTCCAGCTCTTGTCTATTTGTTTGTTTGTTTGTTTATCTTTGAGGCAGGGTTTCTCTGTGTTACAGCCCTGCCTGTTCTGGAACTCTCTCTGTAGACTACCCGGCCCTCAAACTCAGAGATCTGAGATCTGCCTGTTTCTGCTTCCAGAGTGCTGGGATTAAAGGCATGTGCCACCATTGCCCAGGGAGAGGTTTTCATAATACTACATAATTCGAATACATAACCAGTAGGGGTGATTCATATGTTAAAGTGTCTTGTTTATATTCTCAAAGCTCTGAGTACTGTATAAACTGGCTGGTGCATGCCTTTAATCCCAGCACTCAGGACACAGAGGCAGGCAGATCTGAGTTCAAAGCCTGTCTGGTCTGCAGAGAAAGTTCCAGGACAGCCAGGGCTACACAGAGAAACCCTGGCTTAACAACAACAACAACAAAAGATTCTTAGTTATATAACAAGTTTGAGTCTAGCCTGGGCTATGCAAGATCTAATCTCAAAAACAAAAACATGTTGAGTGGGAGGAGATAGCACTGAAGAATTGTGTGTTGATGATTCTATGCTCTTGGAAGGTCAAGAACAAGGTGATGTGGGATTCCCCTATGTATGCTGTGACTATGTTTTATTTCCATTTTGTTAACGAAAAGGCTGTTTTAGCCTATGGAAGGGCAGAAGATAGGTAGGTGGGAAAACTAAACTGAATGCAGGGAGAAAGAAGGTGGAGTCAGACAGACACCATGTAACCACCAAAGGAGTAACATGTCAGCACCAGGAAGCCACAGCCTAGTGACAATACACAGATTAATGTAAATGGGTTAATTTAAGATAGAAGAGCTAGCTAGGAATATGCCTAAGTCATTGGCCAAGCACTGTTGTAATTAATATATTTTCTGTATGATTGTTTGGGTCTGGGCCATCGGGAACAAAAGAACAGTCTCTGTTTACAACAGGGTCATTTATAGTGATGGAATTCTTGGGACATGGTCTGTGAAGGCCACAGCAGAATTTAAGGTAAAATAGTCTGAGTAAAGACAAGAGTGTTATAAAAAATGTGAAAAACCACTTCTTTGGTGGGTAAATGTGATTGCTGCCAAACCTGACGACCTGAGTTTACTCCCACACCTTGTCCTCTGACTTCAAACCATATGTGGTGACATGCTTGTCTCTACACATACACACAATTGAACATATTTAATAAAAAATACTGAGCTAGCTCATTCTAGATAAAGTCTTTGTCCTCCCTCCCACCGCATGCTGACCCTCTTAATCAGTGACTATAGCCTTGATCCTTGAGGGGCTAGAATCAAGTCGCTGGAGTCTGCCGGGGACTCATTACTGTCAGCTGCTGCTATTGGATGTTTGAGGGTTTTTTTTTCCTTTTGGTTTGGTTTGATTTGGGTTTCTCTGTGTAGTTCTGGCTGTCCTGTAACTTACCTTGTAGACAAGGCTGGCCTTGAACTCACAGAGAACTACCTGCCTCTGCCTCCCAAGATCTGGGATTAAAGGTGTGTGCTGTTGTGCCCAGCTATCATACTGTAGATGGAAGTTTCTGTCCTGCCTGGTCCCACAGCTCTTCAGTCCCAAAGAAACACACAGAGGCTTACATTAATTATAAACTGTTTGGCCTATTAATTCAGGCTTATTATTAACTAGCTCTTACAATTTATACTAACCCATAATTCTTGCCTATGTTTAGCCACATGACTTAGTACCTTTTCTCAGTAAGGCATTTTCATCTTGCTTCCTCTGCTTTTCGTTTTTTCCAGAATTCTCCTAGTTTGGTTGCTCCACCTATGCTTCCTGCCTGGCTACTGACCCATCAGCATTTTATTAAACCAAGCTGAGTGACAAATCTTTACAGTATACAAGAGCATTATCCCACAGAATCATACATTGTTCTGTTTTCGTTTTGATTGTGACAATCTCCACATGAACCCAGGCTGGAATGCTGGAGTTAGATGTGAATTGTTGCATGATGGTGGCAGGTGTCAATCCCAAAATACAGCTCTCACCCCCTCAGAGGAAATAAGTGATAGTTTATTCTGGAGCCATGTGAGTGACTGTGGTTCAGGGATACAGATTTAGGTTACCCCAAAATCCAACACGGAAGCAGCCTCACAGAATAAAGGATGTTATGAATCAAGCCATTTTTATTTCTTCTTCTCCTTCTTCTCCTTCTCCTTCTTCTTCTTCTTCTTCTTCTTCTTCTTCATCATCATCATTATTATTTTAAGACTGGGTCTCTCTCCTGGCTGTCCTGGAACTCACACTGTAGACCAGACTAGCCTAGAACACACAGAGATCCCAGGCCTCTGGGTCTCCAGTGCTGAGATCAAAGGCCTGTGCCATGACAGCTGGCTAAACGAAGGTATTTTAAAAATGCACTTTGGAGACCAGGTGGTGGCACATGCCTTTAATCCCAGCACTCAGGAGACAGAGGCAGGTGGATCTCTGTGAGTTTGAGGTCAGCCTGGTCTCCAGGCAGTCAGGCTTTGAATGCTGTCTGTCAGCATTCTTAGCGCTTGCGATGGTGGAGAAGAGAGTTTTCTAAGTTAATGCACTCCTGGTGCGGGAGAATTATCTGTATTCTGTCAATCATATTTTAATAAAACGCTGATTGGCCAGGCAGGCAGTATAGGCAGGAAAGCCAGACAGGAAGTAGAAGTGGAGCAAAGAGACGGAGTATTCTAGGAAGTTCCCTCTGGCAGTTCTGCCCAGACCACCAGAGAGGAAAGATGTAAACTGCCCCACTGGAAAAGGTACTGAGCCGTGTGGCTAAGGTTGATAAGGATAATGGGGTAACATAAGTTACAAGAGCTATAAGTAGCCTGACCTAATGGGCCAATCAGCTTTATAACTTATAGAGATCTCTGTGTGATTGATTTTCTGTGGGACTTGCCGGCTGTGGGATACCAGGCGGAAACAGATACCCCAACAAGCCGGCCCCTCATGCTATACACTCCACTGGTTTTTATCAGTTTATTGGGATGTTGGGTCTGACATACTGCTGGGTAGGGATAGCTATTTATTTATTTATTATGCATGCAGTGATAAATACGTACATACATACCTACATATGCCTGTGGGCCAGAAGAGGGCACCATATCTCATTATGGATGGTTACGAGCCACCATATGGTTTCTGGGAATCGAACTCAGGACTTCTAGTAAAGCACCCAGTGCTCTTAACTGCTGAACCATCTCTTCAGCCCAGAGATAGCTTTTTAGAGAGCCTGGTCCTCCAGGTTTGGCCTCCCTGTTGCTAGAGTGCCATATTTTATTCACCTTAACACGTTATTTCATTGTGTTTTATAGTGGTGGGGATGGAGTCCAGGGCCTCAGAAATGCTAGGCAAGTGCTCTATTTTATGTGAATGGGTGTTTTGCCTTCATGGGTGTCAGTACATGTGTGTAATGTCCACAGAGATCAGAAGAGGGCCCCAGCTCCCATGGACTGGAGTTACAGACAGTTGTTAGCTAACTTGTGGATGCTGGGACTCAAACCTGAATTTTTGGAAGAACTTTGAACCAGTGGATTATTTCTCCAGTCCTGTTTCTGTGGTTTGAGGCTGGCCTCAAACCCACTCAGTAGCTAAGAAGAGTAGGTCAAGTGGACAAGTGGAATTTTTTTTTTCTTTTTTTAGAAAGGGATTTCTCTGTGTAGCCCTGGCTGTCACTCTGTAGCTGTAGACCAGGCTGATCTTAAACTCAGAGTTCTCCCTGCCTCTGCCTGGGATTAAAAGTATGCACGATCACTGCCCAGGTGTTTTTAGTTTTTCAAGACAATGTTTCTCTTCAACCCTGGCTGTCCTAAAATTTGCTCTGTCCTAGAGCACACTGGCCTCAAACTCAGAGATATACCTGCCTGTGCCTCCCTAGATCTGAAGTTAAAGGCATATGCACCATGCCTGGTTTAAAGTGGATGATCTTGAACCCCCTGACCCTCTGTCATTACCTGGGAGTCCTGGGATCCAAGCCTGGGTGGGCTACCACCTCTCTCTGTTTCCACCTATGTGTGTGAAGGCTGAAACAAGGCACCGGATGTCCTTCTTGCTTCCGAGGTCTCTTGGCAGAGGAAGCTTGCCGTTTCTGCTAGGCTGATGCCGGCCTCATCTCATGATGCAGAGGTTACGGGCACCCGCATTCACGCCCAGCCTTTTACATGGGTGCTGGGCACATAAAAGTCAGGTCATGCTTACAGGTCATTTAACTGTTCTTCAAAATGGAAAAGTTTAATTTCTTTTCAGGTTTATTTTTATTTCTATGTCTGTATGAAGATCTCCTTGGATCTGGGGTTTCAGCCATTGGACATGGTTACTAGGACTCAAACTATGGTCTTCTGAAGCACTCCTAACCACTGAGCCATATTTCTAGTCCCTGTTTTTTTTTTTTTTTTTTTTGCAACAAGGTTTCTCTGGATATCTCAGGCTGCACCAATTCTGCAGCTTCAGCTTCCTTTTTTTTTTTTTTTTTTTTTTTTTTTTTTTTTTTTTTTTGAGACAAGGGTTTCTTTGTGTAGCTTTGGAGCCCCGTCCTGGAACTACTTCTGTAGACCAGGCTGGGCTCGAACTCACAGAGAGCTGCCTGCCTTGCCTCCCCAGTGCTAGGATTAAAGGTGTGCGCCACCACTGCCTGGCAGCTTCAGCTTCCTCATTGCTAGGATGACTGCTCAGGCTTAGTATTTGGTTGGCAAAGAACTTTATCTTTGGAGTGACACAACGTCATCCAGCTCCACCCTGATAAGAAATGTCTATGTTTTTATTGACTCAGAGTCCAGTTCAAATACTAAGGCTCTGCTGGATGCTTGCCTAGCATGTGTAAGGTTCTGGGTTCCTCCCAGCTCTGGAAAACAGAATACCATAGCACATGGAGTGGAACTACCATCGCAGGCACCACAGCCTCACCTCTGCTGAGCTTCTTTCTCTAACAGGTGGATCATTTGGCCGGCTGTACCCATCGCCACGCCCCTCTGTCAATTACCAGACCAGATTTCAGCAAGTCCCATTTATTCCTCTTTCCAGCTGCTTGGCAGCTATTTTTGTTGTTGTTTTTATTTATCTTCTGGTGGTTCTGGGCATGGTCTCAAGGTCTTCCACATGCCAGGCAAGTATTGAACCATTGAGACATGATCCTAGCTCCTCACTGGAGGATTCTAGGCAAGGGTTCTCGCCTCTGGTAGTTATTGACTAAATTTCTAGTACATTCTAGACTTCATTGTAGGAGCTTGGAATTCAGCTATGTACAAGATGCATATCTAATGTCAGAGAGACAAGAAGCAACAGAGAAAAATGTATTAACCTATGGTGGGACCTAGTGGCACAGGCCTGTAATCCTGTTACTCCACAGGCTGAGATAGGAAGCCATGAGTCCACAAGGTGAGTTCAAGGCTAGCCTGGGCTGGGTATCAAGGTACTCTGTCTCAAAATAAAAGTTAGGGCTGGAGAAATGGCTCAGCAGTTAAGAGTGCTGTTCTTCCAGAGGACTGCACACATGTCACAACAACTTGTAACTCTAGCTCCAGGAGATTCAGTGCCTCCCTCTGGCTTTGGTGGCCTCCTGCATACATGTACACAATATGCATGTATGCATAAATAAGTAATTGTAAAAATCTTTTTTTTAAAGTCCTCACTGGGATAATAAAGAGTGGTTCTCAATTTTTTGTTTGTTTGTTTGGCTCAGAGACAGGATTTCTCTGTGTAGCCCTGCTTGTCCTGAAACTCACTTTGTGGGCCAGGCTGGCCTTGAACTAACAGAGACTCACCTGCCTCTGCCTCCCAAGTGCTGGAATTAGAGGCACATGCCGCAGCTGTGGCCGCTGCTGCCACTGCCGCCGCCACCACCACCACCACCACCATCACCATCACCACCACCAGCAGCAGCCTTTTTGTTTTTTTTCCCTTTGAGACAGGGTTTCTTTTTTCTTTTTTTTTTCTCTTTCTTTTTTTTATTTCCTTCCTTTGTTTTTTTCTTTTCTTCTTTCTTTCTTTTTTTTGGTTTGTTGAGACAAGGTTTCTCTGTAACTTTGGAGCCTGTCCTGGAACTTGCTCTGTAGACCAGTTTGGCCTCGAACTCAGAGAACCCCCTGCCTTTGCCTCCCGAGTGCTGGGATAAAAGATGTGTGCCATCACTGTCTGGCTCATCAATTTCTAGGATTTAAAAAAAAAAACAACAACAAACAAACAAAAAAACACAAGGAGTCCAAGTCTACACTGCCAAAAGTTGTCTTGTTCTCAGACCTAAAAATGTATTTTTTAAAAAAATGAAAAGTCAAAAAAAAAATGAAAAGTTATAACCAAGTGGTAGTGGCATACACCATTGATCCCAGCACTTGGGAGGCAGAGGTAGGCAGACCTCAGGATTACCAGCCTGGTCTATATAGTGAGTTCCAGGACACTCTAGGCTACATAGAGAAGCTCTATTTCAAAAGAGAAGTAGAGAGAGAATGAGAGAAATTATTTAAAAAGAGAGCGGGGAATATAGCCCATACCCAACATGTAGGTGTTCATCCCTACAGTCCGGAAAGAGAATACAACTTGCAGGAAGGGAGCTGGCTCAGTGGTTGAGAACACTGGCTGCTTTTCCGAAGCACCTGGGTTCAATTTCCAGCACCAGCACTGTGGATTGCAACCATCTCTCAACTCCAGGTGATCTGATACCCACTTCTGGTTTCTGAGGGTACCAGCCATGCACAAAGTACACAGACACAAATGCAGACAAACCATCCATACATGTAAACTAATTTTAAAATATTTTTTTTTCAGGAGAGCTGAGAATGTAGCTGAGCATCGGAACATCTGTCCAGATGCACAAGTGTAACATGAGGGGGCCTGTTTGTTGGGGGTTTTTCTGTCCTGTTCAGCCCCCCAGCTGTTTAGTCCCAGAGAAAAAAATCACACATAGATCTCCATAAGTTATAATGCTGATTGGCCCTTTAGGTCAGGCTTCTTATTAGCTAACGCTCACATCTTGATTACCCATTTTTCTGATATATGTTAGCCATGTGACTCAGTACGTTTTTCAGTGGGGCAGCTCACATCCTGCTGCTTCGGTGATCTGGGCAGGAGTGGGAGAATCAGCTTCCTCCTCCCTAGAATTTCTCCTGCTCTACTTGCATCATTTCCACTTCCTGTCTGGGTTTCCCACCTACACCTCCTGCCTGGCCAATCAGCGTTTATTTAAAACATGATTGACAGAATACAGACAATTCTCCCGCACCATACAAGGCCCTGGGTTCAATATCAAGTACCACACAAAGTTGTTTGTGGGCACCGGAGAGGTGGCACAGTGGTTGTGAGTACTTGTTACTTTTGCAGAGGACCCAGGCTTGGTAGCTCACAAGTACCTGTAACTTCAATTCCAGGGGAATCTGATGACCTCTTTTGACTTCTGCAGGACCAGACGTGCATGTGCTACACAGGCATGCATACAGGCAGAACACTTGTACACAGAAAGAGAAATAGATATATATTTTAATTGCAGGGTGGAGGCTGGAAGGGATGGATGGGGCTGTGTTAGGCGAAGGCGGCGGAAAAGGTCTGGCTTAGGAGGTGGCATTTGAACAAAAGTGGGAATGAAGCCAGAGAGAAAGCCAAGATGAAAAGGAGCAACATTACAGACAGAGGGAAAAACCAGTTCAGAGATCATGAGGTCAGGAAGGCTTGTCTGAGGAACAGTGAGGAGGCCTCTATGGCCAGAGCGGATTGAAGGAGGAGAGAGGTGGAAAATGGGCACAGAGCAGTCAATAGCACCCCAGAACTTCAGTGTTTTCCCTAAGGATCTCTCAGCCTCTTCCCATTATTATTATTATTATTATTATTATTATTATTATTATTATTATTATTATTATTATTATTATTTTAACCCGAGAAAGGGTTTCTCTGTTCTGGCTGTCTTGGAACTTTCTCTGTAGACTAGACTGCCTCTGCCTCCAAGCGCTGGGATTAAAGGTGTGAAATACCATCATCACCCAGGTTTTTTTGTTTGTTTGTTTGTTTTGTTTTTTGTTTTTTGTTTTTTTTGGCAAGGTCTTACTATGTGGCCTGGCTGGCCTTTCAAATTCACAAAGATCTGTCCACTTCTACCTTCTGGATTCTGGCATTTTCTAACCCTTGGGCACATTTCTGCTCATTCTTTAGCACTTAACTCCAGGGCCAACTCCTCTGAGAACCCTGGCCCGGTTCATCCTGCACCATGGTTGTCTTCCACCCTCCATAGGAATAGTGTGGTTACCCTGGCCCGGCTCATCCCCTGTGGTTGTCTTCAGGCCTCCATGGGGATAATGTTCCGTTGCCCCTCACTGTGTCCTCTCCTCAGTTCTGCAGATGGAGAGAGTAAGGCCTGTAAGTCACTATTCTATTGCTGTGAACAGACATGACCACGGTAACGTGTAGGAGAAAGCATTTAACTGCAGTCTTGTTTACAGTTTCAGAGGACTAGCCCATGACCATCATCAAGGTAGGGAGTGGTGGCGGGCAGGCAGACATGGTGCTGGAGCAGTAGCTGAGAGCTCACATCCCGATACCCAGGCACAGAGCAGAGAGAGCAAGTCTGGACCTGACATTGACTTTTAGACCCTCAAAGCCCAGTCCCAGTGGCACATTACCTCCAGGAAGACCACACCTCCTAATCCTTCCCAAACAGTTCATCAACTCGGGGCCAGTCATGCAAATATCGGTGTCTATGGAGTCTGTTCTTAGTGAACCCACCACAGCAGGAGCAGAACACCTTTGAAATGAAGTCAAAACCATGCCAAGGCCTGGAGATGCAGACTCAAGTCACCAGGCAGGACTGTGAGGGGCTCAGAATGGAGACATTCAAACAACTGATCAGAACAAACAAGTAAAAATACTTAAAACAGGCCGGTGACAGGCTGGAGAGATGGCTCGGCTGTTAAAGGCTAGGCTCACAACCAAAAATATAGAGTAGGCCATTGAGATTGCTTAGAGGGCCAAGGGGCCCACCAGTGTGCTAGACAGTCAGAGTGTGAGCAGAACCCACATGGGAAAAGATGAGAACTCCTGAAAATTATCCTTTGAGCACTCCATATGAGCCATTGATGGCACATGTGTTCTCTCTTTCTCTCTCTCTCTCTCTCTCTCACACACACACACACACACACACGCACACACGCACAATCTATTTTAACGTGTAGTAGAATTGAAGCTGGAGAGATGGCAGCAGTTAAGGCTCACAACTACCTGTAACTCCAGTTTCAGGGAATCTGCTACCCTTTTTTGGCCTCTGCGGGCACATGGACCCATGTGCACATATCTACACGCAGACATACATACACATAAAAATACACTTAAATACAACTTTTGATGTAACAAAAATTTTTAAAAATGAATGAACGAAGGAGACCAGCCTTGGGGAAAATATGATGGAAAGATATTTTAGACTGGAGAACAGCCTGTGAAAAGGCCCTGTGGTTGGCAGCAAGAAGAGGACCCAGAGTGGCTGGACAGACTACCTTGAAGGCCAGTGAGGGTGAGAAGCCCTTTCTAAGGCTGCTTCAAAGATAGGACTAGACTTTCCAGCATGGAGCGCCCTACCATGGTGAGATGTAACCTGTCTGGGATCTAGTGTTTCCAGGCCCCAGAGAAGACTGCAGAAGGGAGGCCAGGGACGCTTCGGAGAGCTGCTGGAACTTTTATCATTGTTATGTGGAGATTTTACAATTAGTTCTTTGTCCCTTTTAAAGCCTAGAGCACAGCTCTGTTTCCAGGGCACCCAAATCCCTAGCGGACCGTGATAAAGACTCACTGAGTAAATGAACGCTGGAAGGTTGAAGGAGAAGCTGGCTGCATTCCCAAGCTCCATCCCCAGAGGCAGTTCAGAACCTGGCAGGCAAGGCCCTAGGCACGGTTTTCCCTGCCAATCCCATGCCCTTCTCAATTGCAAAATGGGTGGGTTCAATGCCCACTTTGCAGGGACTATGAACATCCTGTCTTGATTATAAAGGCAAGGGGTGTCTCTCTTCTTTCAATCAGCAAAAAGGAAGCGAGATGACTCGTTTGGCAAGCTATTTAATTTACTCAGCAAACATCTGAGGTATAATTAGGATGTCAGCTTGCTGCAGGAGTGCGTGAGGAGAGATGCGGAGAAGACAAGGGCAGCGTCACACAGGCCTGGCGGGTTCGTTCCTCTTAAAAGTGCCCAGGCTTTAGGTGCTCATGGGCACCCTTGGGCTGTGTTTGGAGAAGAGACTGTGGGAGGAGGCTGGGAGACAAGGAGGAAGGCGTCTACTCTGGTCCAGAAAGGTCGGTGATGGCATACGGGGCCTATCGAGGGTCTGGGCGAGGTGCTAAGGGAGTGGTTTCCCTAGTGCTGCCATTTTCCTCCTCTCTGCTAAAATACCCTACAAAGTTGGCCAAAACACAGAGAGAAACCCCACAGCGTTGTCCCTGGGAAGACAGAATATATAGATACTCGTGTGTCCCTGTGCCAGCACTGATTCCTGGAGGGCACCCATTGTAGGCACTGCCTCCAGTGAGCATCGCCTGTCTGGAGCCCTGGGGCCCAAAGTTTGGATCCCTCGCCTGGGTTTCTGATTGAGAGAGCGGCACAATACAAACTGCAGCTGCATTCCTCTGGTCCTCCAAGAGAAATCCTGCAGAAGCCCCTGCATTCCATTTAGACACTCGTGTGCACGAATGGCATACCATCTGAATGCAGCATCCAGGAAAAAGAAGCCAAAACTTCACAGAGGGCGAAAACTAGAGTCCACAGGGACCCACAGGGGCTCAGCACATCAGAGGTCATGCTGAGGTTCAAACCCCTTAATCGATAGTGGCAAATATATCAAAAGTGACCGCATGACCGGTGAAATGGTTCAGCAGGTAAGGGCACTTAAGGTCAAGCCTCATGACCTGAGTTTGGACCCCTAAGAACGATAGGGTGGAAGAAGAGGACTGACCCTGCACATTGTCCCCTAAGGGCCACACATTTGCCTTGGCTTGCCCATGTGCATGCGCACACACTAAATAAATAAACATCAAAATTGGGGTTCGAGAGATGGATCCGTGTTTAGAAGCAATACTGCTCTTGAAGAAACCCAAGTCTGGCCCTCAGTACCCACGTGGGCGCGGCTCACAAACCGTTTATAACTTCATTCTGGGGACGCCATGTCCTCTTCTGATCTCCAGAGGCACCTGCTCACATGTGCATAACCCACACACAGACACATATATACACATGTAAGAAATAAAATATGAATATTTTCTAGCAAATACTGTGAAATTTGTGTTTTGGACAGTAACTGTAGTCATTCTCTCCCTACCTTTTAAGACTTTATGGGGACGTTTTAATCTTCCCTGCCCAGTAAAACTTTTGTTTACACAAAGGTTCCCCTGCTCCTTTCTAGGAATTTGAGGCTTGGTGCAGTGACCCCTTTCCCCTTCCTCCTCCAGCTCCGCTGCACTACTTTTTTTTTCACTAACCAATTGAATACGATTGTGAGGTCACCTGAGTTAGAATAAAAACCAAATGTACTTCCTGCCAGCACTCTCTTGATCGAGGGTAGATTTTGCCTCGCTCAGACATTTCAGTTAGAATGGTGATCCCTTTCTTGGCCACCTCGAACTTATTTCTAACACACATAAGTCAAAATAAAATCTTCAAAACAATAAAACTGGCAGTCGCTGACTTTTTTTTCCCCCAACTTGATGACACTTAGCCTACTCTTTCTCATTAAGTTTTATGGACATCCTTGCCCTGAGAGGTACGGTGGTTTCCAAAGGCCTGGGGCCCTGGGATTTGAAGTCCTGTTCTCCCGGAGCTTGCCTCCGGGGAAATGAAAGGATGCGCCTGTGCGGTGGGGAGATAGATCATGACTTTTGCTTTCAGAGGGGTCCGAGGCGGGGGTTGGGAGGTGGAGAGTCAAGGCCTCTGTAGCTTTGGCCTGCCCAGAGTTCCAGCACGCTAGGAGGAACGCAGGGAGAGCGACACAGAGAACGGGACCAGGCTCGGGGCTGCGAGCCCCGGGGGCCGCCGGGAGCCCCGCCCCCGCCCCGCCTCCTCCCCAGGCGCGGACCTCGGCGCTCACGTGACCCGTCCTGCAGCCGCTGGGGCCGGAGGGCGCAGCTCGGCGGAGGCCTGGCCAGGCCGGGCCAAGCGGAGCAGGCCGGAACGCGCCGCGCGCCAGGGAGGGTCTGGGTGCCGCGCCTCCCGCCGCGCCCGCTCGCGCGCTCGCAAGCCGTGCCTCGGCGCTGGGACCCCTGGCGGGCGGTCGGAGGACATGGCCGGCGACGCCGTGCAGGTAGGCGATTTGTCCACACCCGCGGGGCGGCCGGACTGCGCGAAGGACCCCAGGCACCGGGAGAGCCCGGGATGGGGTGTAGCAGGTGGGGGCGCCGACCTGGTCGGAGGACGGGGTGCTGTTCAGGATTCTGCTATCGCACCCCCTCCTCCCGCCCTCCCTGAGAGTCAGCGGGCGCAGCGGGGGCCCCACTGCGGTGTCCGAGGCCAGCTGCGGGTTCCGGTGCTTCTCGTCCCCAGGCCCTCCTCGCCGAGGTCCCCAGCGTTCGGTTTCTGGCTGGTGCCGCTTCACCTGGGGCAGGTGCCTGGCACCCTGCCGTGGACCGTGCCCCTCCCCCGCACAACAAAGCCCGAGCCACCCCCGCCCGCAGACGTCTTTACGATGGTCTTGACGCCACCCAGATGGGTACCTGTTGGAGGAAGTGTCTAAGTCACTTCATTATGCCAGAGGCCGGGTTCCTCCTCCAGCGCCCCCTTCCCCTTAGCCATCCTCTGACAGATGGAGCCGTATCCCAGGTGGGGCGTGTCCTGTCACACAGGCAGGAAGAATTTTATGTCTGGAAGGCTATAGGGCTGGGCCACCGCTCCCCCGCAACAAACACCTGTGACTGGCATCTGTCAACCACTTGGCCTTCCCAGTGTGACCTGTTGGGCATTACTGAACTCACCTTCCCAAGAGGAAGCAGGGTCAGGGTGACTTCCCACCCTCTAATACAATGACCCAAATCTGAGATCTTGGTATCCTTGTGGCTCCATTAGTTCTCCACCGTGTAAGTCCATTGTCCTGTGTAACTGGTTCTCATCTCCTTCCATACCTGCCCCCATGTCTCCCCTGTATTCTCCCGTACCCCTCTTCCCCAGTCCTGCTGATGGCCTGCCGGCCTTGCCGAGGAGCTGGGCGTATCTGGTGCTGCCGATCTCACAAGGTCAGACCTCCAGGCGTGATGCACTGGGTGCCGGCTCCCCTTCAAGCCCACAGAGGGCTGTGTAGGGCTCTCCCAGTGCATGCATGTGCTTGGTGTGTCCCACACTGGACACACACGGAGGCTGTTATTCCCAGAATGAGGCTGGACCCACACATCTCGGTCCCCTTCCTGTCGTCTCCCTTAAGTTCATTCCTGCTTGGACTTGCTGCCCTGTCCCACCACCTCCATGCCTGTCTGTTCTATGTCTGGCAAACGGATGTCCTGTCTCGATTCTGGAAACGCCCCAGGCATTGAAATCTCAGGATGTGGGGTTCTGGATCCCTAGCTACTTTGCCAAGAAGGGTTCCCCGAGGTGAGAGTTCTTGTTCCGGTGTCTCCAGGTCTATGATGGCAGGTGGAGAAGCTGATGTTCTAATGCTTCAAGACCAGGCCAGGCGTTTGCCCCGCTGCCCTCAAGTGACTCCTTGTTCCTGGGCACAAGTGAATCACCCAGGGGAGGAGGATCCAGGAGGCCCTGCCTCCTTCCTTCCCTGCATGCTTTACATATTCTCAGGCCTCCTCTGCTGGAGGTGGGCCCGAGGGCCTTCACTTTTCCACTTTGCCTGTATGCTCCCCATAAGAGCTGGCCCTGCTCCTGGCTGTGTACCTGCTTTGCTGCTGGTGGTGGGGGTGCTGGTGAGGGGCCGTGGGTGGGGCCTGGTCACAGCAGGGTGTTGTTCAGTGAGGCTTGGTTTAAATCCCGGTGCTGTCTGTCTTCCCTGAACTCTAGGGTCAAATGCCTTTACCTTCCTTAGTCTTGTTCCTGTTTTGGAGAAGGGAATGGGGTTATGATTGGTTGGTTATGAGGAGGGAGGTGGAGCCTCAGCTCTTAGGGTGAACATGGAGATTGGCAATCCAAGATGGGAGCCCACAACCCCTTCCTAAGGCCCCAGCACTGGCATTGGGGCCTGGATTATTTTGTAGTGGGGCGCTGTGCTATGTGCCTCAGGATGTTGAGCCACAGCAATGGCCTCCACTCGACAGGTGTCTCCTGTATGCCTTGGTTGTAATGACAACCAAGAATGATCCCAGACAATGACATGTATATCTAGAGATGATGAGAAAACAACCCCACCTTCTTTGAGAGCCTCTGCTATGGCCTCCTTGAGCCTCAGTTTCCCCCATGGTCACTACTACACAGATATAGAGAGAGGAGATGACAGAGCAACAAGATCTGTGCTCTTGGCCTGCAGTCTCATTGCCCTTCCAGAGAACTTTGCTCGTTGTGATGGTGGCTCACAGCAGCAAGGTGTGAGGGACATGGAATTCCTCCCAGCTAGTGTTAGGAAGTGTGGCCCTATCTCTAGCTGGCTGTGAGACTTTGGGCAAGGCGCCCAGCTAGTCTCTTCCTTTCTTCTGTTCTTCTTGCTTTTGTTATTGGTGGGTTTTTTCTTTCTTTGTTTGTTTGTTTTGAGACTGGGTCTCATTGTGTAGCTGAGGCCGGCCAGAACTCGAAGAAATCCTCCTGCCCTGGCTTCCTAAGTACTGGGATTAAACGTGTGTGGCAACAAGCCTTCGCAGGCCTCAATTTCTTTCTTCATCTTGAAGATAGTGTGATATCTGTCTGTCTATGTGTCTGTCTATAGCATCTACACCGGGCTATGCTGGATGCTAGCACTGGCAAGGAGGAAGCAGGAAGGTCAGGAACTCAAGGCCAACATTAGCTGTGTATTGAATTCAAAGCCACCTTGGGTTACTTGAGATCCCAGCACAAAACAATATAAAGCCAAACAAAACAAATAGTACCTGTCTCACCTGTCTCATGGGATGACATTAGTGAGACCTAGATGGGATTGTAGTAGCTGTTGTTATTGTCCCTTTTGAGGTACAGTGCTTGTACAAACTCACCCACTGCCTGTAGCTGCTGTTGCTACTACTTTAATTGATTGTATTGTTTTTAATTATGTATGTGGGGGGGCTATGTACATATGCCCACAGAAGCTAGAGCCATCAGATCCACCTGGATCTGAAGTTACAGGCATTTGTGAGCCATCTGGCATGGCTGGGACCAGAGCTCAGATCCTCTGGAAGAGCAGTGTGAGCCCTTAACTGCTCAGCCATCTCTCCAGCAACACTGCCACTGTTTTAAAATAGAATAGTTTTAAGAGCAGTTTTAGGTTCACTGCAAAATCTGGTGAGAAATAGAATGTTCTCACATACCTTGTCCCTGATATGTACAGCCTTGTAACTGCTATAGTTGAGATTTAGTGTATATTTGGTAAACAGTTGTGGGCTGCTGTTTGGGGCCACTCAGGGCTATTTCCTCCTGGTGTTAGCTTCAGGGAGCTACTACTAGGCCAAGCGGGCCCCCTAGGCCTCCAAGCTGCCATCAGCTGTGGTGGACATCTGGGTAGGAGGAAGCAGGAAGTTGATGCTGCCTGTGTACAGGAAGCTGCGCGCGCGCGCGCGCGCGTGCACACACACACACCACTGCAGAACTGGTTGTTCTGATTCTTAAGGGGATGTTGGGGACTATGGGCAAGACATGAACAGACAGTAGCAGGGCTGAGGGCCTGAGGGAGCTCACAGTTGCTGTCGGGGCATGGACAGTACAACAGAAAAGGAACGGAAAGAAAAGGAAAGGAAAGGAAAGGAAAGGAAAGGAAAGGAAAGGAAAGGAACGGAACGGAACGGAACGGAACGGAACGGAAAGGAAAGGAAAGGAAAGAAATGTGAGCATGTACAAGCCCTGCACCTCAAAAAGAAAACAAACAAACAAAAGAAGCGTGTGAGCACACACATGTGCTGGAGCTTGTAGTCTCTGGCCAATTGGCAGGTGGACTGAGTGAGCAGCTTCCCGAGGGACTCAGACTGCTTGTTATGAGGGTCTGTGCAGGCAGGTGTGGGAGCCTGTGTTCACCCACGTGCTCACATGGATGGGAGTGCAGTATGGGTGAGACTACTTTGTGTGCATATGAGCCATATTCCAGGCACACACTGCAGGTGTGGAAGTGCAGGTGAGTGTGAGTCAGGGCTCTGTGCACACAGTGAGCCAGGCACCCGAGACCTGCAGAGCTAGTAGCCGCACACCCCCGTGAACCCATGCTCTACCCACACACTCCTGGGTGGGGATTGGTCTGGTTTGCTTTCTGTAGCTGTGATAACTGACCAATTGGAGCTTGAAGAAGAAAGGGTTTATTTGGTCTTCTAAGTTACAGTCCATCATGGGGTGAAGTCAGGGCTGGAGCTCAAGACAGGAGCTTAAAGCAAAGCCACAAAAGAACATTGCTTACTACTCACTTCCTCTGACGTGCTCAGCACCTTTCTTATACAGTCCAGGCCCACCTGCCCAGGAGTGGTACTACCCACAGAAGGCTGGGCCCTCCTACATCAATGAATGCCCCATAGACATGCCCACAGGCCAGTCTGACAGGCAGTTCCTCAACTGAGGTCTCCTCTTTATGAGTTTGTCAGGTTGACAACTGAAGCTAGTTCATGTATTCATATATATGAACCTGTACTGTATGAGCATACGTGAACCTATGCAAATCTCACACCTGCAAAGCTGGACATGGGATCATACCTGTGAGCCCATGGTCTACACACCTGTGTATCATGTGAGATCTTGCCTGCTGCATACATACTGTGGGTGTATATGTCCAGGGTGTTCTCTCAGGTTAGGAATTGAGGAATGCCTGTCCCTAGCTTGCCTCCAGTGAAACAGGCATGGCCATTTAGGGGATCATGTAGAAAGAACCTCTTATGTGCCACATGCCTTTAATCCCAGCACCCAAGAGGCAGAAGCAGGTGGATCTCTGAGTTTCAGTCCACCCTGATCTTCATAGTAAATCCCAAGACAGCAGGGGTTACATAGAGAGATCCTGTCTCAAAAAACAAACATACAAAAAACCAAAACCATTGCCCTAACAAAATAACAACAAAACAAAAAAAACCCCATGCCCTAGAGCTGCCCTGGCGTAGAGGATGCTGGGAGTCAGCAGGAAAGAGGAAGTGGCAGTCCAGAGGCCCTGGCAGGGCTGAGGTTCAGGAAGAGGGCGTGGTCCTCAGACCAGACCCAGGACCCAGATGGCTGCTGATCCCCCTTTGAATTTGGAGCTGGAGGTGGGAGCTAGGGTCTTCATGGGATGGGCAGAAAAAGCGGGAGGGGTCTACTCTGGGGTCCTAAGGGTAGGAAGGAGATGGGGCACAGAGACAGAGTTCTCTAGATGGAAGGTGAAAATTCTGGGTGCCATGGCAGCTCTCAGGATTGAGAGATGTGGGAGGAGATGAGAGCTGCTCTTTGGAGTACCAGATATAAGAAGCCAGGAAGGCAGGGCCAGCCCTTGAGACCTCCAGTTTGGGAATGCAGATGAGAGAAATCAGAATATGTCTCTAAGGTTCCCCTGGTTTTGGAGTATGACAAAAGAAATGTGTAGCCCACCCTTGGGACCTCCTGGTTAGGAGTGCAGGAAACTGGAAGGAGAGAGATATTCTGGAACCTTCCTGCTAGAATCCTATTGCATAGGTCACAAATTAAGGGAAATAGGGCCCACCTGTGGCGAGCCTGGTTCTTGCAAACAAGGGAGGAAGGAGATCTTGCTCTTAGCCTATTCTTTGACTTCCTATTTATTTATTTGTATTCTTATTATGCATATGTGTCTGTGGGGTTACATACACATGCACACCAGTGCCTGATGAGGCCAGAGGTGTCAAGTCCCCCTAGATCTGGAATTAGAGGCTTGAAATTGAATTCAGTTCCTCTGCAAGAGCAATGTATGTTTTTAATGGAGCCATTTCTCAAGCCCTCTATTTATTTATTTGTGTGTGGGGTGTGGTGGAGGTCAGAGGACAGTTTTTAGGAGTTGGTTCTCTCCTTCCACTGTGTAGTTTCCTGGGGGGTGAACTCGGGTTACCAGGCTTAGCATCAAGAACCTTTACCCCTGAACCAACTTTCTGGCCCAGATATCACCATTGTGAGGGCCAGGGAGGAGGATCAGGCCCCTGTCCCTGGAATTCTCGGGTGCAATAGTGGTAGATCAGGTGAGCTGCGCCCTGGTGAGGCCACTGTCCTCCAGCCCCTGACCTCTGTGTCTGGTCCCTCCCCCTGCAGAGTGAGCCTCGCAGCTGGTCACTGCTGGAGCAGCTGGGTCTGGCTGGGGCAGACCTGGCAGCCCCCGGGGTGCAGCAGCAACTGGAGTTAGAACGAGAACGACTGAAGCGGGAGATCCGCAAGGAGCTGAAGCTGAAGGAGGGCGCCGAGAACCTGAGGCGAGCCACCACTGACCTGGGCCGCAGCTTGGGCCCTGTGGAGCTGCTGCTGAGGGGCTCTGCTCGACGCCTTGACTTGCTCCACCAGCAGCTGCAGGAGCTGCATGCGCATGTGGTGCTGCCTGACCCTGCAGCCGGGAGTGGTGAGCAGAAAGCTTGGAAACAGGCAGGGTCACTGACTTTCTGGAGTTAAACTCCATCAGGACACTGTCCTGGGTCAACCAGAGTCATTGGCAAATGCCAGACTCAGAGGGCGACTAACACCCAGACATTACACCTGTGATGTAATGTCACCCAGATGCCACCCAAAACTGTCTTTAGCATTAGGAATACCCAGATACACATGCCAACATCTAGATAACACTAAAGGTCCACACACTGTCACCAGATACCTAAGGAAACAGCTATAGCTGTGTTCAGACAGCATCTGAGTGACATGCTGTCCCGTGAACACCCAGAAACTCATAGGCTCCCACACCCAAATACTGCACACTTGTCACTCAGAGCCTTGCACAATTATACCAATACAACGGTAGTTATAGACTATTTTCTGTTGTTCTTTGCTTTGTTTTATTATACACACACACACACACACACATATATATATGTATGTATTGGACAGAGGGAAGTAGATATCTGTGAGTTGAGGCCAGTCAGGCTATGTAGTAAAAAACAAAAACAAAGCTATTGTAACCCAGGGGAGAAAAAGAAAAACAACTCCAGATAAAAATTCACATATGAATAAATAAAAACAGCCAGGCAGTAGTGGCGCACTCTGGAGCAGAGGCAGGCGGATCTCTGTGAGTTTGAGGCCAGGCTGTTCTACAGAGTGAGTTTAAGAACAGCCAGGGCTACACAGAAAGACCCTGTCTCTAAAACCCAAAACCAAAACCAAAACCAACCAAAACAAAACAAAACATATTTTTAGTTTTTCATTTATGCGTATGTGTATATACCTGGATGTCTTTTATGTGTCACATGTCAGGTGCTTGCGAAAGCCAGAGGATGGCATTGGAGCTCCTGAACCTGATGTAGGCACTGGGGTCCAGCCTTGGTCCTCTACAAGAGCAGAGCACTCTTCACTTCCTAGCCCTCTCTCCAGCCTTTCCTTGGAACCCTTGCTTTTTTCTTTGAGGCAGGTCTCACTGTGTAGCCCTGGGTGTCCTGGAACTCACTCTGTAGACCAAGCTGGCCTCTGCCTCCCAGGTGCTGGGATTAAAGGCGTGTGCCGTTTGAGACAGGGTTTCCTGAGGCCTAGCCTGGCCTTAAAGTCAAGGTAGCTGAGGATGGCTTTGGCCTCCTGACCCTCCTGCTAGCTGGAGAGTTGGAGTTACAGGCTGTAAAGTGCACCCAGTTTAGCAGTGCTGGGAATGGAACCCAGTTCTTCGTGCATGCAAGGCAAGCACTCTACCAGCTGAACCACATTTCCAGCCCTAGACTTTTGCAACAGTTAAAGATTTGAATTTAATTGGGGAGGAACTTGGGGCCGTCTACACTCTGAGTGAGTTTTGTACCATTGGGCTATACCTCAGCCTCGCCTCAGTTTTTTTTTTTTTTTAACATTATTTTTGAGACAAAATCTCACAAAGTTGCCCAGGCAGGGCTTGGACTTGCTTTAGTCTCCCAAGTAGCAGAGGTTACTTATTGGAGTGCTAAGCCCAGGAAGGTGCTTCCCGCCCCCCTCTCAAGACAGGGTTTCTCTGTATGTGGCTCTGGCTGCCCTGGAACTCACTCTGTAGACCAGGCTGGCCTTGAACTCACAGAGATCCACCTGCCCCTGCCTCCCAGTGCTGGGATTACTGGAGTGTGCCACCCCAAGCTGTAAGGCTCATTTTTATAGTTTTAAAAATTTAAATTTTTGGCCTGGCGGTGGTGTGGTGTGCCTTTGAGAAACCCTATCTCAAAAAAAATTTTGTTTTTGATCATAGTTAAAGTAAAATAAAAGAGGTTGGGAAACTTAGCCAGTGAAGTGTTCGCTGTGCAAACATAGACTTGAGTTTGGAGTCCAAGGACCCAAGTAAAAGCCACGTGTGGTGCTAATTCTAGTACTTGGGAGGTAGAGAAGGATCTCCAGGCTCACTGCTCAGCTACATCAGTTGAATCAGAGAGCTCCAGGCTGGCTCAGTGAGAGACTTTATCTCAAAAGAGAAAAGGAGAGAGGAAGGAAGGAAGACAGAGAGCAATTGAAGAATTTACCTGCTGTCCCTTTAGCTTCCATATATACACATATGCACACACACACACACACACACACAGAGAGAGAGAGAGAGAGAGAGAGAGAGAGAGAGAGAGAGAGAGAGAACGCACACATAATTTATCCTCGCCAGAGTTCAGTAGTGTTGTGTGTTCACACAGCAACAATACAAGGTCACAGGTCCTTCATCTTGTAGTCAAGGTGTGCATGGTCACAGGAACACCAGAGGACACCAGAGAGTTCAGAAGTGCACAGTCAGTGATGGAGTGATGGCACCTGAGCAACACAGCAAACATGACTTTGTGATTCCAGAGATTGTAGCATAGTCATGACAGCACCAAGGTTTGCACCCTGTCTCCTACACCTTGAGACACTAACCTGCAGTGACATCAGAGCTCTTCCACCTGGTCACACCAACCCAGAGGTGCCCCAACATTGTCTCATCCACAGCAGACTTTATATACAGTCAACAGACTCAGCTCCAGCCCCTCTAAATACAGCTGTGTCCACTATTGGGGTCCAATACTATCCCATCAACATTTAGGTGGAGTCAAGCTGAGAATCTCATAAGCCCCTTCTGCAGTGAGTCTACTACCCTGACCCCACTACTCTTGAGGTGCAGACTTCACCTCTGACTGTGACAACAGCCAAGCCTCAAACCAGAACCCAGGTGCCCTTAGAGATCAGAACTGAGCTGTACCAACTGTAACAGCGATCGTAAGCTCACACAGACCTCCTAACCCCGATTACACCACATCTAGGGTACCACATTCCTGCTACCCCTGTGGTTTACAGACATAGTCTTACTCACACCAATGGGCTTACATACTCTTAGGTAGATAAGGGCACTTATTCCAGCTAACCCTGAAAACCTGCATACCTGGTCACTAACCACCTTCCTTCATGCTGGGTCCACTGTAGCGCTGAGGGCCATGTGCCTCCTGCCTGTGTACTGGCCCACAGCCTCCTTTTCTGGGCT
This sequence comes from Myodes glareolus, assembly GCF_982192425.1. Classification (NCBI taxonomy): domain Eukaryota; kingdom Metazoa; phylum Chordata; class Mammalia; order Rodentia; family Cricetidae; genus Myodes; species Myodes glareolus. The sequence goes on along the minus strand of NC_142047.1, from coordinate 11,958,723 downwards.
GAGGGCTTCCTATCAGCTGGGGCAAAGTCTCCCGGGTACACTGAAGTAACAACTGTGATTCTCTTCCCTCCCTGTTTACTCAGATGCTCCCCAGTCCCTTGGAGAGGGCAGCCCTGTCTGCTCATCCACCAACCTGAGCCGAGTGGCTGGCCTGGAGAAACAACTGGCCATTGAGCTGAAGGTCAAACAGGGGGCAGAAAACATGATCCAGACTTACAGCAATGGCAGCACCAAGGTGGGACAGTGTTCTAGAACATTCCATCGCTGTGACAGGAGGCTGTATCCCAGTTAGCTACTACTAGTCTGCTTCCTGTCTCTGGTTTGAACTGCTCTAGGCATCTATATCTATATCTATCTATCTATCTATCTATCTATCTATCTATCTATCTATCTATACGTTACTGCAGTATACAGCCATTTGTCTGTGACCTTGCAGACATCTGTACACAGATGTGCTGAGAGCTGAGGAGCATGTAGCTCCAACTGGTCCAAACTGGCTGAGTCCTCAGTCCAGTGGAGGTCCAGACTTTGCAGATGAGGGAGGTGAGGTCACAAGGCTCAGCTCTTGGTGGCAGAGCTAGAGTGAAGCCCATGGACTGTATCTCACTGCACTGGCCCCAAGGCCTTCATGGCATGGCAGCAGGGTTGGTGTCAGACTTGAGCTCCCAGTCTTCCTGCAACCTTGCATGTCTGTCTCTAGGACCGGAAGCTGCTGTTGACGGCCCAGCAGATGCTGCAGGATAGTAAGACCAAGATTGACATCATCCGCATGCAGCTTCGCCGTGCGCTACAGGCTGGCCAGCTGGAGAGCCAGGCAGCTCCTGAGGAGGCCCAAGGTGAGGCCTTTCCCTTCATACTGCCTGCCTGCACTCAGCCTTTCAAGGGTCAGCCTTCACCCATTAATGCTTTGCTGTGTACGACAAGGAGGCGGGAATTAATCTCACTGTAAAGGGAGCCTATTCCTGCTTCCTGACTTTTCCTTTTGTTCCATTCAAGATTTGGGCTAGGATAGTTGTTGCCAAATGCTACCCTCAGGCCAAATGCACCTGCTGGTTTGTTTGTTTCTTTTTCCTTCCTTTTCTTTCTTTCTTTCTTTCTTTCTTTCTTTCTTTCTTTCTTTCTTTCTTTCTTTCTTTCTTTCTTTCTTTCTTTCTTTTGTTGTGTTCAGGATAGAGTCCAGGGACTCCTGTATACTAGGCTTGTATCGCATTATTGAACCATGCCCCAGGGTCTTCACTGGTAGAGTCTATGTAGGCATGGTACCATTCAGCCATGCCCTATTTCTTTTTTTAAAAGGATGTTTTAAGGATTTAGTTTATGTATATGTGTGCATGTATGTGAGCAGGTTCCCCAGAGGCCCGAAGAAGGCCTAGAGCTGGAGTTACAGGTGACTGCGAGTCACTCCATGTGGATCTGGGGAACATATCTGACTCCTCTAAAGGACAGCAAGCTCTCTCAACAGTCCCTGCTCCAGCTGTAGCCTTAGTTGCTTTTAGTTTAGTTTAGTTTGAGACAGGTTTTTCTGCACAGCCCTGGCTGTCCTGGAGCTCACTCTGTAGACCAGGCTGACCTCAGACTCACAGAGATCCCCCTGCCTCTGTCTCCCGAGTGCCAGGATGAGTGTGCCTCCACCGCCCATGATGTGGCCTAGACCAGACTTGAACTTTCAGTCCTCCTGCCTTCACCTTATAAATGTTGGGAATTATAGGTTTGTGCCACAGGCCCAAGGGCCTCAATGTAAACAAAGTTTTTACAGGTATAGCCATTTTTTCGTGTTTGATTTTTTACCACCTCACAGAGCTAAGGAGTGGTGACTAAGCCTTGGTGAACTAGGTGTAGTGACAGAGGCCTCTCATCCTGCCGCGCAGGAGGCTTTGAGCTCTGGCACAGCTTCCACTACATAGCAAGATCCTGTCTCAAAAAGCCACAAAACTGAATATATCTCATGTCCAGCTCCTTATGGAAATGGGCCACAGGGGTCATGATCGTGTGGTTCCCTTGTCACATTAGTCTGTGACACATCTGTCCAAAGCTATAGGTGTTCCCAGTGTGGTTGCATATTGATTTTATGTGTAGGCCCACATATGTGTGTGTGTGTGTGTGTGTGTGTGTGTAGAGGTGGGGGGGAGGCTGGAAGGATGGCTGAGTGTTAAGATGCTGACTGCTTTTCTAGATGTGCAGGTTCAGATTCCCAGCATCGACATAGTGGCTCACAACCTATAACTTCAGTTCCAGGGGATTCAGCACATTTTCCTGGCTGATGTGGGCACAGATGCACATGGTGCACAAATATACATGCAACCAAAACACCCATTCGACATTAAAACAGAAAAAAAGATTTTTAAAAAATATTTTGACAAAAGCAACTTAGTGAAGTAAGGGCTTATTTGGCTCACTCCAGGCCCCCATCCAACATTTCAGCGAGGTTTCGTCAACAGGACCTTGAAGAAGCTGTAACATGACAGCCCAGCGTTGAGAGCAGTGCTGCCTGCTGGTTCTCTGTTCTCTTCTTCACCCTTGTACAATCCAGTCTCCCCTGCCCAGAGAATAAAGCACGCAGTGGGTGGGTCTTCCTGGTAATCAAGACTCGCCCCGCTCCCTCCCACAGCCCATCCTTATCTAGACAATCCCCTTAAGACTCCCTCCCTCCCTAATTCTAGATTGTGGCAAGCTGTCTGTTAAAACCAATTTTATCAGTAGGCACCTAGGTGGTGTCTTTAATTACAATATCAGGAGGCAGAAACAGGCAGATCTTTGTGAGTTCCAGGCCAGCCAAGTGAGACAAAACAAAACGGAAACAACCATCACAGATGCCATCACAGAGCTAGGCATCTGCCCTGGTGGTCACTGTGAGTACTGTGTGACAGGCAAAGGAGCGTCAACCGTTGATGGAACCCTGAGTGTGTGGCAGAGTGTGACTGTGTGTCAGGTGATGTGCCTGGAGCCCTGCAGTTGTGTCCGTATCAATTGTTTTATACAACTAAAGGCACAGGGTGACTGTTTCGAGCTATTTATTTACACTGAGTGAAGATGTGTCTGTGTTTTGCCTCACCTGCCTAAGGCACCTGATTGGTTTAATAAAGAGTCAATTGCTAGGCAGGAGACGTTAGGCGGGACTTCTGGGCAGAGATAGGATTCTCAGGGAAAGGAGAGGCAGAGACACAGTGAGACACTGAGGAAGTTGGGTATATATTATGAAGGATAGATAACTAGCCACAGAACATAGATTAATAGAAATAGGTTAAGTTAACAGCTAGTTGGGAACAAGCCTAAGCTAAAGGCCAAGCTTTCATAATTAATAAGTCTCATGTCGTTATTTGGAGGCTGATGTCCAAAGAATGTCTGACAAGAAAGTTCAACTACAGGTGGCTGAGTCAGGGCCCTTACACACACAGGACAGTGGTTCTGTCCTCAAATGGCCATGAGTGGATGTGACTGGAGCTCTGGTTACCTATGCCTGTGTGACAGTTTGTCCTCTCTGTGCACCAGGTACCATGCTTCATTTGGGCTGTGATTGTCCTTGTGCCTCCATCCTGGGTATGACTTTTTCTACCATTGACATTGGGTGTGCACCTCTCAGTACTAGTGTTGCTTCCGTATCTGTCACGTGGTGACACTTCCTGTCTTGGTCCTCTGCCCTGTCCATATGGCAGTGCATTCTCCCAAGACTTGAGTCTAACAACTCTTCCTCCTCCTCCTCCTCTTCTTCCTCCTCCTCTTCTCTTCCTCTTCCTCCTCCTCCTCTTCCTTCTTGCCCATTCCCTCCTTTTTCTTCTGTTTTCCTTTCTGCCCTTCTTTTATTGCTTTTATTTTATGTGTGTGCATGTTTTAACTGCATGTCTGTGTACCACTGTGTGTCTGGTTTCTATAGAGCCAGAGAAGGGTATCAGATCCCCTTGAACTGGAGTCATAAATGAATGTGAGCCACCATGCAGGTCTTCTGGAAAAACAGTATGTGTACTCTGCAACCTTGCCATCTCTCCAGCACCACCACTTCTTTTGGGGCAGCCTTTCACTCTAGCCCAAGCTAGCCCCATACTTGCTAAGTAGCCCAGCCTGACCTAGAACTTGTGGTCCTTCTGCCTCAGCCTCTTGAGTGCTGGTGTCACAGACTTGTGCAACTACACCCACCTGAGTCCTAGGACTTTTGCCACATTATGACTATGCCCGTTTTTTTTTGGGGGGGGGAGGGGGGACAGTATCCCTGAGTGATTTACTAGTGATTCACCGATTTACCTAGATTGGCTGGCAGGTCTCTGGGATGGCAGGACACACTGCCCTACCTGACTTTCTCACGTGGATGCTAGAGATTGGAACTCAGTTCTTCCTGTTTGCATGACATGTTCTTTACCCACCGAGCCACCTCTCCAGACTCAGGTTGTTAGCTTTTTCACATGCTCACCAGGACCTATCAGAGGCCCTTGGTTGGGGTGATGGGCTGTGTCTGTCTGACGGGCTGGCCTGTGACAGTGTCCTTGTGTACAGTAGGACAGTGTCTTTATGGTTTAAATGTGTGCCCATTTGCCTGTAGGTTCAGTGTACTTATAACTGATATCAAAATGGCAGTGCCGTGAGTCCCTGCTCACAGTGTCTGTCTTGGGTGACTTGAGCTGCCCTAGGCTAGAGTTACAAATGAGGCTATACAAACATAAGGCAGCTTCTTTACAGCCGCAAGCACAGGTGTGGGAGTGGGGTTTAGCATCGCCAGGCTCTCTGAGATGGTGGAAGAAGGAGGAGCTGGGGAGGGCTCTGGAGGAAGGAAACGGGTGCACACAAGCAAGCTCTATGCTGCCTCTCATCTTTTCCTTATTCTCAGTTTTCTCTAAAACAGATTTGTTTGTTTATTGGTTTTTCAAGGCAGGGCTTTGCCGTAGCTTTGCAGACTGTTCTGGAACTAGCTCTTGGAGACCAGGCTGACCTCGAGATTCGCCTGCCTCTGCCTCCTGAGTGCTGGGATTAAAGGCATGCCCCACTACTGCCCAGCTATTTTTTAGATTTTTAAATTACCTGTGTGCCCATGTGCCACATGTGTGGGTGCCCAGAGAAGGCAGAAGAGGGCACCAGGTCCCAGTTGGAGCTCTAGGTACAGACAGTTGTAAACTGCCCAGCATGCGTACTGGGAACTAAACTTGGGTCTTCTGCAAGACTAGCAAGTGCCCTTAACCACTGAGTCGTCTCCCAAGTCACTATTCTTGATGTTTTGAGACAAAGATTGACTCTGTAGCCCAGGCTGGCCTTGAACTTTTGGTAATTCTCTTGCCTCAGTTTCCCAGGTGTTGTGATTATAGGCATGTGCTACTATGGCCAACATTTTTTCTCTTTGTTTCATTTTTTCCTATCTATCTATCTATCTATCTATCTATCTATCTATCTATCTATCTATCTGTTTATTTATTTATTTATGTGTAGGCACAACTGAGTGAGGTCAGATGACAGTTTGGGGGGTCAGTTCTTTCTTTCCATGTGGGCTCTGCAATCAAGTTCAGGTTGCTAGACTGGTTAGCAGGCTCCTTATTCTCCCCGCCCTTTGCTTCCTTTTTCTTTGTCCTTTTTCCTGTACTTTCTTCCTTTGTTCCTTCCTCTCTCCCTCCCCTCTCTCTCTTCCTTCCCTTCTTGGGGCAGAGTTTCATGTAACTCAGGCTGGCCTGGAGCTCATATGTAACTTTAACTTCTAAACTTCTTTCTCTCTATCCCAAGTATTGGGATACAGGTGTGTTCCACCACATTTAACTTTTTATTTGTTTGTTTTTTGAGTTTCTTGTTTTATTTGTTGTTACTGCTTTGTGTGTGTGTGTTTGTGTGTTTGTGGGGGGTCTCTGTGTGTGTATGTTTGTGTGTGTGTGTGTTTGTGGGGGGGGGTCTGTGTGTGCGTGCTGGGAATGGAAGGGCTCCTGTGCACCAGGCAAGTGATTTTTCCCAGTAATTTACCCTGCTAGCTCTTGACTTCTTCCCTTGTGACCTCATCTAGCCCAGAGACCCCCATCTCTAAATAGCCAAATACCATTTCTTTAGAGTTGAACTCCACATGTAAACTGGTGCAGGGCACACACATTCAGTTTCTTACTGAGTCCCTATTGGTGGCAGTTCACTAGAATGTGAAGGGAACCCAAATTTTAGGAATGTCTGAGTTATGTCTTGATGACAGTCCCTTGTTGAAAAATGTAATGTATGGGTGATGGCCACTGGGTGTAGATAATATCTGCCCTGGTAGATTGTAGTGCGTCCTTTGTCCCATGTTATTCCATGGGAATCACAAGGGGCTGTTACAATGTCTGTCCCTAAGTCTAGATTGACAGTGTGCCTGTGTGTCATTTCTATGAATATACTTGGGTGACCATATTCCTAGGGGTTCTGGTGTTTGAGTAAGAATGACTTGAGTTTGGGTGGAAGTATGACAGTCTTTTCCAGTGGTAAACCGTGATGCACTCTGGTAGCAGTGTGTGGTGTGCATGTCTGGGATCAGGCTGCCCTGAAGGTTGTCCCACTGTCATGTGGCCCATGCCCATAGGAGGCCCAGAGCTGGGAGCTGTAGAGCTTCGCATTGAGGAGCTGAGACACCATTTCAGAGTGGAACATGCTGTGGCAGAAGGTGCCAAGAATGTCCTGCGCCTACTCAGTGCTTCCAAGGCCCCAGACCGCAAGGCAGTCAGCGAGGTGACACTGAGGGCTTCTACTAGGGGAGGGGCATTCAAGATGTGGGAGGACGGGTCTGGGACATAGGAGAGAAAGCAAGATCCAACAGGAACAGGTCATGATGAGGGATGGAGCCATAACCTACATGGGCTGCCATTAAGTGTGGTGCCTCTATAAGAAAGAGGAGAGACACCAGGACAAATCTAAACTAGGAGCAGGGTAGAGCTTCTTGGGGAGGGGTGGATCCTAAACTGGGGCCTGTGAGAGGTAGGACACCTGCAAGAGGCCAGGCTTTAAGTGAGGTGGTGGGCACCAGAAAAGAAAAGGCTTTGGTGAGGATGGAGCCTCAGTGGGTCCTGGCTCCAGCAAGGGGCAAGGCCTAGTCTTTAAGGCTCCACCTGATGGACCAAATAGGTTGGAAGTTTAGGCCTGAGGAAGAAGTTGCTGGAGGTGGGTGGGTTCTTGGGGGTCTGTGCCTGTCTTTAGCTCTCTGCCTTCTCCTCAGGCTCAGGAGAAATTGACTGAATCTAACCAGAAGCTGGGCTTGCTGCGAGAATCACTGGAGCGGCGCCTCGGGGAGCTGCCGACTGATCACCCCAAGGGACGGCTACTTCGGGAGGAGCTTACTGTGGCCTCATCAGCAGCCTTCAGTTCTGTACTGCCTGGGCCCTTCCCTGCCACGCACTACAGCACTTTGAGCAAGCCTGCACCTCTCACAGGTGGGCTCTGGGATGCACCCCCTGGGGTCTTGCTCTGAGACTCCTTACCTGGTCTCCAGGCTTCTCATTGTCTCCTTCCCCTTCTTATCCTGGTCCCCATTTCATCTCTGGTAGCCATCTTCTTGCTCTCTTCTGATTCTAGACTGTTGCCCCACCCCTCCTTCTTGGCCCTGCCTTCCTCTGCCCAGTCACCAGCCTGTGGCAGATCATTAACCGTTAGCCCCCACAGTGCTACTTTCTTCCTTACTCCTTACTTTGGCTGTCACGAACAGTTTTTTTCTTTGAAAACGCCAGCACCCTGAGCTTCCTTAGACTACTTGTCCTATACTCTCTGACACAGTGTCAAAGCCCCCACTGACTGCCCTTTCTTAGCTGCCACTGCATAAACAGAGGTCCTTTTCCCACCGCTCTGTCTCCTTAGCCTGCCTCCCATGAGCCTATCCTTCCTGCAGGGACCCTGGAAGTACGAGTGATAGGCTGCAGGAATCTTCCAGAGACCATCCCCTGGAACCCTTCCCTCTCAGCTGGGACGTCTGGAACCCCTGACAGCCGTACCCCTTTCCTAAACCGCCCAACTCGGGGCCTTTACAGCCGAAGTGGAAGCCTTAGTGGACGGAGCAGCCTCAAGGGGGAAGCTGAAAACACGAGTGAGTGGGTGGGTGGGAAGGGTGTCTGCATTTGTAGGATTTTATTTATTGAGTTGACTGTTTGCTTGTTTATTCAAAGCCAGGATTTCACTATGTGGCTCAGGCTGCCCTCAAATTCTGGCCTCAAATGATACTCTTGCTTCAGCCAGCTGAGTAAGCTGGGTGCCCTGACTTTTCCACCATTGAACAGGCACTAGAGAGAGGACTCAGTGGTAAAAGTATTTACTGAGCTTGCAGAGGACCTCAGCCCACATCAGGGGTCTCCTGACTGCTCTAGCGGCAGCTCCAGGGGCCCTGATGCCCTCTTCTGCCCTCCCTGATCTCTATGTCATGTGCACAATCTCCCACGCAGACATACACATGCATATATAATTAAACAATAAAAATGAGAGGCCTGAGAGATGGCTCAGCAGTTAAGAGCACTTGCTGCTCTTGTAGAGGACCTTGGGTTTGGTTCCCATTATCCACAACCCTCCGTAAATCCAGTTCTAGGGGATCTGACACCCTCTTCTGACCTCTTCAGACACCAGACACACACCTAGTACACAAATATACATACATGCAGGCAAAACACTCATACACATAAAATAAAAGTAAATAGATAAAATAAAAATTAAATAGATAAAATGGTGACATCCATTGGGATAACTTACCAAAACAATAACAAGACAAAACAAAAAACCCACAAACGTAAGAAGGGCTGTAGAGAAGTTGGAACCTGTTTACACGGGGTGTGGGAATGTAAAGTAAAATAGCCGCTGTGGGAAACTGCAGGCTGGAGACCCCGGTCAGTGCTAAAGCCGCCTAGAATCTGCCAGCGAGGGATGGGGTCACGGGCTCAGAGGAGAGCACTTGCCTAGCATACTTGAGGCCTTGGTCCCATCCCAAGCCCAACAAACATAAAAGGGGAAATTATCAATAACCATGTGACCTAACAGTTTAGTTTCTGTGTCCATCAAAGAACTGAATGAGGGTCTGAGGTGCTAGACACCCAGTTTGTGGTGTTTTTCAAAATGACAAGAAGGGAGAAGCCATGTCCATTGTGTTTTATGAAAACAGAAATAGTGGACTAGGATTCAGTCTCAAAAGCAAGGAGACCATGTGCCATGCCACAGCATGGATAAACACTGAGGGCCGTGGGGAGCGTCAGGCCCTTGGAGACAGGAGGTAGGACGGCGGGTGCTAGAGCAGAGCGTGTTTACTAGGGAGAGATGCTGACGTCTCCTGAGCTGACCTGATGGGTACAGCAGTAGGCAAGGGACAGAGGTTATGTGGAGTGCTTGCCTAGCATGTGTGACGCCCTTAGTCTTCGTCCCAGCACGAGATAAACCAAGTGTGGTAGCACACACGTGCAGTCCTGGCAGGCTTAGAAGTAGAGATGAGGCAATGGAAAATTCATAACCACACTAAAAATGTATCCAAGGCTAGCCTGAGCTACACAAGACTATCTCAAAACAAACCAACCAAACACATATCTGGTGTGGTCATACAAGCCTCCCAGAATTTAGGAGACAGAAGCAGGAAGAACAGAAGTTCAGGGCCATCCTGGGCTACATGAAACACTATCTCAAAAAAAACATAAAACAAAAAAGAGGACTGCTATGGTGGTGCATGCCTGTAACCTAACACCTGGGACGCTAGGGTGGGAGCATTCACTGCGGTCTGGGTTTCAGAGTGAGTTCTAGGCTAGCCTGGTCTTTGGAGTAAAAGTCTATCTTAGAATCAAACGATAAACACCCAAAAATGAACAACCCCTTCTCCCCAACCCACAATCTGAATTAAAGGCTTTACTGTGCAAGACAAGCTCTCAGGGCATTGAGGCCAGGCCTTTAGAAAGTCACTGACAGGGTGTGGAGCAAGCACCTCCTTTCCTGTTGCCCTCTCCTGGTTTCAGCCGAGGTCAGCACCGTGCTCAAGCTGGACAATGCAGTGGTGGGACAGACCGCCTGGAAGCCGTGCGGCCCCAATGCCTGGGACCAGAGCTTTACCCTGGAACTGGAGAGGGTGAGCTGAGTTGGGGGACAATGGGATTAGAGGAACAGGAGTTTGGGCTTCAGATGATGGATGGCCCCATTCTTCTTCCTTGAGGCACGGGAGCTGGAGTTGGCTGTGTTCTGGAGGGACCAGAGGGGCCTGTGTGCACTCAAATTTCTGAAGTTGGAGGACTTCTTGGACAACGAGAGGCATGAGGTGCAGCTGGACATGGAACCCCAGGGATGCCTGGTGGCTGAGGTACAGATTGCTCCCTGACTTCTGATCCCAAGATGTGTCTTGCCTTCTTGCCCCTGATTGTCCAGTATGAGGAGGTTAATTTCAGATGGTTCTGAGCATTCATGGGAAGTCAGGCTCCTGAGAGTGGGAAATGATGCCAGGAGCAGCACCGCTCACGTAAGGAGGGCTCAGCGGTAATGGACCACGTATGAGATGTGGTCCCAGAAGACTGTGCCTCAGCAGATTACATGTTGATCTGGAGGCGGGGACAGTGGGGGAATGCTTGCCTAGCATGCACAAAGCCCTGGGCCCCATTTCTAATTCCAGATAAAACTAGATGTGGGCACTGGAGAGAGGGCTCAGCAGTTAAGAGCACCAGCTGCTCTTCCGGAGGACCCAGGTTTGATTACTAGCATCCACATGGCTACTCACAGCTTTCTGTAACTTCAGTTGTAGGGGTTCTGACACCCTCTTCTGGCCTCCTTGGTTACTAGGTACACATGTAGTACACAGACATACATGCAGGCAAAACACCCATACGTCAAACAAACAATAAAACTAAGTGTCATATAACCTCAAGCCACGTGGTGAGCAGGAGGCCAGGGATATAAAAGACCAAAATCCAAAACCAAAGCCAGGTAGTGGTACACACCTTTAATCCCAGCATTCTGGAAGCAGAGGCAGACAGATCTGAGTTTGAAGCCAGCTTGATCTACATAGCATGTTTCAGGCTACATAGAGAGACCCTGTCTGAAAAACAAATCAAGCTCCAAATCCCTATTTTCTGCCACTCCAGCCTGGGCTACATAGTGAGTTCTGTCTCAAAGAACCAAGCTCTGTGGTGAGCCTAGTGTGGAGCACGAGGCTCGTGTGTTCAAAGCTCTGGCTTCCATCCCCAGTACCGCAAAACAGCGGCAACAGCAAACTCCAGTAGAGGCAGGATGCTGCTGGTGGCCGAAAAGCAAGTGAGGGCTGCACCTGACAGAACTCTCAGAAGTGTGGCTAGTGTAACTGGAAACCAAAGTTTTTAACCTCACTGAAGTTTTGAGGAATTTAAATTTTGATCTCCACACATGGATTCAATAACTATAACGTGTTGGAGTTGGGAATACTAAACTAAATCATCATGGTTCCCTCATGGGTGGCTATGCCACCTCCCAATAGAGCCACAGGTTTGTGACTAAATCTTCAATACACAGGGCTGCTGGGGACACAGCTGACCTTAGCAGCAGTGCTGGACCACACTCAGGAGTCGAGTCAGTGGGCGATGTGACACAGGTCCCCGGACTTGCGCTGCTCTTGTTGGTCCCCCACAGGAGGGGCTGATTGCTTGCTTCCTCCATTTCCAAGCTGGAAGCCTGTTATGGTTTGAACATGGATGTTCTGTCTTATGTACTTTTCCTGCGGCCGTGGTAAAACACCCTCGCAGAAGCAGTTTCGGGAAGAGGGGGTTTCTTTTGGCTTCACGTCTATCACGATGGGGAGGTCAGGACAGCGGGAGCTGTAGGTGGCTGTCACAGTGGTAGGGAGTGAAGTCAGGAAGCAGGGGGCTGATAACTAATATTAACTATTACAACCCCACAGAGGACTTATGGGTTTGAACACTTGCTCCCCAGCTGCTGGCCGTTTTTATAGAGGTTATAGAAGCTTCAGGAAGTGTGTTACTAGGGGACAGACCATGAGGCCTATAGTTAGGCCCTTCTTCCTGCTAGCTTTCTGCCTCCTGATCCTCTGAGAAGTAACTGTGCTTTCGTCTTCTGCCACTGCGGACCCCACTGCCTGAGCCGCCATGTCTTCCTTCCGTGATGAACTCTGTTCCCTAAACTGTGCGCCAGAATAGACTTCTCCTCCCGTCGCTTCTGTCAGAGTGAGCACTTCCGAAAACCAGCAGGGAGTGGTGTTGCTCCTCCATAGTCATCAGCTCCTGTTGCTTGACAAAATGCCCAGGAGAAATAAACTTAGAGGAAGCAGATTTCTTTGGGTTCATGGTTTCCGATCATAGCTGTTTCACCCCCATTGCCACTAAGTTAGTGGCAAAGCACGGCATGGAATAGAGCTGCTCTCATGCCAACAGGGAGGCAGGGACGAGTAAGGTCTGGTAGTGATGTCATCTTCCTCTCCCCCGCAGCCCATCAGTAGTGAACCCAGGAGGGAGGTCATTGCTGTGTGGTCACTGCCAGGGTTCAGCTTTACGTGTGGCTGCTAGAGTCAAGCCTCTGCCCTCAGAGAGGCCTGGTGCCCATACCTAAGGTGATGCGTGCCTCTGCTCCTGAGACCACTGCAGCTGAGCATGTGTGTCCCCACAGGTCACCTTCCGCAACCCCATCATTGAGCGGATCCCTAGGCTACAACGGCAGAAAAAAATTTTCTCCAAGCAGCAAGGTAAGAAGTGACCCAAGGGAACCGAGTCGGATAGCCAGGGAACCTCAAGATGTCACAGGTAGTGATCCTAGCCTTGCTATCCTAGGGAAGACATTTCAGCGTGCCAGACAGATGAACATTGATGTGGCAACTTGGGTGAGGCTCCTCCGGAGACTCATCCCTAATTCTGTCACCACGGGCACCTTCAGTCCCAATGCATCTCCAGGTTCTGAGGTTCGGAACACTGGGTAAGGAAGGAGGATGGCCCCAGTCTCACCTGTCCCATGTTTCCAAGGTACTAGGTCCCCAACTCATCTTCCTCCCTCTCCCGCAGAGATATATCCATGGAGAAGTTGAACCTCGGTGCTGACTCAGACAGCTCGTCCCAGAAGAGCCCACCAGGGATGCCCCCCGCCTTATGCAGCCTGGTAAGTGCCCATCTCCTCTAGGCAGGGCAGCCTAGGGAACCTGCTGCTCTTTCAGAAGCCTCCAGGAACTAGCCAGGGATCGCATAGCAGAACCAGGCTTTTTGTTTGTTTTTGTTCGATATAGTTTAGACTTTGAACTCTTGAACTCCTGATCCTCCTGCCTCTGTCCCCTGAGTGGTGGGATTCCCAACCTGGTCTCTAGATTGCCAGTGGTGAAATCCAGGGCTTTTTGCATGCTAGGCAGATGCTCTGCCAACTGAACAATATCCTAGGACCTCAACTGTTTTCTATCCTAGCTTAAAATCGTCAGCTGGGAGGCTGGGTAGAGTGGTGCCAGCATACCATCCCAGGAGGGGTGGCTGAGGCAGGGGCATCGCTTGAGTCCAGCCTAGACTGTGTAGTAAGTTCTAAGCCAGCTTGAGCTACACACCCAGACCCTGTCTCAAAACCAAAGCTAAGTAAGGGTCTCATGAGCTTGGGGGCTAGAGATTTGCTCTCCAGAGGAGCTCATGAGTAGCGTGCCTGCAGCTCTGGGCTCCATCTCCATCCTGGAAAAAAAAAAGAAAAGAAAGAAACATAAACTTTGAGCTGGCGAGAAGAGGGCAGAAGAGGTGCCCATTCGTGAGCCCTGTTCTGGGAAGCAGGGGTCGGGTTCGGGAACGTGGGTCATCCTCAGTTTTTTTGTGGGGGAGCATTTTTTTTTGAGATTATAATATAGCCGTTCCCTCTTCCCTTTTACCCCTTTAAATCCTTCTGTAGACCCCTTCTTGTTTTCTTTCAAAATCATGACCTCCTTTTTCATTAATTGCTGTTGCATGCATGCATGTGTGAATATTTATATATTCCTAAATACAATCTGCTCATCCTTGATAACATCAAATATTTGTATATTTTCAAGGCTGACCATTTGATATTGGGTAACCAATTAGTGTGCTTTTCCCAGGGAAAGAATTATTTCTCTTACTAAGCATACCTTAGTTGCCTGCAGTTCTTTGAGTAGAGTTGAGGCTTCGTGACCTTTCCCCATCCTCTTTGGCTGCCTATTGTTGTCCTTGTTCAGCTCACGGCCATTGAGACTTTACAGGCGTAGCTTCTGTCACCTGCGGGAGATAGCCCACGGCAAACTTCCTGATCCTCTGGCTCTTACAGTCATTCCACCCCCCCCCCACAGAGTTCCCTGAGTCTTGGTTGTACAAGTGTTTTATAGAGGTGTCCACTGGGACTGGACTCCACACCTCTGCATTCTGATTGATTATGGTTTCTGTAGTGGTCTCCATCCATAGCAAAGAGAGGTTTCCTTCATGAGAGGTGAGGACAAATATTTAGAGTATAGTTAGGGACTGTGCTGGTTCAGTACAGTGGTGGCTATCGGTTTCCTCCAGGTTCTGTAACTTCACTAGCTCTGGGTAGTTGGCTGGGTTTCCAGTACCTGGCATATTTTGTTGAGCGAGTCTTAAGTCCAGTTACAGAGCTCTTGGTCTAAAACATGAAGAAAAACAAATCAATTTATATCAAAGACAGATTTTGTTGCTCTCTTGATGGGAGTTACCAAACAGTGAGAGTGCAGCTGTCATGAACTTGCTCGAGTTCTGTGGCCGTGGTGTTTTTGTAGAGCCAAGGAGCTGACTCAGCTCTGTGAGCCTGTTGAGTGCTGCACGGGAGAGTAGGGGACAGACCCCAGCACTTTCCTATTGATCCCCGTGGTGGGGATGTCATAGACAGGACTCCTGTGGGTCACCACATGCTCCTTTTCTTTTTCCCTTGTCTTAGTTAGGGTTCTGTTGCTGTGAGGAGACACCATGACCATGGCAACTCCTTTTATAAAGGAAAACATTTCATTGGGGTGACTCGCTTACAGTTCAGAGGTTCAGTCCATCACCGTCATGGTGGGACATGGAGGCAGATATGATACTGGAGAAGTACCCGAGGGTCCTACATCTTGCAGGCAACAGGAAGTGGTGTGAGTGTACACTGATTGAAACTTGAGCAAACGATTCCTTAAAGCCCATCCCCACAGTGACCCACTTCAACAAGGCCATGCCTCCTAATAGTGCTGCTCCCTTTGGGGGACATTTTCTTTCAAACAGTCACATTCCCTCCAACCATTTCTGGCTTTGATAGGCTGTATATCCATGGGCTGGCCTATCAGCATTCAGAATTTATCTATTTTCCTCTTATATTCATCTATTTGTTTGTTTTTTTATTCTGGATTTGTCAAGACAAGGTTTCTCTGTAGCCCTAGTTGTCCTTGAACTCACTATGAGACCAGACTGGCCTTGGACTCACAGAAATTACCTTCTCTCTCCTGAGTACTGGGATTAAAAGTGTGTGCCACCATGCCTGGCTTCTTTTTAAAGTTTTTAATCTTTCTATTTACTTTGTGTGAATGTGTGGGCACTCATATGGAGGCCAGAGGAACAACTTGCAGAACTCAGTTCTCTTCCTCCACCTTGTGGGGCCCAGGACTCAAAGTCAAGTCAGACTTGTCGACAGGTGCCGTACCCACCATGTTATGTTATTGGCCCAGTTCCCTTTTCTTTTTGTACCATGTTGCTTCAGCCTCCTGAATGCTGAGATTGTTCCCACTGCACCTAACTGTAGTACCTACTTGTCACCTCTTTCTTTCCGTTTGACAAAGGGGTGGAACCTGGGGTCTCACATGAGCTGCACCCTCAGGTCCTGATTCTCTCTCTCTTTCAATATATGTGTTTGTATGTTGTTTTTATGGGAGTACATATGTGTTACACCTCACAAGTGTGGGGGTCAGAGGACAACTTGTAGGAATTGATTCTGTCCTTTTACTGTGTGGGTCTTGGGATCTGCTCAGGACACCAGGCTTGGTACAGGAAGCTCCTTCCCTTATCTCAGCCATTTTGAAGGCTGCCCCAGGCCTGATTCTTTTCAGTCAAATGTTCATGTGGCATAGCTAGGCCGGGATGGAGCTCTGTAGTAGAGCACTCACCTCGCAGGTGTGAGGTCCTGCATCCCATGCCCAGTCCAAGTCCATCAGTCCATCAGTCTGTCCAGGCTGAAACCAGTAAATATGAAGTATACTGAGAGGAAAATGGAGCAGAGATGAACGGGGGCTCTGTTCTTCAATCAGGAGTCATCTGATGCCTGCACAGGCAATCTGAGTAAAGGGTTACAGAGGAGGGACCTAGGCCTGGGGATACAAGCCTGGGGCCTACGTTAACCAGCAGGCTGAGGCAGAAGGATTACAAGTCCAAGAGATAGCTTGGGCAATTTGGTGAGAACCTGCTCAAAGAAAATAAGTAGTACCAGGAGTACCATGTGTAACAATGTGTAGAAACTGGGTTCTTTCCTAGTCCTACAAAACATCATGTAACTGTGAAGGCAAAGGTCCTGGGGGGAATGTGTGGGTCAGGCATGGGGAGGGGAGGGAGCAGCTCGAGCCTTGTTGGCTGTTAGGGATAACTCTGATTTGTGGCTACCATGACCTCTGCACCACAGAGTTCTCCAACCCATGAATCCACCACCTCTCCAGAGCTGCCTTCAGAGACCCAGGAGACCCCAGGCCCTGGCCTGTGCAGGTGATACCCCTCCCTACCCACCCCCCGCATTCCTGCCTACTCTCTGAGTTCACTAGCTCCCTTTTTCCACAGCCCCCTGAGGAAGTCACCCCTGATGCTTGAGGACTTCAAGTTCTTGGCAGTGCTGGGCCGGGGTCATTTTGGGAAGGTGAGGCAGGGGAAGGACTTCTGGGCTCAGAGGTCTTCCTCCAAGTGCCAGGGTGTCCATTAAGGCTCCTGTGCCCACTGTGTTCCAGGTGCTGCTGTCTGAATTCCGCTCTAGTGGGGAGCTCTTTGCCATCAAAGCCTTGAAGAAAGGTGACATAGTAGCCCGAGATGAGGTGGAGAGGTGAGGCCCTATCCTGGCCCTTGAGGATTTCTAGGAAACAGCCCAAGAGTAGGTCACTATTGAGCGTTTCAGTGAGAGGCTCATGGTACTAGAACTTACAACCTTCTTACCTAAGACTTAGAAAGTAGTTACTGCGACTCACTGTGCCCCTTCTCCCCTTCCAGAGTGAATGCTGCTATTGTCTCCCACTCTGCTCATGGGTTAACAGTCTGCCAGAGATCACACAGTAGGCAGGAGGTTCAGGACTAACTGTAGGGATGTGGGACTGCCTCAGTTTTGGGGTCAGGGTCCCAGGTAAGATGCCTCTGTCACCTGTGCTTCCGGATGCTAGGAAAAGTTGGGCCTCCCTTCAGAGCTCAACCTCCTGATCTACCCATCAAATACGCGTGGAAATGCCTTTCACATAGGGTTGTCTGGTGGATCAAGGAAGAAGGTCTATTTAAAGTGTTCTTCACGGTCCTTGACCCTTTAGAGGCATTAGACTGTCCCAAGACTTCCCAGCCACCTTTGTAATAACCAGGAACCTGATCCAAAGTTTAAATGAGTAAGAGGGATTTATTTACTAATCTGGAGAGAAGCTGCCGTGTCTGCCTTAAGGCGCTGTGCGCAGGAGCTTGGTGACGTTTCTGGTTGTGTGCTCCTTTGTGGACTGTGCTTGCGGTCCTCTCACAGAGACTGAAACTTTTCCACCCTGAAGTTCGGACCCGGTTCCTCCACCTGCTTTAGTCCTTACATGGGTTGCTGTCCCTAATCCAGTCCCCAGCACGCACTTGAACTGCTCTGATCAGCCTGTGCCCTCACCTGCTTCCCAAGACAGTGCGTAGATTGTGGGTGTGTAGCAGCCACGGTGCCCAAACTGAGAGGGAATAATCCAGTTGCCCAAAGTTGCACAGTAAAGTAGGTCCTCAACAGACACCTGTTGTGAGTGCCAGAGGGCATGGGCGCAGGTCAGGGAGCAGCAGGGCCCTCTGACTTCTGCCTCCTGCCTAGCTTGATGTGTGAGAAGCGGATTTTGGCGGCCGTGACCAGGGCAGGACATCCCTTCCTGGTGAACCTTTTCGGCTGTTTCCAGACCCCAGAGCACGTGTGCTTTGTGATGGAGTACTCAGCGGGAGGAGACCTGATGCTGCACATCCACAGTGATGTGTTCTCCGAGCCGCGGGCCGTGTGAGTCTTCTTTCCTGCCCATCATTGGAGGCCCCATCCTCCACCCTGCCTCCCACCCTCCTCCCTGCCTCCCGCCCCGCTGACTCCCACAGAGCTTTGGGACCCCAGGGGTTAGGGACTTTGGCGCCGGTGGAGCCAGGCTTGTGTGAACTTGTGCGTCTCTGCAGCTTCTATTCCGCCTGTGTGGTGCTGGGGCTGCAGTTCCTCCATGAACACAAGATTGTCTACAGGTGTGTACATGAGAGCATGTTCTGCCCATAGACTGGACATGCTCAAACTCTGTACAAAGCCCCCACTCCCAATCACCCCTCTTTACATCCCCTGACACCCCCATTCCCCAGGGACCTGAAGTTGGACAATTTGCTCCTGGATACTGAGGGCTACGTCAAGATCGCAGACTTTGGCCTCTGCAAGGAGGGTGAGGGGCTGCAATCCTGGGATGAGAGGAATAGGGGGTGGGCTACCTTCTGATAAGGCCGTACGTAGTGGTCAGGTGACATTTTCTTCTCTCTGGGCTTTGCTTGCAGGCACATGCTCACCCTAAGAGCTTCAGCCCCTCCTCCCTGGGTCACCCTATACTGGTTAGGGGTAGGGCTGACTGTTTGGTGTGTCTCATACTCTACCACCGCCCCCAGCCACTGGTGGCTCACATGGCCTTGCTTTCCACCCCACCCAGGGATGGGCTATGGAGACCGGACCAGCACATTCTGTGGAACCCCAGAGTTCCTGGCGCCCGAAGTGCTGACAGACACATCTTACACACGAGCAGTGGACTGGTGGGGACTGGGCGTGTTGCTCTATGAGATGCTGGTTGGGGAGGTGAGGCCTAGGCTCCTTTTTTTTCCTGTAGAGAACATGCATGTGCCCCGGCATGGGATGGGAATCTGCTCCTGCTATGTTAGCTTTGCCTCTCTGATCTCAGTTTTTGTAACTAAAGCGAGATACTTACCCTCTGTAAGCCAGCTCTGGGGCACCCCCAGGGGTAGGGGTGGGGCCCTTGGGTAGTACTGGATGAGCTGGACTGACTAAAAGTGGGGTCTTATTCAACCTGACTCTCTCTGCCCTCCAGTCTCCGTTCCCTGGGGACGATGAGGAGGAGGTTTTTGACAGTATTGTCAACGATGAGGTTCGTTATCCCCGCTTCCTGTCAGCAGAGGCCATTGGCATAATGAGAAGGGTAAGCATACCCCTACCACAAAGGGCAAGGTAGGCAGAAAAGGGTTCTGAGGCACAGGACTCAGATACACATTGACATGTGCCTCGTCTCACAGCTGCTGCGGAGGAACCCAGAGCGGAGGTTGGGAGCCACTGAGCGGGACGCAGAAGATGTGAAAAAACAGCCCTTTTTCAGGGTGAGCAGACTCCTTCCTCACCCTGTCAGTCACCCCAAGGACCTGGGTGTTTCTCCCCATTCATTCCCACCCCGAATCTAGTTGTTCCATCTCAAGAGTTTTATTGCCCTCCCGAGGCCGCCATGATTCCTCCCAAATGTTACCTCCTTTTGTCTGTACCTCTCATTCCCCCTCTTTACTCCCACTGCTAATCCAGGCCCATGTCATTACAGGGCTAACCTGAGCTACCCCAGACTCCCTTGATCTGAGCTCTAGTCCCTCTGCACCTTGTCTACTTCCTGCTGGTCTCCAGACTTCCCCGCATCCTCCATCATGACTTTCTGTCCCCCTCTCCACAGACGCTGGGCTGGGATGTCCTGCTGGCTCGTCGCCTGCCCCCACCCTTTGTGCCTACACTTTCGGGGCGCACAGACGTCAGCAACTTCGATGAGGAGTTCACTGGGGAGGCGCCCACGCTGAGCCCACCCCGGGATGCCCGACCCCTCACAGCTGCGGAGCAAGCTGCCTTCCGGGATTTCGACTTTGTGGCAGGAGGCTACTAGCCCCAAGCTCCTGCCTTGCCCAAGAGTTCTTGGTTTTAAAAAGGCCTTTGGGGTTTACCCCATACATGCATTTTCAGTCTCTGTGTGCAATCTGGGGTGGGGTGTTCTTGGAGCAGGTGATGGAGGCAGGCAGACAAAGCGGAGACAGAGCTGTGCTAGGGCTCAATTGAATGGTCAAGCTGGGAACATGCATTAGTGGGGATGATTACGGTGTCAAGGGCTGTGTTGGAGAACATTGGGGTAGTGGGCACAGGGTTAGAACAGAGACCAAAATGAGGAGAATGCTTGGTTGCAAGGCAGTGGCAGACACAGGAAGTGGACCCAAAACCTCCTGCGTTTGTGGGGAATCTCTGATCTCAGAACTAAGAATTCAGTGTAGTGCGCATGCTTTTGGAGCTGCTGACCCGAGGATCCCACCTCTGATATTTGGAACATCCCAATGTGTCTGCGCCACCGCGTGGCCAACGTTAGAATTGTACTCGTCTGGGTGGAGCCTCTTTCACCAATGAGCGGTCACAGTGTGTGTTCCCGCCACACAGGACACATCACCCATGTTAGTGTTTGAGGCTCTCTACACCCTTGAGCCCTGCCCAGTGGTTTGGCTTAGCTTCTGGGCACACTCAGAGATGGCTGAAGCCACTGTGCCGGGAGCTACGCAGTGAACTGGCCTCCCAGGCACCCTTGGTTAGGCCCAGCTCTGTTGGGCCATCCTTTGCACCGGCCCTCAGGGGCAGGAGACGAAGCAGTTGACGCAGCACGGCCTGGCGCAGCAGGATGTACACCCACGGGTCCAGGATCTGGTTCCACGACGCGAGGCGCACAGCCAGGAACAGCGGCCTTTGCAGGGAGCTAGAGTTCCAGCCCCCGATAGCCAACATCACCAACACCTGCGAGAAAAGCAGGCATGAGCAGGTGTGAGAGAAGGGGTGGGGCGGGCTATTCAGGGCAAATACTGTGTGGGGAGGAGAGTGACTGAGCAAAGGTCGTCAGTGAGTGCGGAATCTAGCTAGAGAAGACCCGTTTTGCTAGCACACAAGACAAAAGAAAGGTAAAAAAGCTGGGGAGGGCAGGCGGTGGTGGCGCACTCTTTAATCCCAGCACTAGGAGGTAGAAGCAGGCGGATCTCTGTGAGTTCGAGGCCAGCCAGGTCTACAAGAGATAGTTCCAGGACAGGCTTCAAAGCTACAGAGAAACCTTGTTTCGAAAAACCAAAATAAAATTAAAAGCTAGGGAGGAAGAAGGCTAGAAATGAATGAAGCTGAGGGACGAACTAAGAAGCCTGAGTGGATAGGAGTAAGATACAAAGATCCAAAGAGGGCGAAGGTAGAGCCAGGGATAGCAGAGGGATAAGACAGAGGGACAGAAGAAGGGTAAGGCTTTTTGTGTAGACGGGGTGATGAGGGGGCGGAGCCCAGGAGGGGGAAGGAAGGAGTATGGTTGGAGGAGCGGCTGCCCCTCACCAGTAGGGGACTCCAGCAGATGCACGACACCACCATGATGCCCACGAGCTGGCCCACCATCTCCACGTCGTGCGCGCGAACCCTGCGCACCGAGCCGCCGCCCCGGGAGCTACGGAGGGTGGCGGAGGCTGAAGCGATGGATGAGGCAGACGAGGTGGAGGCCAAGTGTGGTCCCCGGGACCCCCAGCGCCGGCGATCTTCGGAGCGCTGGCGATCATCGAAGCCTGTGGTCTCACGGAGACGTCGAGAGCGGCGACGCCTCCAGCGGGCTCGCAGGAGCGCCATGCCGCTGAGCGTATTGCACACGAGTGCCGCAAGGAGCGCCGCCAGGCCAAGGCCGGCGAAGAGGCCAGCAAGCAATGCCTGGCGCCAACCTCCACGAGGTCCAAGACTAATGAAACACCAGGTGCCAGGGTACTGTAGCTCGTAGTGACCTACGTGTGCTAGCGGCAGCAGCGCCACTGCCAAAGCCATGGCGGCCAGCACGGCTAGTGCCAGGCGTGCATGGGCCACTGACATGCGCGCCGCATGAAGCAGCGGCTGCGTGACACCCACGCAGCGCTCCACGGCCATGCCGCAGCCAAGCAAGAGTGGGCACAGGCCGAAGAAGACCATGCAGCCGCCCAAGAAATGACAGGCCCCGCCAGCAGGCGAACGTCCTGCAGCGTACAGGCGAAGCACCAGTGCTCCCGGGATCACATGGCCTGCCAGGTCAATGGCCAGCAGGCTAGCAACGAACAACAGAAAAGTGGCAGCTGAGCGGCGCCGCCGCAGACGACCTGCAGCTTGCGCCAGCAGCGCCAGTGCCAGCACGTTGGACACTGCACCCAGGGTCATGGAGAAGATAGGCAGCGCCGGTGATGTGCCGGAATCGCCTGGGGGCACCGTTGATGTGTTGGGGACCCTGGGTGTTGCACACGCTGTTGCCTCGTCCGCTAGGCTCACGTTAAGCCCACACGGGCTCATATCAGTGGCCAAGAGGGCTAGGTAGATAAGAGGAGGACACAGTGAGGCTAGGGTCCCACCACCACCAGGATCCATGTAACAATGTGGGCTCTGTGCCTAGGGCACCTCCACACGACCCTGGTTGCGCCATCTCAGATCCCTCTTCATCTGTCACTGTCCCATCCCTTGTGCCTGTCCTCACTCTGCCCCTACATCGGTCTACTGCTCCGGGGACTCGACTGATCTGGCAGACATTCTTAGTATCTTTCCTCATCTCCCCTCCTCCCCACCTTGTAGTGCATCATATTCCTGGTTCATGGCTTCATGGAATAGACCCTGACCCCTTTCTGACCCAACTCCAACCTTCACCATGTCTGTCCACTCTCCTCTCCTTTTTTCTAAGTCTCCTTGGCTGTCCCCAGAACTGGTTGTGTAAACTAGGCTGACCTTAAAGAGATTCACCTGCCTGTGAGACCTGTGTCCTGGGATTCAAGACTCACACCACCACGACCAGCTGTTGGTCATCTTTTCTTCCTTGACGTCCCTATCCCAACAGCTCCACTACTATAGCCAGTGGCCATGTCCTTGTCTCCAGGGACACACTCTTGATCTCCAGTTTCATCTCTCCCGGAACAAGCCATCTCTATACTTAAAGACTCATTTCTGGGCTCCAAGGTCACTATGCCCCGTAGCCACATCTCTTGCCTCCACGTTCCTGTTCCCACAGACCCCTCCCTGCTTCCATGGGCCCATCTTCGGTGCTCTTGGACTCCATGGGCCCACCTCTCTAGAGTCCCGTCTTTGTTGCCAGAGTCACACCTCTCTGTCTCCATGGCAATCTCTCAGCAGTCTGGCACTGCCCTATTCAGATGCCCACCCCATACTCCTACTGTGAACCAGCCTCTGGCTTGTTCTTCATTCTCTAGTTGAGAGGGCTAAAGCAGACATGCAGACATAACAGATGGACAGTCAGCCTTGGGCTGAGAGCATGAACACAGTGAGACCAGGATGGCCATAGACCATCATTCAATGCTCTCCTCTTCCCTGCTTACCGACCCTCAAGTCCCGGCTTCTTACCCAGTGCTGCTCAGGATGCAGGATCCCCATGGCCCGGAACTAGGCTCCTGCTGCCAGCGCCAGCTGCTCCCTGGCTCCCAGCAGGCCGCTCCCTCTTCCTGGGGCGGCTCCTCGGCTCCGAGCCGCCTCCACCCGCACCCCACTGGCCTCCAGGGGCTGCTCCACCCCATGCATGTCTGCCCGCTGGGGCTGGGAGCCGTGAGTGGGCGAAACCTCTGCTGCTGGCAATGGTCAGGATCACTTGGGCTCAGTTTCTTCCCGCCAAGGACTGAGGTTCTCTGAATTGGTCTGGTCTCTGTGACCCCCTCCTCCCAGTGAGGCAGAAGCAACCCCCCACACCCTCACCCGGGCCTCTTGCCTGCCTCATTAATAAAGTGGATAAAATCTAAACACTGGAAAATGTGAGCATCGCCTCGGGCAGGCTGGGAGGTCTACACACTCTCATGGGGGTGGGGTGGGGTGCTATCGCCATTGGGTTTAAGCGTTTGGGAACTAGCTGTGTGATGGGAACCAGCAATGTTGTCTGCCCTTAAGCCTTTGAGGTTTTCACAGGGTGGATGTAGGTGAGCAGGACCAGGGCAACAGGGACTCATTCTTGGAGAAAGGGAGGTGGCTAAATGGCTCAGAGGAGTCAAGTTAGTATGGGCATCCTGCTTTAAGGTGGGGTAAGCAATTCATAGGGCACCTGAACCACATCCTGCACCCACAGTTACAGCCTCACTTTACGTCTTAAGAAGCAGAACGTGCAGTCACTGTCCAATCAGTCATGATGGCAAGTAAACACTGGATAGCTCCCACCATTGCTGACTTTAACATCCACTCCCTTGGTACCCCCCAAATACCCCTTGGGACGGATGTTTGCCCACACCTTAGCACAGGGTATAAACTGCACTTTACACTGTAAGTCTGTTACAGTCCTAGGGCACGCCTCCTGGAGACATTCCCCCACAAACCAATGCACATGGGCACCCAGACCTTGCCCTGCCTGAGTCACATAATCACATCTCTAGACACTCTTAAGGCCTAGCTGTTTACCAATTCCTAAACAAGGACACACCGAGACCTATGCACACACTGGACACAGCTACATGACCACACTCAACACCCCACTGCTCCCTGAAACTCAGAGGACCCAACCCTTATCCACTCAACAAAGCCACACATCCCCAGCAGCTCCTATCAGAGACATGCAAGACCCCAGTGCAGGACCTGAGGCATAGTTGAGCGACAGAGCACAGCCTAGCACGTGTGAGGCCGTGACCTCAGTGGTCAGGGATGGCAAGTCACTCTGACAGTGGCCGGCATGTGCATGTAAATGTCTGGTATCCAGTCTGCATCTCCTGCCTGGAGTCAGGCAGCCAGTCCTGCTCAGCCTTCTTGCAGCATCTCCACTGGGCTCACCCCCAAACATTCCTCCTGGGTGCTGGAGAGGGACCTCTGGCCTGGCTTCCCTCACTTTCTCCCTGCTCTCCAGGTCTGGCCAGGGTCCCACCCTACCCTTTCCTTGATCTTCCTAAATCCTAGGATGAAATGGACTGTCAAAACAAGCTTGGCAGGTTTATATCCCTGCGAAGCACTGGGCCATGGATGCCTATGTCCAAAGTACAACCAGCCTCACCCAGGGTGCTGCAGAAGGGCAGCAGGCCTTGCTGGCTCCACAGAGGTGTTAGCTGCAGTCTCCTCATACAGGGAGGCCTTGATGAGTGGGGAACCAGGTCTGAACCTCAAGTAAGCCAGAATCCCTACCATTGCCTGGGAGCTTCATGGCCTGATGGACCCCAGCCAGGGGGAGGGGCTGCAGGCCAGCCAGGGGGAGGGGGCTGTGGGCCAGCCAACTCTTAATTCAATCTGGAATCCAGGAGATAGATTTCAGCTGCAGCATTCTTTCCCCGCCACCCCTTCTACCCCAAAGCCAAACAGTTCCCAGAGAGAGTCTATATCCAAGAGAGTAAGTGGGGTACAGGAGCCCACTGCCTTGCTCACCCCTCCCTCCGGCACTGTCTAAGGAGACGATGAGGAACCAGGGTTCACAGCAGTGTGCACTCAAAGGGGAGGTAACAGGATCCAACTTAGGGGCTCCTCTCAGGGAGCTGCTGAAGGGGGTGGTAGTATTGCCTTTACTAGGAGGGTTGTGCCCCATTTCTGTAATTCTGTTGTCAAGAAAGTAGGGCGAGTCAGACATGGTGGTGCACACCTTTAATCCCAGCACTGGGAGGCAGATGCAGGCGGATCTCTGTGTGTTCAAGGCCAGCCCGGTCTACAGAGTGAGTTCAGGACAGCCAGAGCCACATCATCAGACTCTGTCTTGAAAAACAAAGCAAAAAAGTAAGGTAGGGAAACCTAGAACAGAACTGAGGCTCAGGAGACAGGAAGGGGCAGTTTGCCAGCTGATAGTGGAAAAGTGTTGGGGACAGAGGTGGTTGGTTGCCCAGTGTGCTCGTCCCTCCCCACACGCTTACTCTGCTGAGGTAGGTGGGGAACCCGCCAGGGGGTGGCCGGGGACCCCAACCAGGCTGGGCACCATTGTGATCGGAGTAGGGCCAGGACCACAGGCCACTTCTACCCCATGCCATCCTCAGGCTGCTGGGTTATGTGCCCTAGCTGGATGCTCAGGTCTTGGCTGTGGGACCCCTTCTGAAGGTCTCAGTTAGGTCAAGCCCAGGTTATCTCAAGGTCCAGGTTCAGTTCCAGTCTTAGTAGCGGCCAACCTTGGCATCCCCGATGGCCCCCCAGACATCAAAGACGAATTCGTCTGGGAATGCGAAGTCACCAAGCCGTTCATCCAGAGCCTCTGCCAGTTCATCTGGGTTCCTTTTGTCTTTTCCCAGCTCCACCATGGTGGCAGCTATCAGGGAGGAGAAAGATGGACACAGATGGCATGAGGGACAGAAGGGTGCAGGCTCAACTCAGCCTGGATGAGACCTGGAAGCCTGCTCCCACCTTCCAGGCATGGGTGCCCCCACTCACCCAGTTCTGTGTCTCTGATCCCCATGTAGCTCTCTAGCAAGTCATCCACCTTCTCAATGGCTTTCTCCTCGAAGGCTGATGGCTGTGGAGGGGATGAGACAGCACAGCAGTGTCAACAGACTGCGGTTAGAGTGAATGTCTACGGTGCTGGGGACAGTACCCGGGGCCTCACACATGCTAGGCAACAGCTCTACCAATGGACTGCACCCCCAGCTATGTTTTACATTTATTTATTTAATGTGTAGGAGTGTTTGCCTGCATGTGTGACTATGTGTGCGCCCGAGGAGGTCAGATGAGGACGCTGAATGCCCTGGAGCTGGAGTTAAGGGCATTTGTGAGCTGCCCAGTATGGATGCTGGGAACTGAACCTGGGTCCTCTTCAAGTGCAGCAGGTGCTCTCAGCTGCTGAGCCGTCTCTCCAGCCCCAACGTTCAGATATTATTGTTCTTATTTTGAGATAAATTCTAAGTTGCCCAAACTGGTTTTGAACACTAAACCCTCAGATCTCAGCTTCCCAGGTATCTAGGATTACAGGTCCCTGTCCACAATGGGCTGGCTTTCACATATTTCCTTTCTGGTGACAAGCTCTTGTGGTTTGCGTTACCCTTGAATGCGAAATCCTCCTGCCTCAGAGACCATGCCTAGATGTGGTTTTTGTCTGCATCACTAAGGTTCTCTCTGACAGGAAGTTACTAGGACTCCTATTTTACAGTAGGAAAACCAAGTCTCACTTGCCCAAGGAAGGCCCCAAAGTGGGGAGGAGGCAAATTTAAGCAGAGGTGTCCAGAGTCCCTCAGGTAATGAGAATGCTGTCACTGGCCCAAGGTGGCTCACTCACCAGATCCTCCACTGTGGCAGGACCCCGGGATCGGAGTCTGAGGGTCCCTCGGCCAGTGCCCAGTTGCAGGCCGGAGACAGGGTGGCCCCCCGCTGAACGCTGGCTGATCATATCTACGGGAATTGCAGCATAGTTAGTACTGCGCTCAGGCAGCTGAGCTTTACCGCCTCTCACTGTCTCCAGGTTCCGCAGGCTCCTCGGGATAGGGGCTGGATTCCAGGAGACAGGACTTTGCATAAATGGAGAGGGGTAGCGGGGGTCAGGCATAAAAGAAGCTAGAAGAGAATCCAGGACAATCTATTTGAAGGGGTGAGAGCTGGGGAGGGGTGGGTATAACTACTGGGTCCCAGATCAGTCCTATCTACCCATACCAGGGGCGCCTCAGGCCCATTCCTGAGAGTTAGTGAAGCCAAATAGAAATAGCAGCAGGGCATGGGAGTTGTGCAGGGCAGCCAAGCCTCACTTCTCCAGGCTGAGGGGGCTGGACAGTGTTGGGGGCAACTTCCTTCAGGCTGGGCTGCCAGCCAGCACCCAGTTCTAGGGTAGGGTGGGGCAGGCTCCACTTTTCATTGCAGTTTGGGTGCCACCTGCTGGTGGTTCCCAGTACTGCAAACCATATTTTTGACGTGTTCAAGGTCATCCCAGTGGGTGGTCCAAGGTTTGCTCACCAAAGGCTTTCCGAGGCTCTGTGAGTTTGAGGGTGAAGGTGCGGCCTCGGGGAAGTTCCTTGAGGAGCCTGGCAACTTCATAGTGCCGACAGCCCAGCAGGCTCTGCCCGTTGATGGCTTCAATCATGTCACCGACACTGATGAGCTGGATGTGGTCAATCACACTGCCTTCCTTGATGCGCTGTGAAGGGGCAGGTGTCAGCTCTGGAAGCTCCACTGAGGTCCCATTACAGACTCTGACCACTGACTAAGGGTGTGCCACCCACCCGGGCACCTTAATGAAGGCATAGCCGGCCCCGTTGTCGGTGATGGTGAGCCCCAGTGCCTCCTCAGACTTGAATACTTCCACTTCTTTGCGCTGCCCCTTAACGTGGGCAAAGATGAAGTCCTCCAGCCCAATCTGGCCTCCCAGGAGCTTGTCCATATCCACTTTATGGGTGTTGAGGGTGCAGAACATCACCTGCAGGGGTAGGGCAAGAAGCTCGTCCCCTCCTCCCTGGGTCCCCTTCCTAACACTTGGGATAGGAGGGGAGTCCAGAGAAGATACCTACCCCAGGGAACAGTGACACCCAGAGCCAGGGCAAGGTCCACTAGCTCATCAAGTGCTATGAGCAGAACTCAGTGAACACTCAGTAAATGCTGGGGGACGGATGAAGGAGTCCAGATTCCCACCTAGCCTTCCACCTGTCTCCACTTGATGCTCAGTCCACTGCTGCCCTCCCTGTGGCTTCTCTGCTTCTGTCTTGGGGTCGTG
The DNA here is from genome assembly GCF_982192425.1 of Myodes glareolus. Classification (NCBI taxonomy): domain Eukaryota; kingdom Metazoa; phylum Chordata; class Mammalia; order Rodentia; family Cricetidae; genus Myodes; species Myodes glareolus. The sequence continues at coordinate 11,930,075 of NC_142047.1, read as the reverse complement.
TCTCCAGTGAATCACGAAGAAATACAAACTGCTCCTGACTACCAGTTCCCATTGTGCTCTGGGGCACAGGCCTAATGCCTCGTGGAAACCCAGTTACCACCTGTGGTCACCAATCCTCCACAACCTACCAGGCTGCAGACTACTCCAGACCTGAAGGGAAATTAGCATCCACACCCCTACAACCTACTGGGGTACAAACCTCTCAAGGCCTGGTAGGAAACCCACCCCTACATACCTTCTGGGGTACCAGTCTCTCAAGGCCAGACACGAACTAAGAATCCTGTTGCAGCCATGCTTATTAGATTCAGGGGTTGGTTGCTGGTGAGCAGATGGCATCAGCACCTGACCCCCAATTAACAAGAATGCACAGCACACCCAGGCCTGTGGCTTCCTCTCAGGGGACCCTGGCCCCACTGTACCTCAGCAGCTGGTAGTCGGAAGGCCTCAGCAATCTTGCCATACAGCTCCTTGACATTGGTGAAGCCCTCGATGCGGCCTGTGGGACTACCATGGGCCAGCTGGGTGTGGAATACAAGGCGAGGCCGGAGGGCAGCAGGAGGTGGGGGTAAGCCCATCTGGGACTCCCCTGCTCCGCTTCCACCAAGAGGTCCAGGCTCCCCGACTCCCAGTCCGCTCCGGCCTGGCTCCGCCTCTTCATTTTCCACCAGAGGTGGTGCCTTTTTCCGCCGCCCCAGTCCCAGTGGCATGAGCAGCCAGAAGTGGGGGCTCGGCCAGGAGACCTGCAGAAAGGGAACTGGGCTTCATGCTCTGCGTGACAGCCTTGGGTGCCACCATCACCACCACATGGTACCAACACCAGCCAACACTGCCATGATCTGCAGAGCAGATATCCTTAACTGGGCCCTGTGCAGGCTGGGGACGCGGGCCACCACTGGGCCTTAGCCCAGCCCTGACGACATGACTCATGGCTCCTAGGCAAGGGTTCCAGGATACCTCCAGAATATTGCCCCCAGCACCCCCCAGCCCCGTATAAAATTGTGTTGTATTTGCACTGTACAGACTTGGCTAGTACTTGGCCACAGAGCTGCAGCCCCTCCCATACTCAGGAATCAGCTCTAGACTTAAAATCTATGAAAACTCTTGTTCTACTCTATTGTTTAAGGGGTAATAACAAAAAATTCTGTCCATGTTCAGCACAGGTGCAAGGCTCTTCCCAAATCAACCAATCCTACCTTCCTCCCTCTGTGCTGGGGTTGGATCTCGGCCTTGTACATATGTACCCAAGCCACATGCCCAGACTGCTCCTTTTTATTTTCAGACATTTATCTCTTTGCTGCTCAGGATAACCTTGAACCCGTGATCTTCCTGCCTCACCCTCTGGAGTAGCTGGGATGTAGGATATACCAGCACAACCTCCCTGAGTGTGTTCCATCTAGTGGGTTTGATCTGGGCATCCAGAACAGAAGGCTGGCTCTACCTGGATGCTGGGGTGCAGCACAGTGGGGGCCATATGCAGAGGAAGGCCCAGGTCTCTTGCCAGCAGTGGGTACCTATTACAGCCCACACCACCTGCTGTGACCTCACTCAGCCCTCCTTCAAGAACTCCTTAAGGCATCGGCTCTAGCTACACCCACTTAGATGCACGAGCACACACTCTGAGACAGGGTCTCACTCTACACTCTAGGCTGGCCTAGAACCTACAACCTCCTGCCCTCAGCTTCTCAAGAGCTGGAAGATAGACGGATACCACATCGGTTTCATTGTTCTACCAGCTGCACTCATTAAAGCTATGTACAAAAACTTCCTAGCCTTTGGCTGGGGAGATGGCTCAGTCAGCAAAGTGCTTCTGAGGACTGGAGTTGGAGCCTTAGGATTTACATAAAAACCAGATGAGCTGGCGATGTGCTTGAGTCCCAGGCCAGTGAGAGACCCTGTCTCAAATATCAAGGTGGGAGACTGGCGAGATGGCGTGGTGGGCAAAAGCAGGGGCCATCAGGCCTGCAGAGCTGAGTTTGGTACCTGGACCCACATGGTAGGTGTGCACTGTGACATGTGCACCTACACACATACATATGCACACACACAAAAATAAACAAATGCAATAACATGAAACACCCCAGTGGACAGCTCCTGAGGAATGACACCTGAGGCTGGCACACACATTTGCACGGGCAGACGTGTGACACACAGGAAACAAAACCCTCGAGTCTCTCCCTCAAAGCACACAGCGCATGGCCCCTGCCAAGTCCCTTGGGACAGGGCAGGCTGATGAGTTCTAACAGGAAGTAGCACGTGACACATCAGCACAGAAACATTAATTACTGGAGCAATTCTCCCGAGCACTACAGCTCCTGACAGAGCGACCAGCAACAGCTGACATGGTGGTAATGCACCACGCTGCATGTCTCCCCAGCGGCAGCAACTGTGGGGGTCTGGATGAGAACGGCCCCCACAAGCTCATACATATTTCAATGTATGGTCTCTAGCTGACAGACTGTTTTGAGAAGGGTTAGAAGGTGTGGCCTTGTGGAGAAATGTGGGCACTGAGGTCAAACACCTGTCAGGCCCAGCGTCTCTCCGCTTGCTGTCTCTGAACAAAATGCAAGCTCTCACTGCTGTGCCAGCACCATGCCCGCCACGGTCTCTGCCACGATGCTCATGGACTCGTCCTCTGACACTGTTAGTAAGCCCTGAAATAATGCTTGCTTTAGTGAGTTGCCTTGATCGTAGTCTCCCCACAGCAGTACAGCAGTGACTAAGACAGCATGGATGGACTCTCTGACAAGGTGCAATGGAAACGCAGCCAGAGCGAAAAGCACCAGTCAGGCATGGCGGCGCAGTATGGATTCAGACTTGGGTAGAACTGCACTTGAGGCCAGGCTGGAGAGCTTAGTGGGGAAAGCTCAGTGTACATAAGAAGACTGAAGTTCAAATCCCCAGGACCCACGTAGCACTAGATGTGGTAATCCCAGCAGGCTTATCGTGAAAGCTGGAGACAGAATGTTGAGGAGCTTATGGGCCAGCTAGTCTGGTACATGGGGGCAATGAGGTTCTGCCTCAAGCAAGGTCAAAAGGAGGACTGACCTGGGGTTGTCCTCTGACTTTCACATAGGCGCGCACACACATTCAGGCCAGATTTGGTGGCAAGAACCTTTACCTGCTGAGTCATTAAACTGGCCTCTGTATCTGTTTTCATCTCCGTTTTTCTTCCTTTGAAAAATATACTATTACTGTACATACATGCACATGTGTGAAGGTGAGAACTTAGAAGGCAGGTCAGTGGATCTATATATTGGACTTCAGGGCCAATCTGAGGTTATAATTTCCAAGACAGCCACAGCTGCCTAGAGAAATTCTGTCTCACACCCACCCCACCCCTGCCAAAAAAGTGTGGGCTACCATGTTTATGTGTATGTTTCTGTGTTCACAGAGGTCAAAGGAAGCAGCCACATGGCATCCTCTACTGCTGTCCACATATTCCTTTTGAGGGAGGGCTTTTTACTTCCCTTTGGCTAGTCTGGCGGCCAGCAAGCCCCAGCTATGCTGGTCCTGGAATCAGAACTCGGGTCCTCACACCTGAGCAGCAGTACCTGTAACTGTCTCTCCAGCCCAGTCCCCTTTTTCTTTCTCCCTCTCTCTTGCAAACAAACTTGTTTGGGGGTGGTACTTACTATATTCATGACTAATTTTATTCATTTTTATTTATTGATTTGATTTTTCTTTTTTCTGTTGGTTTTTCAAGACAGGGTTGTTTTGAAGCAACTGGCTCTGGCTGTCCTGAAACTCACTTCACAGACCAGGCTGACCTCAAACTCACAGAGATCCACCTGCCTCTGTCTTCTCAGTGCTGGAATTAAAGGCATGCTCCAGCACTGCCCACCTTTATTTTCCTGAGTCAGGGTCTTGCCATATTATCCAGATTAATCTTGAATTCGTGGTCCTCCTGCCTCAGTCTACAGTAGCTTAGGCTATCAGCATGTACCACCATGCTCAGCCATTTTACTTGAACAGACCCCTGACTAGGAACACTACATCCAATTGTACAGCTGTTCGCTATGCTGCAGACACAGTAGGTATTAAGGGAGCAAAAGGGGTGAACCCCTGCCCACAGCTGCCTGCTGAGCTCTGGCCCTGCTGTGGCCTGTGTCTCTGGGAGAAGACTATCTTTCTAGTTATTTACAAGAGGTACAGTAAGCTGGCTGGAGCTGACCATCCCCTCCAGAACTGTGTGGTGCTGAAGCAGGGAGTGGGGCCGTGTGACAGTTTAAGAAGCGCCCCTCTCTGACCTCCCACACACAAAGGTCTGGGACAAGAGCGTGCTAGAAAAACGTGGACAGCGCAGAGGCCCTGAGGTAAAGCAGTTCACACGCAGCACAACTCTGAATAGTGCGGCTGGAGGGGGAGGAGAGGACAATGGAGGCAGAGCCTTTCACCTGTAGCAGGAGGATGGGATGGAACCAGGCTGCACACACAAGGTGAACCATCATTGGTTCGCACCCAGCCTGACTTCATTTTCAAGCCACACTGATTTGTGATCCCCCGAGAAGCTGCTTGGCCTGGACAACTATCCATAGTGACATTTCACCCGCCTCGCTGGGGCTCATGTAGCCCAGGCTGCCCCCATACTTGCTAGGTAGCCAAGATTGACCTTGAACTTGTGATCCTCTTGCCTCACCCTTCTGAGTGGGAACACAGGAGTACATCAGCTCAGTTCATCTCATTATCTTGGGGCAGGGTCACACCAAGAGGCACAGGCTTGCCTTCAACTCCTGACCCTCTTCTTTAGCTTCCCATGCCCTAGGGACTTCCTGTGTTCTGCAGATTTGTTCTCCTGAGGGGCAATGCAGGTACAAAGGAACCCAGCTGGCTGAACCACATCTTCCTGGGGGTTCCCTGCTCACTGCCATGCACTCCTCTTCTGACCCTGCAGGCTCCATTCCCACCCCACTCGCCTACACTACAGTTGCCTCTGGGTCCTCAGGCATCCTTTAGCCTCCAGTCAGTCACCTCTGCTCTGCTCTGCCAGGAACCCCACTGTCCTTTAGGAACCACAACCCGTGTCACAGCGCCTTCCCTTCAGCCTCTGAGCTGTCTTAGGGCCTTTGCAAGGGCTGCTCCCTCTGCTGTCCAGCACCCTCCCTCATGCCCTTCAGCAGGGAAAGGCATTTTATGTCTTTGTCCACTGTCCGCTGAGGGGAGAGATCTGTGTGTCACCATTGGCACCCTCAGTATGTGGGACAGAACAGCCACACGAAACCATGTTGGATGAGTGAGGGCCCTGTGTGGCTGAGGGAGGAGAGGCAAGATTGGCCATCTCCCAGGAGAGCACAAGCCCCACGCCATGGCCCTCACCCTGTTCTGGGCAGTGCCTGGGCAGGGAGGCACCACTTGTCTTCTCGCTGGAGGCTTGCTTTTGCACATGGGAGAATCAATGGTGCCCAACACCTTTTTATAATGTTCAATGCTCCTGATTGGCTTGTTAGTGGACTGCCTGTTAACTGTTCGGTTTGCTGACTTACTCTGTGTGTATGTAGGCATGTCATATTGTCAGCGTCTGTTGGGACGTGCCTGACTTACTTCTTTACCTCCACCAGGTGTGTCCCGGAGGTCAAAGACAGCTCTTCAGGTTTGGAGGCAAGTGCCTTTACTCACTGAGCCAACCCACCTTCTTTAAGATTGTAGTTTGCATTATTTATATAGGTATGAGCCTGCATGAGGCTATGTGCACCTGAGCGCAGGTGCCTGCAGAGGCAGAAGGCACCAGATCCCCTAGGGATGGAGTTACAAGCAGTGGTAAGCAGCAGAACACAGATGCTGGGAACCCCTCACAGCTGCTGAGCCCTGCCTCCGGCCCTCACTGTGCTCCTTGGGTACGTGCTCACTCATTCCCATGAATATGTAGGTGCGTGTGGAGGTTAGAGGTCAACCTTGGGTATTGGTCTTCAAGTGCCATCACTTGGCTTAAAAAATTTTATTGGGGTTGAAGAGACGGCTCAATGGTTAGAGCACTACCTACTCTTCAAAAAAAAAAAAAAACCTGAGTTCGAATTTTAGAACCTACATAGCCTCTAACAACTGCCTCCAACTCAAGTACTAGGGAGGATTTGATATCCTCTTCTGCCCTGTGTGTGCAGACATGCATGAAAACCAAAAAAAAAAAAAAAACAAAAACAAAAACAAATCATACATAAAATAAAAGCTTTTTAAAATTATTAGTTTGAGGCTAGGCAGGCCAACACAGCAAATTCTAGAACAACCAGAACTACATGAGACCCTATCTCAAAGAAAAAGAATTTGTGTGCATGTGTATTGTCACAGTGTGCAGAGGTTGTGGGAGTCAGTTCTCCCTTTCTACACTCAGGTCACAGGCTTGGTGGCAGCCTCTGCACTGTTGAGCCATGTCTCCAGGGTCACCCCTCTTGTACCGGGAATTGAACTCCCAGCCTCAAGTATGCTAAGCAAGTGCTCTACCTCTAAGTTATCCCATATCCTCAGCCCCATTTTGTCTTTCTGAGACAGGGTCTGCGCTCTCCAATTAGACTAGCTGGCTAATGAGCACCACAGGTCTTCCTGTTTTGTCCCCAGTGCTGGGTAACAACGGCAAGCCACCATGCCTAGCATTTCCATGTGGGTTCTGACTGTCAAATTCAGCTGGCGCAGCAAGCTCTTTACCAAGTGCCGTCTCCATGGACTACCTGGCCACTGCATTGTTTTCTTTTGCTTTTCTGAGGAGGATCTCCCTGTGTACTACACAATAGCCTCAAATGAAGATCCTCCTGCCTCATCTCCCATGTCCTTGGGTTAAATAGGCCTGCTCCACACTTGGCTGGTTCGGCTTTACTTGGATGACTTTTTTCTTACTGATTTGTGAGAACTCTTTATATATTCTGGGCACTAGTTTTTTTACTGGTTCCTTCATCTCTCTGTCCATAGTTCTGTATCCCAGTATAGTACAGTCACTCTCTGGCTACTAGACAAGGGTAAACTCTAATGAATTACGTAGACATGTCCTCTAAATTATGTCACCACACTCACTGCAGAGAACAGCAGCGGCACCCCCAGTACACTCTCTAGACCACCAGTCCTTGTTCTGTAGACCAGGCAGGCCTCGAACTTGGAGACCTGCCTGCCTATGACTCCTGAATGCTGATATTAAAGGTGTACACATCACTGCCTGGTTTAGGGCAAGTATCTTAACCCCTCTGAGCTCAATCAGAGGAAACCATGTGTGCTCCTGGGGTGGCTCCCGGAGCACTATTAGGGTGTATGTCGTGTTGATGCACTGTCTTTCCTCACTGTCTTGGAACCCCACACCCCGGCCTCCTTTCTGTCTCTGTACATGTTCAAGGCTCTGGTTTAGTCTAGCTTTTGTGTGCCCTCTGGTGAGTGACACAAGGCATTGAGGAAAATGCCACAGACCCCGAACTGTAGTATGGTGGCCCGGATTCAAGCTCCCTTGCCACTCACCAGTGGCACAGACAAAGTCAAGTTGCTCAACTTCATGAGGCCCCAGTTTTCCCATCTGAAAATGTGGCAGAGTTCGTGTGTCTCGGGGTGTGCTGCACGGCACCTGCTCAGTACTCCAGCGACACGTCAGGAAGTGTTAGAAGTGTCACTATTTGCAGTGAGAGACAAAGCTCCAACCTTTCATCTACTAGGAAGGTGCTCTATTGCCGGCCCCTCCCCTCCCCCACCCCTCACTGCTGGATCCTCAGCAGGGGTTGTACTGCTGACCCACACCTCCAGACTGCCCCAGTCTCTATTACTGTTATATTCTTCCTTCCCTGGCCCAGGGGCACCCAAGTGCCTAACTTGGCAAGGCTATTCCAGACAACTCCAGGCAGTAGGCTTGCCCCAGCCCCCACAGGACTCGGGCCTATGACTTAGCTGTTCATCTCCCAACATCCCAGCTGTTGTTTATCTTTGTGTCTCTATTTTTAAAGTTTTTTTTATGCGTATGAGGGCTTTGCTGCATGTCCATCTGTGCACTGCTGGGTGCCGGGTGCCTGCAGAGGTCAGAAGGCTCTACCGTTAGAGATGGTTGTAAACCATGTAGGTGCTGGGAATCGCACTCCCAGCATGCACTCTGTCTCTCCAGCCCGTGTCCCTATTTTAAAATGCAAACCAGGTAGCATCTGTCATCTGTCTCTAACCTCACAAAGGGATCCCACCATATAGGGATCTTGAAAATTAAAAAGCGTGTCCTGTGTACCAGGCACCCCAGATTCCCCCAGACTCACATCTCTAGTCCCGTGCCAGTTATTCTACACTTTGTGAGATCTGTCCCTGCCCAGTGACGCTCTCTGAGAGCACACAGATCTGCAAGGGCTGCCCATGGAAACTTGTGGCCTCTTCCCCTCTAGAGTGCAGAGAAATCTATCCTGCTTTTGGAGGGCAGTTTCCTCCAAGCAAAATATGGAGCCTGGCCCAGTGGCTGCTTAGTCCTTGTAGGTGATGGGGGTGTAGCTCAGAGGTAGAGCACCTGCCTGGCATGTGATGCCTAGGGTTCCCCAAGAGCTGAACTCTAGAATGTCTTATACCTAACTGACTGTGGCCCAAGACCCACCATGACCGTTGCAGAGCTATGAGCACCTCCCACTGTCTGTAGGAGCTGAAGGGAAGTGGGTTGGATGGATTTCCGGAGTCCAGCGCTCTCATCCCAAGAAGGGCCTGAAACTGAGCAAGCCCCACCCGCAGTCACAGAAAAGCTAAGTGGGAGGAACAGGAAGCAGGGATGGGGGTTCCTGGGGCTCAGATAACACCTGGCTTAGGGGACACCACACCTGCTCCCCTGTCGTCCCTCCCTCCTAACCCCCCAGCACAGTACTGCTTTGGGGAGGGCAGGAGGCCTCTGATTCATTCTTGAAAAACCGGATCCTGAAGGTCTCCTCTCTCCAGTGTTTCCGGGGCGGGGGCTGAGGGGCGTGAACGCACCGCTCGCCCGGTCTGGGCCGCCGAAGCCCAGCACCCCAGATACCCGGCCTCTACACTCCCAGGCATTTCCTTCGCAGTAGAGTGGACAGGGTGGGTAGAGAGGGTATGGGATTCAAGGACCCATGGTGTTTGGGCCTTGCCTCTCCAGCTCAAGAGAAGGGACACGAGGGCAACTTGGAAGCTGTCTAGTGACCTGTGGGCGCGGGGAGGGAAGCAAAACCCAGCAGGTATGGCTCTGAAGTGAATATGGGGGTGGCGGTGTGCAGTGAGTCCAGGGGCTGATCAGGGACTATCTCTGGTATTAGTTTCTGGATTCAAAGGCGTGGATCCCTCATCCCCCACCGGCCACTCACTACCTGTGTGACCTTGAGTGAGTCACTCCACCTCTCTGGCCCAGGTGCCTCACTTCTAAAAGAAGTTAAGAGCCCCTCCCAGGAGGCTGTTTTGATTCTGTGCAGTGCACCGAAAGCGTCTGACGAGAAAGCGCTGGGTCCGGGCTAGCAAGTCGGGGGAGGGATCCAAACTATTACTCGGTTGTTATTGTTATACGGGCCTGGTGGTCTCGGTATCCCCGCGGGCCAGCTTCTGGGCAGGGGCCCGGGAGGGGTCTGGACCCACCACCAATAGGGAGCGTCCCGGGTGCAGAGGGCAGGGGTGGACCGGAGGCCCCGGCCAGCGGGGAGGGGGTCCGTCCTTGGGGTCTCGTCGCGGTCAGCCCCACCCTGCCGTCACGGCTCCATGCCCGGGAGGCCGCCGCCGGCCGGGGACACTCACCTGCGCCGCCGCCACCCCGCGCGCCCAGTTCGGTCCTCTGGAAACTCGGCCCGGCTTCTCTCTCGGCCTCCGGTACCTGGGCGGGGTCGGCGTCCCGAGCGGACCAATCAGCGGCGGCATCCCACACTCGCGGCCAATGGGAGCCTCCGGTCGGAACGCTCCGGAGGGATCCCTCCGCCGAACCTCGGCCTCCCCCTCCCGGTGCGCTCAGTGGTCCGATCTTACTTGGTCTAAATGGCGGCGGGCTGAACCATTGCGGAGCTGCGCGGGTGGGCGGACGGGAGACAGGGCGGGAGCTGGCGGTAAGAGTCAGATGACAGGGTTTGGAGGATTGTGCGCGGGCATCCTGGAAAGCGGGCTGTTTGGGAGGTCAGCGAGGGGGCTGAGAGGAGCCCCCAGCCCAGCTTCCCTCCCAGAGAGACTGATTCTACAGAGTGGGCCATAGTGAATGGGGAGGGTCCCGCGTGTCTCTGCTTCTTCCACTCTACACAATAGACAAAGGCAATCGTGCATTCATTCAATCTTTAAGTGCTCCTGCCTGGTACCAGGCTCGGCCTTGGCTCTACAGACACGTGGATGGAGAGAGAACCACAAAGCACTTTGCGAGCAAAGCTGTGTAAGAAGACACTATGGAGCATATTTAAACAGTCGACTTGTCAATTGAGTACCTACTGTGCAGAATCCCTAGATGATGACCAACCAGTGCGGTCCTTTACTCTTCTACTTCCTCCCCACGCCCCCCGAGACAGGACAGCACTAGTTATCCTGGAACTTGCTCTGTTGACCAGGATGGTCCCGAACTCACAGAGCTCCGCCTGCTTCAGCCTCCCGAGTGTTGGGGTTAAAGGCTTTTCGCCATTACTGCCCAGCTAGGAAATTGTGTGTTTTTTTTTTCTTCTAGGTGCTCCAAGGTTGAGCCTCATCAGAGTTCCTCTTCCTCTTGTACTGGGAGTAAAACCATACTCTTGTGCATGCTGGCCAAGTACCCAAGGTGAGACACTGTAGCTGGACTTTCCTTTGGGCCAGGTGCCGGCACACAAAAATGACACAGAAACTTGTTATTGATTATGAAAGCTTGGCCTTAGCTTAGGCTTTTACCCAACCAGCTCTTATAACTTAAATTAACCTGTTTCTGTTGATCTATATTGCGGGGGGCCATCCTGTCCCGCAGGAATGAACGCCACCAAAAACGAGAATTCCTTCTCTGGTCACATCTTTATTTGGAGCATTTCCTTGAGGAAAATTGGGGGAAGGGAAGATAGAGCAGGGACGAGAGAAAGCTTAGAGAGAGGAAGTAGGGTCCCGAGGCATCTGCTTTTAAACGGCGGAGCAGCCTGAACGCTGTCCCGATTGGTCAATGCCACTCTGCTGGTCTGAGCATGTGCAGGCAAGGGTGCAGGCAGGGTTGCTCAGCCCCACGTGGCTACCTCCAAACTGCAGGACCACCTGTGCCTCCAGGTGGCTCCCAACATCTCCCCCTAATTATTGTCTTTAAGAGCAATAAGGCAAAACTATTTTCCAATCTGGTCCCCACCTAGACGCAGCATGCCAAGGATATCTGCTCCCACCCATCCCCAAGGAGGGAAAAGGCAAAATAGAGTCAGAGATAAGAGGTTGCACAGGGTGTTGCTCAAGTCGATGGTGTGAAACAGCTGCTCTTGGCACCGCCCAGAAGGTCATCTCTGCTGTCTCCGCACGAATCTTCCACAGCAGGACACTCAGCATCCACTGGGTCATCTTCTTTTTTATTTCTCTTGTCGGTCTCGCTGGCATCCAGATGTATGTCAGCATTCCTAGAAAAACATAAACAAAACTCTCCTCCCAAATTAACATTTAAGAGTATTAAAAACTCTCAGTGTAAAAATTCAGCACAATCAGTACTGGAAGTAGGCTGGTTTTGAACTTAGAGATCTGCAGGTCTCTGTTTCAAAAAGCAAATCTTGTTTGCCTGTACCAGCAAAATTTTGAATTAAAAATTAAGTGTAAAGAATGCAAGAGAAATCCTTTCTCTGGGGGAAGCTGTCACTGGTAATGTAGTCCCCCTCTATTGTTTAAAAACCAAAGCAGTTGTCACTGGGAATTGAACTCAGGACCTTTGGAAGAGCAGTCAATGCTCTTAACCTCTGAGCCATCTCTCCAGCTCCTCTATTTAGATGGAAAAACCTCTAGGTAACATTGTTTATCTCACCAGGTGCCTCAGGCAAAAGGTCCGCCTTTCTTTGTTACCTAGGATACGGTAACCAGGTAAACACGCCTTTATTATGATAATCACGACCAGTTCTTTAAGGGAGAATGGGCGTAGCATCGATCTGGCTACTTCCTGCTGACGAAGGGACGTTGTTTAGGGGATAAATGTTTTTATCTGACTGAATTTTTGGCGACAAATGTTTTTATCTGACTAAATTCTTGGCGACCTTGACTGAGGGCGGCAGCAGCGGAAGCGGCGGCTCCGTCTCTGAGGCGCGGCCCACCGTGGCGCGCTCCGCAAGGCCCAAAGGCATGGCTCCGCCCCGGGCCGTGCGCGGGCTCGCCGTTTATCCCGTAACTGCGAACTGTACCTCAGCCTCACCTCAGGCATTGAATTCGCACCGCCGGCTGTGAGTCTTTTTCAAGCTCCGGCGAGGGGGGGGGGCATCCGCCCACCCGTAGAGGGCCCGCCCACCCGTGGAGGGCCCGGTCTGCCCGCGCGCGGAGCCCCGTTCTCTGGGAACTCACCTCCCCGCTCGCCCATGTTGCTATGGAAACACAGTTTTTCCGCAGAGCCGATTCAGCTCCTCTCTGCTTTCTATGGCGCCGCTGCTCACCACGCAGCTTCCGCCTCAGTCAGGCGAGTCCGCTCAGGTGCTGAAAAAGTCCTCCAAAAACCATAGCCCCGCCAGAAGGCCGGGACATATAGCCTCTGATGACACACGGACTTTAGCCTGCCCGTCGCCATGGCGATCTGGCTTTCCGTAGGCCCCCAGCAAACTCCCCGCCAGCAACCGGCCAGCATGGCCACGCCTCCCGAACGAGCTAGCACTGGAGAGTGCAATTTTGCGTCTCCCTCCTGAGTAGCTGGGATTACAGGTGTGCACCACCGTGCCTGGCCCACTTCCGTGTTTCTAATCAGGCATTACCGCTCAAAGGCGGGCCGGCTGCCGCCAGCACTCTCAGCACGATCAAGCAGCTTGTCTTTCTCAGTCAAAAATTAAAGTTTTTTGTACGTGAGAGCCAGAGACTGAGCTCTCTAACAAAATTAGGCGAAAATCACCTCCAAAAGCTCTGTGGCTCTTTAAGAATAGGAAAGGCAGTCTTTGAACTCGATCAAGCCCGCCTCCCTACGAGACTGTTGCCTCCAGTCTCTAACAGCGAGTACGCAGGTGGACGGAGAGGGAGCGGAAGCCGCGGTCTCCCGTACCCCATCGTCCTCAAAGTCCTGCCTTAGTTACCTCGCCTTTTTTGCTGCTGTTTACATTCCTCCTGCACTGAACTTAAGGGATTTTTCTTCCCCGTTGCTTTCTGTACCTTCTTTCAGATACCTTAACTTTGATTTTTTTTTTTTTTTTGTATTTTCTTTTCTATTTAGGCCTATCCTTTGAAATTCCTTTTTACATTTCTTTTCCTCCCCTTTCTGGGGATTTTAACCGACGTCACTCACCGCTCCATGTTCTCAGAGTTCTGAAATTCAAGGCTCTCTGTGCTGGTGTCTGATCTTGGCTTTTTCTCCCGGGCTTTCTCAGGGTCCCCCGGCGTAGTTGTCAGGGTCCCTCAGCGTCCCGGAGTTTCGAGCACCAGTTGCGGGGGGCCATCCTGTCCCGCAGGAATGAACGCCACCAAAAACGAGAATTCCTTCTCTGGTCACATCTTTATTTGGAGCATTTCCTTGAGGAAAATTGGGGGAAGGGAAGATAGAGCAGGGACGAGAGAAAGCTTAGAGAGAGGAAGTAGGGTCCCGAGGCATCTGCTTTTAAACGGCGGAGCAGCCTGAACGCTGTCCCGATTGGTCAATGCCACTCTGCTGGTCTGAGCATGTGCAGGCAAGGGTGCAGGCAGGGTTGCTCAGCCCCACGTGGCTACCTCCAAACTGCAGGACCACCTGTGCCTCCAGGTGGCTCCCAACACTATATTCTGTCACGTGACTCGGTTACCACTCCTCTGTACCATATGTCCAACTTCAGTGTCTGGCTGGTGTCACTTTGCACACTCAATTCTTCCCGTGCCCCCCCCCCGGAAGTCCCGTCTATCCTCTCCTGCCTAGCTATTAGGCATTCAGCTCCTTATTAAACAAATCACAGTGATAGATCTTCACATAATGTAAACAAATATTTTGCAATAAACCACAGTCACTGGTGGATTCTAGGCTGACAGTCTACCTGCAAGCCGTGTCTCCTGCACACACACACACACAGAGAGAGAGAGAGAGAGAGAGAGAGAGAGAGAGAGAGAGTTGGCAAACCTGTTTGAACAGCAGACAGGCCAGGTAGACGTCACCTACCGTAAGGTGGACTCAAGTTCAAGAACAAAAGACACAAATGTACCTGGAGAGAGGACAGGTTCAGAACTGGTCACTCTGCTAGTGCTGGGACTGGCCCCAGGGTTCTGTGAGTTTTGAGGGTTGCTAGGGGACCCCAGCAGAGCTTTATTGAATTACTAGGGTTTTGCAGCTCCCAGAGAGAGCTGGGATGGCTTCCAGCCTCAGCAAGGTGTGCAAAAGGGGCAGAATGGAAGGAAAGCTTGGGCTTTCGATCTGGCCCCGCCCAGCTAGCAAACACACTCTGCCATGGCCAGGACAGTGAGGATGAATGCTGTCCCTCCCATCTTGTCCTGTTACCATAGGCCATCCCCACTGAGCAGGCCATTGCCTTGGTTAGGTCAGTGACCTTTAGTTGGGCACAGCCTTGTGTGAGTTTGGCACAGAATCTAGAGAAGGTCAGATGTGGGGCCCAAGCTGCAGAGTGCTGAGCCCCAAGCCACTGTCTCCTGGACTGTTAGGAAAGTGCTCAAAAAAGAGGACTGTGGGATTGCCCAAGGGCACAGGGCAGAGCTGGGCACTGTCCCAATTTTATAGCTCAAGGGGCATGCCTGAAACAGACAGGGAGACCAGGCTGGGGAGTGATGTGGAACCAAACCTCAAGTCTGTCCTCTTTGTAAAATTGAAAGATAGGGGCAGGCAAGATTGCTCATTGGGTAAAGGTGGCTGTTGCCCTGGGACCCACATGGTGGAAGTGGGAGCTGACTCCCGCGAGTTGTCATCTGACGCCCCCCAACACACACAGCATGGTCTATAGAACAAGTTCCAGAGCAGTCTCCAAAGCTACAGAGAAGCCCTGCCTTAAAAAATTAAAAATAAATGAATAGATAAATAAAAGAAAACAAACAAACACCATGACCAAGGCAATGAATAAAACTTTTGATTTCAGCTTACAGTTTTAGAAGGTTTGAGTCCAAACTATCAAAATGAGGACATAGTGGCAGGAACAGCTAGGGGCTCACATCTTCATCTGCACATGCAAGGCAGTGGGAGGGGGGCAGAAGGAGAGAGAGTGTGTGTCTGGGAATGACTTGAGTCTCTGAAACCTCAAAGTCCCCTAATAGCACACCTTCAAAAAGGACACACCCTAACCCTTCCCAAACAGTGGCACCAACTGGGGACCTTTTTTTTTTTTGCCGTTGTTGCTTTGTTTTTTGAGGTAGAGTTTCTCTCTGTAACAGTCCTTGGTTGTGTCTTGGAACTTGCTTTGTAGACCAGGTATCAAACTCAGAGATCAAACTCAGAAGGCCTCTGCCTTCTGAATGCTGTGATTAAAGGCATGTGACAGTGTGCCTGGAAGTGAGGGGACCAAATATTAAAACTGTGAAACTATGGGGGATCATTTTCATTCAGATTACTATATCCCATTCCCTGGCCCCCATAGGCTTGTGGCCCTATCATAAACAAAATGCATTTAGTCCAGTTCAAAAGTTCCTATAGTCTTTCACAATGTCAACACAGTTTAAAAGTCCGAACAAAGTCTCTTCTGAGACTGAAGGCAATCTCTTAACTGTAACCCTCTGTAAATTCAAAAAGCAAGTCACACACTTCCAACATACAATGGCCCAGAATATACATTACCATTCCAAAGGGAAGGAAAGAGGCACAGTGAGGAAATACTGGACCAAAGCAACAAACTCAAAGTCCTGTAGTTCCAGCAAAGCTATGGTGGCGCATGCCTTTAATCCCAGCATTCGGGAGTCAGAGGCAGGCGAATCTCTGTGAGTTCAAGGCCAGCCTGGTCTACAAGAGCTAGTTCCAGAACAGGCTCCAAAGTTACAGAGAAACCCTGTCTCAAAAAACCAAAAAATAGATAGATAGATAGATAGATAGATAGATAGATAGATAGATAGATAGATAGATAGATAAACCCTGTAGTTCCGTGTCTGATGTCAAACAGTTTAGGTAGATCCATCCTTCCAGCTTGCTGCCTACAACAGTAATTTTAAATCCAGTCAAGTCAACCATGAAGATGGGCGGCACAACTCCATCTTTGTCGAAATGACACCGAATCACAGAACATAAAGTAGCAACAGTCCACTCTTGGCCCCCAAATCTCCTTCATCTCATACTGCAAGACTTATTTAGTAGATCTCTAAAGGACCCTTAAGCCTTTGAAGCCCCAACTCTCCCAAGGCAGTTCGAGGCCTGAAGGCCGTCTCTGTGAACCTGGAGGGGGTCTCCAACTGTGAGCCTGCTGTGGTTTGAATGTGAAAAGTCCCCCATAGGCACATGGGTCCTGGCTGGAGATGCTATCTGGGACGGTTGAGGTGGAACCTGGTGGGAGGAAGCATGGCACGGAGAGCAGGCTCTGAGATCCGGTAGCCTAGTTCCACATCCAGCACCCTCTGCTACAAGACTGCCAGCGCGCTGAGATGGCCAGCAACTCCGGCGGGCACGTCTTCCTCACCATGATGAAGGCCACAATGAACCCTTTCTCTCTCAAGTTGTTTTTGACAGGGTGTTTACCACGGCGACAGAAACTAAGACAGAGCCCCTGTAAAATCAAGTCAATACTTACAGTGTATGATGGCACAGAGTCAACACTGCCATTCCAAACGGGAAGAAAACCAGGCTCAGAGTAAATCAAACCCAAGCAGGGTAAAGGCCAAGGCCTGCAGCATTTGGGCTCCAGGGGCTTCTTGGGTAGCCTTGCCTCTCCAGCTCTGCAAGCTCCATCACACACCCTCTTCCGCAGGCTGGCACTGCGCCACACCTAAAGCGTTCCTCGGCAGACTTTGCATAGTCCTGCCATCTCTAATATGTGGACTGTTTGCAGCATCTTAAGCTTCACCTTCCCAGCTTTGCTCAGGGACTGCTCAAGCCTGCCTTGCAGGGAAGCAGTTTCTGCCACGCATTTCCTGACCTCAGTAGCTTTCTGTAACCTTGGTCAATCCTCTGCAGCATGTAGATAATGCTTCCACATTCCAGTGTCAGCTTTACATGTAGCCTGTCCCTAGCCTGTGGGTAGACCATGATGACCTCAATAACTGTGACCTTTATTCACCTTCCAGGCTGTCTCTGAGGGAGCACTTCCCTGTGTGGTCATTTGGGAACAGGGAACCCATATGTCTTAGTTACTGTTCTATCACTGAAGAGACACCATGCTTACAAAAGGAAGTATTTACTTGGGGCTGGTTTACAGTTTGGGAGATCTTTACAGTTTTATCATCTTGGCAGAGAGCATGGCATCAGGTATAGCAGGCACAGCAGGCACAGCAGGCACAGCACGCATGGTGCTGGAGATACAGTTGAGCATTACATCCTATCCTGATCTGCAGGTCGAGAAAGAGAGTAGGCCTGCCACGGGGTTTTGAAAGCTCAAAGCCCACCCCCAGTGACATATTTCCTCCAACAAAGCCACACCTCCCTGGTGCCGGAGAATTGTCTGTATTTTGTCAATCATGTTTTAAATAAACGCTGATTGGCCAGGCAGGAGGTGTAGGCGGGAAAACCAGACAGGAAGTGGAAATGATGCAAGGAGAGCAGGAGAATTCTGGGGAGGAGGAAGTTGATTCCTCCCACTCCTGCCCAGATCACCGAAGCAGCAGGATGTGAGCTGCCATACTGAAAAAGGTACTGAGCCACATGGCTAACATAGATCAGAAAAATGGGTTAATCAAGATGTGAGAGTTAGCCAGTAAGAAGCCTGACCTAATGGGCCAATCAGCTTTATAACTTAAAGAGATCTGTGTGTGATTTTTCTCTGGGACTAAATAGCTGGGGGGCCGGACGGGACAGAAAACCCCCAACAAACAGCCCCTCATGTTACACCTCCCAATCATTTAATTCATTCAAATAGTGCCACTCCCTGATAACTAAGCCTTCAAATATATGAGCCTATAGGGGCCATTCTTATTCACTCCACCCCATGTGACAGTATGGGCTCTCTCTTTCCAAAAGAATTTGAGTTTTCAGAAGTTGAAGGCTTCGGTTGAGAAGGTCTTTCCGTAAAGGTCTACCTGTTGTCCCAGTGTAGAGCAGGAGGGGTCTCTTTAATAGTGCTAATCTCTTCTAGAAACAGTAACAGTGCTTTCCCTGGGCTTGCCTTCTTATGTGAAACTTGAAAGCACTCCTTTCCCATCCCAACAACAGTTTTCATGTCTTTCTGCCCCACTTCTGTTCTTTCTCACTGTAATGCTGGGTAAGAACAGGGAACGAACCACGCCACAGCATGGATGCTCACCACAGCATGAGTGTTATCCTGGCTTGAAAGTTTTTCTGCTAAACACATTAGATGATTGCATTTTAATTATATCTGGGGAAGCACAAAGCAAAGCAGAAGGTCGTATCCAGATTCAGGGTACACTGAGGACAGCGTTCAGCATATCCTTTTACCAGACTGGACTCTATAGCTATGTTCTGACATCCAAGAACAATAGAAGGAACAAAATACACTTGAGGTATTTTGTGTAAAATACCTCTGCCCTCTGCCTTTTGTCCTGGAGCCCAAGGCGTTGTTCACCATTGTCGTTCTTCTGAACATGTTCCCACACTGGTTACCCCCACAGCTTTTGTGGCGCTGCTGTGCCAGCGTATCCTGCAGACAGCTCACCACTGCCGACCAGAGGGGTTGCAGATGGGTTGGTAGTTACCTTTCTCCTCTGGTAGCACCTTCCACTACCATGAACACTAGTCAGTAGGGGTGAAGGATCAAGTTGGTACCAGCTCAACTTCTCTGTGTAAAGTGAGATATGTAGGTGCTGGCCTCAGCAATAAGGTCTTATCAGTTTGTAGAGAGCAACCAACGGCCTTTGCAATAGCCTGAGTTGTTTGGGGGTTTCCATGGGACCACCTTTGGCCAATGACTCGAGTAGATATAACCCATTCCTGGCATTCAAGATTTCGCTGGGGGTGAAAGATGTCCAGCTCAGGCATTATCTCCCTCATTGTTTGGTGACTCCATTTAGATTTTATTTGTTGTGAGATAATCTTTTAGTACACTATAAAGATGTATCTCTGCCTAAGGCACCTTCCTATTGGTTTAATAAAGAGCAGGAATGGCCAATAGCCAGACAGGACTTCCAGGAAGAGAGAGGAGCTCAGGAAAGACCAAGGCAGGCAAAGAGACCCTGGCAGTGGCTGAAGAAGTTGGGCATACTAGGTATAGAGGAGAGGTAGTGGAGCCACGCAACAGAACTTAGATTAATAGAAACAGGCTAATTTAAGTTAAAAGCGTCAGTTGGGAAAAAGCCTAAACTAAGGCCAAGCTTTCATAATTAATAATGTGTCTCTAAGTCATTTTTGGTGAGCTGAAGGTCCAAAGAAAAGTCCGACTACCTTTGTTCATATATGTACATATTTTAAGAAGCTTTTAAAGTAGTAGGGTTTCCCTCACAAATGCTCAGTGATAGTTTCTCCTTCCTGTATTTCCTCCCTTAGTCTCCTCTTCCCTCTCCCTCCCAGTTTAATCCTGCTGTACTAGTCTCCTTCCTGTCTCTCCATAGCTATATACTAGTTCTTCCTAGAAAGATCCCCACCTTAGTCCTTTACTTTATATAAAGCCTCTGTGGTTATATGGATTGTAGCATGCCTACCAAAGGTTTAAGATCTAACATCCACATGTAAGAAAATACAACACTATTTGTCTCTTGGGTCTAGGTTACCCCCCCCTCCTTAGGATGGTGTTTTCTAGATCCATCTATTGACCTGCAAAATTTTGATTTTTTTAACATCTGAATAATATACCATTGTGTAATTATACATTTTCTTTATTCACTAATTTGTTGATGGATATCTAGGCTGTTTCCAAATTCTGGCTATTATGAGTTGAGCAACAGTGAACAAGGATGAGCAATTGTCTCTTTATTAGGATGTAGAGTCCTTTGGGTATATTTCCAAGAGTAGTGTAGCTGGACAGATTGATTCCCAGCTTCCTGAGGAAGAGCTATAGTGATGCACACGTTTCCAGTCCCACCAGCAATGGTTAAGTGTTTCCCTTACTCCACATCCTGACCAACATTAGTTGCCATTTGTTTTATCGATCTTGGCCATTTTGAATGGTATAAGATGAAATTTCAAAGTAGTTTAAATCACATTTTCCTGGTGATTAAGGATGTTAAACATTTCTAAGTGTTTCTCAGCCATTTGTGTTTCATCTTTTGAGAAATCTCTGTTTAGATATACACTATTTTTTTAAAAATTGGGTTATTTGTTTTCTTGCTGCCCCACTTTTTTAGTTCTTTATAGATTTTAGATATTAACCTATAAATTGTGTAATTGGTAAAGATTTTTCCCATTCTTTAGGCTGCAACTTTATCCAAATGATGGTGTCTTTTGCCATACAGAAGTTTTCAGCATCACGAGGTATCATTTGTTGTTTTGCTCAGTGCTTGTGCTAACAGTGTCCTAGTTTCCTGTGCCTGTGAGTTCAAGCCTCACTTTATCTTCTGTCAGCCTCAGGATATCTGGCTTTTTGTTGAGGTCCTTGATCTATTTGGAATTGAGGGTTTTTTTTGTAGGATGATATTTATGAATCTATTTGCATTCTTTTACACGATGTCATCAGCATGGTATCTTTTCCCAGTGAGTATTTTTGTTTTTTCAAAAACAAGGTGTCCACTGAGAGAAACAATAAATGGGACCTTCTGAAATTGAAAAGCTTTTGTAAAGCAAAGGACACGGTCAACAAGATAAAACAGCCTTCATAATGGGAAAAGATCTTGACCAACCTCACATCAGATAGAGCTCTGATCTCCAAAATATACAAAGAACTCAAGAAATTGGTCATCATAAGAACAAATAATCCAATATTGCATTGCTGGTGGGAGTACAAGCTGGTACAGTCCCTTTGGATGTCAGTGTGGCAATTTCTCAGAAAATGAGAAAACAACCTTCCTCAAGACCCAGTAATACTTTTGGGTATATAGCCAAAGAATGCTCAACCGTGCCACAAGGACATGTGCTCAACTATGTTCATAGCAGCATTGTTTGTCATAGCCAGAACCTGAAAACAACCTAAATGCTCCTCGACCAAAGAATGGATAAAATGTGGTACATTTATACAATGGAGTACTACACAGCAGAAAAAAATGATATCTTGAATTTTTCAGGAAAATGGATGGCACTAAAAAACGTTATTTTGAGTGAGGTAACCCAGACCCAGAAAGACAATTATCACATGCACTCACTCATAGGTGGTTTTCAAACATAAAGCAAAGAAAAACAGCCTATAAATCACAATCTCAGAGAACCTAGACAACAATGAGGACCCTAAGAGAGACATACATAGATCTAATCTAAATGAGAAGTAGAAAAAGACAAGATTTCCTGAGTAAATTGGGAGCATGGGGACCTTGGGAGAGGGTTGAAGTGGGAGGGGGAGAGGCAGGAAGGGGAGCAGAGAAAAATGTACATCTCAATAAAAAAAATAAAACAAAGTGTCCATGGGTGTATGAACATACTATGTCTGGGCCTCCAGTTTGATTTCATTGATAAATGTATCTGTTTGTATGTCAATATCATTTTGTGTTTGTTCCTACAGCCACGTAGAACAATTTGAGATCATGGGATAGTGATATCTCCAGCAGTTTTTACTATTCAGGACTGTTTTAGCTATCTTGGTTTTTATTGTGTGCGTGTTTGTAGAGGAATGTGGTCCAGTAGTGATATTGGGATATCCTGACTTATCAGGAAGCCAGGATATACTTAGAGCCGCAATAGGACAGCTAGGGGAGGGGGGAGGTAAAGCCGAAATTCGACAGCTCTGAAGGGGTAGAGAGCCACAGTAGGACAGCTCTGGAGGCTGGAGCTGCAATGGGACAGCTCAACCCTGGAGGGAAGGTGTCCTGACTATCGGGAAGCCAGGCTACCTAAAGCTGGGGTGCAGTGGGGGATGGTCTCCCCACAGGATATAGGGATCCTGCTCCTCTCCTGGACAGCAGCTACAGCTGAGTTCTGCTCTGCTCCCTTATGGGAACGTCCTAGCAGAGCTGTCTTCTCCAGCCCAAGATGTTTCTTCTGCTAACTCTCTGCTAGGGGACATCAACATGTAGAAGAATGAAAATAGACCCATATCTATCATCATGTACAAAACTCAAGTTCCAATGAATCAAAGACCTCAACATAAAACCAACCACAATGAACCTCATAGTAGAGAAAGTGGGAAGTACATTTGAATGCATTGGCACAGGAGACCACTTCCTAAATATAACATAAAGCAAAGAAAACCAAATCACAATCCCAGAGAACCTAGACAACAATGAAGACCCTAAGAGAGACATACATGGATCTAATCTACATGGGAAGTAGAAAAAGACAAGATCTCCTGAGTAAATTAGGAGCATGGGGACCTTGGGCGAGGGTTGAAGGGGAGGGGAGAGGCAGGGAGGGGAGCAGAGAAAAATGTAGAGCTCAATAAAAATCAATAAATTTTTTTTAAAAAAGCTGAAAGAGGGCTGGAGAGATGGCTCAGCGGTTAAGAGCACTGCCTGCTCTTCCAAAGGTCCTGAGTTCAATTCTCAGCAACCACATGGTGGCTCACTACCATCTGTAATGAGGTCTGGTGCCCTCTTCTGGCTGCAGACATACACACAGACAGAATATTATATACATAATAAATAAATAAATATATATTTTTTAAAAAGCTGAAAGACAGCGGAGCCTGTAAAAAGAAAAAAAGAAGAAACCCTCCACTACCCCTGCTGAAGGGTCAATATGTGCTTGTGTTTGGCGGGAGGTCTGCAGATGTGGTGCTCTCTTGGTGGATGTTATACTCTTCCCTCTTCTACTGCTTTTGGTTTGAAGTATATTTTGTCAGATATTAAAATGGCTACATCTGTTTGTTTCTTGGGTTTTTTTCTCCTTCCTTTATTCCTATTATTTACTTGGAATATTTTTTTTTCCATCCTTTTCCTGGGATGGGGAGTATCCTTGATGGTAAAGTGTGTTTATTGGATGCTGCAGATGGATCCTGTTTTCAAATTCACTCTGTCAAGTCTGTATCTTCTTATTAGGGAATTGAGACTACTAATATTGAAAATTGTCCATGAACAGTGTTTATTAATTTCTGATATTTTGTTGTTATGGTTTGGTTTTCTCCCTCTTTTGATTTACTAGTCTGGGATTATTTATTCCTTGTGTTTTCTTGGATGTGGTTAACCTTTTCATATTGAAGTTTTCCTTCTAGGACCTTCTGTAGAGCTGTATTTGTAGATAGATACTGCTTATATTTGGTTTTAATGTGGGATGCTTTTCTTTCTCTGTGTATTGTGATTGATAGTTTTGCTGGGTATAGTAGTCTGACTTGGCATCTATGGTCTCTTAGAGTTTGTAGAACATCCATCCAGACCCTTCTGGCTTTCAGAGTCTCCATTGAGAAGTTGGGTGTAATTCTAATTGGTCTGCCTTTATATGTTACTTGGTCTTTTTCCTTGAAGTTTAAATATTCTTTCTTTGTTCTGTAAGTTTAATGTTTTGATTATTATGTATTATGGGGAATTTCTTTTTGGTTTAGTCTATTTGATGTTCTGCATGCTTCTTGTACCTTGATAGGCACCTCCTTGTTAAAGTCAGGGAAATTTTCTTCTATGAGTTTGTTAAAAATATTTTTTGTGCCTTTGACCTGGATTTCTTCTCCTGTCTTTTCACAGTGTCCCAGATTTCCTGGATGTTTTGTTCATGGTGGGCTTTTTTGTTTGTTTGTTTTTAAATTTTTAACATTTTCTTTATCTGAGGTATCCATTTCTTCTACTTTGTCTTCACCACTCCCATGTCTTGTACTCTGTTGGTGAAACCTACCTCTGAGGGTTTTCTTTAACTTTCTAAATTTTTTTCTTTCTTTCTCTTCTTTCCCTTCCTTCCTTCCTTCCTTCCTCCCTCCCTCCCTCCCTCCCTTGCTTTCTGTTTAAACTTTCTTT
Source organism: Myodes glareolus (assembly GCF_982192425.1). Taxonomy (NCBI): domain Eukaryota; kingdom Metazoa; phylum Chordata; class Mammalia; order Rodentia; family Cricetidae; genus Myodes; species Myodes glareolus. The sequence continues at coordinate 11,906,039 of NC_142047.1, read as the reverse complement.
CTTTATTAGGTTTTTGAGACAGGGTTTTCCTGTGTAGTCCTGGCTGTCCTGGAACTCACACTATAGACCAGGTTGGTCTCAAGCTCAGAGATCCACCTGCCTCTGCCTCCCAGTGCTCGGATTAAAGGTGAGCACCTCCAGGCTTGACTTCCTACATTTTCCACCTGCAGTTTTATCTCAGTCTGGGACTCTTCAGTGATTTTACTTCTTTGTTAAATTCTTCTTTCTCGTCCTGAACTGTTGGCATTACTTCATTCCACTGTGCCTTTGTGTTTTCACAGCTCTCACTGATGGATATGTTCACATCTTCCTAAGATCCTTGGGCACACTCATCATCGCTATTGTGAAGTCCTGGTCTTGGGTTTCAGCTAGCTATATTGCATTTCTCTGGCTGCTGGAGCAGGGCTGCTGGGTTCTGGTGGGGACACATTGTCTTGACTGTCAATGTTTGTACATTTGCGCTGGTGTCTGGGCATCTGGGGTTGGAGTGACTGAGCTAACTCTAGGTGTTGACATCTGGCCTGTTGGGTGGTGTTCCGTCCCTTGGTTTCTGTTGCTCACTCTGGATCTTAGGAACATGTAGTGACTACAAGTGGCCTGGCAGAGTTCTTCTGCAGGTCAGTGGGTGTGACAGAGAGGAAGAGAGGTGAGCTAGGATAAAAGACTGAGATAGCCTTCAGGAAAGAACTAAGGGGATCCTATCCACACAAAGATGGGGGTTGCCAGGGAGTTGGAGGTGTGTCGGGAAGAGGGGGTGCAGCAGGAGGGTTGCAGTAAGGCAATGAATTGTTTGGTGAGACAGATGAAAGGGTTAAGGGGACCCTGGGTCTCCAGTGAATGGATTGAGGGGGTGGGTGCCTGTAAGCGGGTTGTTTCTGGGCTGAGGGTGAGAATGGAGAGACTGTAATGGAGGACAGGAGGGACAGTGTGACTCAGCTGCTTGAGCCCCTGTCTGGTGGAGCCCCTGGAGGGTCTCAGGTATCAGGGGCTGGCTCTCCACATTTCTAATGGTGCTCCGGTTTCCATTCTCCCGTTGGAATGGCCCACTAAGCTCTACTTCATGCATCCTGTGCTTGTTGTCATGCGCAGGCCACACTCTTCCTCATTCCTCTGGCAAACAAGTCTAAAGACCTAAGAACCACATGATTGGGCTTAGCACAAGCACAGCCCTGCTCCTCTCTGCTGTTGTTAAAGGAGTGGCGAGCTGCATTCCCACCGCCCGGCTCCTGGCCGCCTGGCTAGCTTATACCCCGAGATAACAACACACAAACTGTATTCATTTAAACACTGCCTGGCCCATTACATCTAGCCTCTTCTTGGCTAATTCTTATATCCTTTGCTCTGAGTTTTCCCAACACTGGTCCTCTCAGGGTGGAGTGGGACCCAGTCTTCCCTTATCCATTGTCCTCCACGTTCCCTAACTGGATCTCTGTGCCTCCCTGTCCTCATTTCCAAATGGGAATAATGAGAGCAGCCTCCTCCTAAAGCTGCTAAAATCCTGCTAGGACCAACTGTGCAACGTCGCATCAGACACCTCCGATGGTGACAGAGAGTTAATAGCTGCTTAATAAGCCCCAGCTGCCAAACTGGACTGAGGGCACAATGGGGAGTAAAGGCTGTTGTCTATCATGCTAGAAACCAGTAGACAGCATCCTGTATTGGGCCTCCGCTGTGTGCCAGGCTCCATGCTGGCTGCTTTTCATGAATCTTCCCACAGAATAATCCCACATTCCTTAGGTTATGACTGGCCTCTGGGAGTTCTATAGAGGAGGTCACAGAGGCTCAGAGGGAGTAAAACACAGAAGTTTGCACAGCAGCTCACGGATGTGGCCCTCGCTTCAGCCCCTGCACAAACAAAGGAATCTCTGGGGAGTGAGGTGTACACTCTTCAATCTGGGGCTTGTCTTGACCCAAGCTAAGATATGAGCATGGAATGGTCGGAGAAGGCGCAATGCCCAGGGATGCTGCAGCGCAAGGATGAGCTTTACCCTGACCCCAGCGCTGGCAGTAGAACCCAGAACCCAGGACCCAGGACTGTAACATGAGGGCTAGCTTGTTGGGGTTTCTGTTCCCACCCGGTACCCCACAACTGGCATGCCCCAAAGAGAAAATCAATCACACAGAGATCTCTATAAGTTATAAAGCTGATTGGCCCTTAGCTCTGGCTACTTATTAGCTCTTATAACTTATGTCACCCCCATTATCCTTATCTACATTAGCCACATGGCTCCATACCTTTCTCAGCTGGGCAAATTACATGCTGCCTCTTCAGTGGTCTGCAGCAGGAGTGGCTGAGGGAGCTTCTGCTTCCAGAATACTCCCAGTCTCTTTGCTCCACCCCTACTTCCTGTCTGGCTTTCCTGCCTATACTGCCTGCCTGGCCAATCAGCGTTTTATTAAAATATGATTGACAGAATACAATTCTACCGCACCACAGGGCCACTCAGCACATTCTCTACACTGAGATCCATTCCCACTCTTAGTCACTGTATCAGTGACCGTCACAGCCAGCTAGCATCTGCTTGTGAAGGCTGCTTTTAGGAAGCCGCGGGAAACCTGGCAACAGTGGGGTCCACACTATCTTCTGTAGAACCACGGGCAGTGCAGAGGAAGAGACGTGAGCAGAGTGGCAGACTGGCTTAGTGGCACGGCACTTGCCTAACGTGTGCTAACCACCTCGACTTGATCCCTGCCCCACACACACATGTGTGCACGCGCGCACACATGACAGACAAGCAAAAACAAAAACACCCACAAATCAATAAAACTTACATTATAGTGGTTAAAAACAAAACAAATCGCCGGGCGGTGGTGGCGCAAGCCTTTAATCCCAGCACCCGGGAGGCAGAGGCAGGTGGATCTTTGTGAGTTCGAGGCCAGCCTGGTCTACAAGAGCTAGTTCCAGCACAGGCACCAAAGCTACAGAGAAACTCTGTCTTGAAAAACCAAAAATAAAATAAATAAAAAACAAAACAAAACAAATCTCATCTCCTTGGAAGGTTGAGGCAGGAAGATGATAAGTTAAAGGTCTCCTTGGACCACAGAGTGAGTTCAAAACCAGCTCGGGCAATTTAATAAGATCCTGTCTTAAAATAACAAGGAGAACTGGAGAGACAGTTCAGTGGTTAACAGTACCTGCCACAGCTGGATGTAGTGGTGTGCACCTTTAATCCAGCCCAGCACTTGGGAGGCAGAGGCAGGTGGATTATCTGTGCGTTCAAGACCAGCCTGGTTACAGAGTGAGTTTCAGGACAATGAGCTACATAATGAGACCCTGTCTCAAACAAAAATGAAACCCAAAACAAAAAGAACAACCACAAAAGGATACGAGGCTCTTTTCTGGCCTCCTCAAGCACCAGACAACAAGTGGTGCACAGGCGTACACGCAGGTGAAACACTCATATGCATAACACAAAGATAGATAGACTTTTTCCTTTTGAGACAGGTCTTACTATGTGGCCTTGGCTGACTTGAAGTTCACTGTGTAGACCAGGCTGGCTTCAAACTCACGAAGATCTGTCTGTTTCTGCCTCCCGACCGCCAGGATTAAACCCACACAGTGAGCCACCAAACCCAGGATAAATAGAGCTTTAAAGTAAATATAAAGTGGAGCTGGAGAGCTGGCCATGGTTCATTGGAGCACTGCCTGCCGAGTCCTCAGTTGTCCCGCGTTCGGCCTCGCCTGCAAGAACCATGCGGGACACAGGATCCTACTGCAGAAAGGCTTTAATCCTCTTGGGAGCTAGAGCATAAGCCACATGGCGGAGACCCAGATATGAAGGAAGCCATCCCTTATATATGAAACAGTCCTAGCTTCGGACGTGTCACTCTTGGATTGGTCAACTGCTCCCAGTCCCAGGTGATACCTTGGGAGTAGTGGAAAGTTACCAACACGTGTGAGCTTTCTAGCTCACCTGGCAGTGCAGCGCCATCTATGGTGGAGAGTGTGGTTGCAGCCTTCTACACTCAGTCCCATCCTCAGGACTGTAAATCAGATGTCATCATGGTGCGTACCTGTGATTCCCGCCCTTGGGAGGTGGAGGTGGAGGTAGTCATCATCGGCTACACAGCAGTTCAAGGATGGCCAGGACTACGGGAGAGCCTATCTGGCCTGCAGGGAGTCCTGCACTTCATCCAGCATTGCAACAATACCAGAGAAACTCCATGGACAGCACGGCCCAGTCTTGCTCTCCACCCCTGAGGTGAAGTTCTGTGGCTTTCCTGGCTATGGTGCTGCCCTGGAGCCCCCCAGACCGAGCCCGCCTACACTTCAGATTCTTTCCTCCATCGCCCCCTCAGTGAGAGCAATGCTGTTGGTCCGTGGCTTAGGCCCGGAACTTGAACCTCCACACCTGCCTTCCTGCCACCCCAAATCTCACGCCACCAGCACATTCTGTCAACTCTTCATGGTTCTTTTGCAGGGCCAGGGACAGAGCCTGGCGCTTTTCTGTGCTAAGCCACTGAACCACAGCTCCAGCCCTCTGCGTGCTTTCAAAATTACTTTAGGATTTTTAAATTTATTCCTTGGTAATTTAATACATGTAGCAGGGCGGTGGCGGTGCACGCCTTTAATCTCAGCACTCGGGAGGCAGAGGCAGGCAAATCTCTGTGAGTTCAAGACTGCTTGGTCTATAGAGCGAGTTTGAGGACAGCGGGGGGGGGGGGGGGTGGGGGGGATGGGGGGGAGGAAGGGAGGGAGGGAGGGAGGAGAGAGAAAATTTCCACCGCCTCACGCCCACCTCCAACTCGTCCCAGGACTTCCCTACAAACGTCCTCCTCTCCACGTCTCTTCCTCCTGCTTCTTCTCAACCCACTGCGTACAGTTAGCGCTTATCTGTGCATGGATGTGGAGTCGTCGGTACCCTACGAGGGGCCACATCCCTGAAGAAAACGGACTCTTATAAGCAGAGCTGCGGGACCAAGCTTCTTCCCAAAGGAAAGGTATGCCCATACCCCAGAGCCTGTGGATAAAGGATGGGGCTTATAGCTCTCCAAAACTTCTTCACTTAGGACTGGGACCTCGGAAGCCCCTTCTCTACCCATTCCCAGCTATTCAACAAGACTTCACACATTCTTTCTTAGTTCTCAGTTACCACCAGCTGCCTCCACTATCCCTGCGGGACCAGCATGGTCACGTCCTCAGTGTTTTCTCCGCGGCCACGAGAGGGCGCAAGGGAGCACCTACAGCTCTCTTGTACCCCACACAGGTCCTCCGGAGCTCACACCCACCCAGAGCCGGTCTCCGCCCACCACCTTCCACTCCGGTCCGTCCTCGACGTGACCGCGATCTTCCCGAGGTCAGGGCACCCAGTCCTACCACTGCCCTTGCGGCAGCTGCCAGCCCGGCAGGGAGCTGTGAGGCCCGTCCATTCTCCAGGCCTAACCTGTCAGTGGCTGCCTCTAGGACCCTATGTCCAGAAGCCCTGTCGTTCACGACAGGGGCCATTCCTGAACCCTGAGGACTCGGTCTCTCTGCCTGAATGCCTAGGCCTTTTCTCAGAAAGGGCTGAGGGGCCAGGTTCCTCACAAAGTAAAGGCATGCCCACACCCCAGGGCCTGTGGAGAAGGGTCTTGCCAGGTAAGTTAATCATTCATCCAGTCATTGTGTTGAGTTGGATGTATGCGTGTGTGCACATGTGCGTGCAAGTCAGAGGACAACCTCAGTGTTAGTCCCTACGCACCGTTTATATTGGGTTTTGGCACAAGGTCACTCGTGCTGGAATTAGGCGAGGGTGGCTGACCATGGAGACCCAGAAAGCCTCCTGTCTCCCAGAACCACAAGACACGAAATTCAGTAGGTATTGCATGTCTTAGTTTGTTTCTGGGTTTGTGTGTGTGTGTGTGTGTGTTCGTATGCTCATGTGGCCTGTGAGTGTAGGCCACGGTTGTACTTGGCTCTGGGGATTCAACTCAGCCCTTACTTTTATATTTTTGGAGATAGTGTCTCAACATTCACGCCAAGCTCACCTTAAGCTCCCATTTCTTCTGCCTCAGCCTTTGGAGTGTTTGGATCATGTTTGTGCACTACTGAACCAGGTCTGAATTTCTGATTTAAAAATGATCTATTTTTATTTTTAATTTTTTTTTTTTAGCCCTGTGCATGTTAAGTGAGTTTGTCGGTCCTCTTGGAGACCAGGGCTGGTGGCTGTGAGCCATCTATCATGGGTGCTGGAAGCTGCACTCAGGTCCTCTGCAAAATCAATGCATGCTTTTAACCAAGCCACCCCTCCAGCCCCTGAATTTTTGCTTTTTATACCTGTTTTGTGAGAATTCATTATGACTTCAGAGACTGAAGCTATAAGATGAGTCAGCAGGCAGAGCACCCGTGGCTCACACCAAGGACCTGAGTTTGAGCCCTGGAGCCCCATAAAAGTGGAAGAAGAAGCCCCACTCCTCTGACCTCCACACTGTGGCGGGTACTCCGGTACACATATCACACTAACAATAAGAAATAACTAAACAAATTTTAGTCCTCCAAGTCTGCATTCCTGAGGCATCACCACACTAGATGCCCGTAGGGTGAGGGGCTCTCCTGGAGCCAGAGCAATTGTCCACTTCACCCTGAGGATGGGGAGACTCCTCCCAGAGGTGACCACCAGCAGACTGTGGGCTGCTGTCCCTCCTCTGCACCCTCCATGGCGTGGGCGATCATGGGACAGACGTTGTACATGCTCTGGTCTGAACCAATAGGTTATTTGGTCACTCAGCAAATACTTAGGATGCCTCTAAGCCAAGCACCACTGAGCCTGTGGGCATGGCTGGTGACATCATAGACAGTGTGGTTGGTGACATCAGAGACAGCATGATTGGTGTCATCATAGATGACATGGTTGGTGACATCAGAGGCAGCATGATTGGTGACATTAATGGAAACTCAGCTTGCTCCAGAAAGGGGCTCTCTGAATTCCTTTCCTGAGCTCCTCTCTCTGCCCCTCATGCCAAAGAAGCAGGTATTTGCTGGGCGATGGTGTTGCACACATTTAACCCCAGAACTTGGGAGGCAGAAGCAGGAGGATCTCTGTGAGTTGGAAGCCAACGCAGTCTACAGAGTGAGTTCCAGCACAGCCAGGGCTACACAGAAAAATTCTGTCTCAAAAACAAAACAAAAACAAAGCAAAAAATAAAAAAAAAGCAAACCAAAAAGAAAAAAACAAACCACAAACCCTCAAACCAACCAACCAACCCCCGTCCAGAAGAAAGAAGCAGGTGTCTGGCTGAACAACTCCAGAGTGTGAGAGCAAACTGGACTCTAGTGCCCTGGGACAAGCATGACTTGGCAGGCTGTGAGCAGGTACAGGCCTGTCTGAGGTGAGGCCACGAGCTTGAAAGGCTGCATTTTTCCCACTGAGTGTGTGTAAAATGTGTGCCTGTGGCAGCCAGAGATCAATCTCAGTGTCCTTTCCCAGCAAGTGCTCACTTTAGGCCTCCAGTTCAGGTCCTTCGCTGGGACCAGGCACTTGCTGATTTGGCTAACCTGGCTGGCCAGCGAGCCTTGGGACCCTCTCGTCTCTGCCTTCCTGGTGCTGGGATTCTAAGTGTGTGCAACAATGCACAAAAGTCTACATTAAACATTTTATATGTAATTTTATATATAATTTATAATTTACATACTTTAAAAATAAATTTTAACATTTATTCTGTGTTTGTTTTGCTTTATTTTTGAGACAGGGTCTCACCATGTAGTACTGACTGGCTGGCCAGGCGCTCACTCTGTGGACCAGGTTGGCCTTGAATTCAGAGATCTACCTGCTTCTGCCTTGAGAGCCATGTGATTAAGGGTGTTCAACACCATGCCTGGCTTCCTTTTTCTAACTTTCCTTTTCTTTTATTTATTTTTTGTGTCTTTCACATCGTGTACCCCAATCCCACTCATCACCATCCCCTCCCATCTGCCCTCTGTAACCACCCCCAAATAAAACAAATAAAATTTAAGATCAAAAAAGGAAGAGAGGGAAAACCTTGTCATGGAAGCTGCAGTGTGGCACAGGGAGTCACACGGTAAACCCTTTATCCATGCATCTTTACATGCAGGCGCTCATCACAAAGAATCATTCATCTGGTGTGGGGCCCTGGTCTCGGCTACACTATGGATACTGGGCTCTCACTGGGACTCTTCCTGGACACCCCGTTGTTGCCCTGTGTCATGGAGCTCCTGTAGTCCTAGGTCTGCAGGACCCCACCACACACACACACACACACACACACACACACACACACACACACACCACACCACACCAGTGTTCCAGCAGATCATAGATGGAGTGGATGTTGTTTCTGGACTTGGGTAATTGCAGGGCTAGTCAGCCACCAGCTCTCCCTTGTCCTCGCCACCAGGGTGCGCTCTCCAGCACTGCCCTGGCTAGTTCACCCCTTGCAGTGATGAGCAAGGGGTGGGTCACTTCTGCTTTCACATCCTCAGGGGCGGTTCTCCCACTCCTACACCTTGAGGGCCAGATCTGCTGTGTTGCCTGGAGAGGCATAGGGGCCACTCTCCCAAGTGCTGCAGTTGATGAGGGGCAGGGACAGTTCTCCCTCCTGAGGCAGGGGTGAGGGTTGGTGAGGAATCTCTTCCCTGCCCATAGGGCCATATGACAGATGAGTATTGGGGACAGCTCTCCCTCCTGCCTAAGACATTGTGTGTGTGTGTGTGTGTGTGTGTGTGTGTGTGTGTGTGTGTGTGTGTGTGTGTTGGGGTGGGGGAATGAGGGGTCTTTCACTTGCCCATGCCACCATGTGACAGATTAGCACTGGGGCATGTCTGGCTCTTTAATAAATTTAAAAAAAAATATATTGGGGGGGGCACACAAGTCTTAAGGGTCCTTTTTTTTCCTACTACCATATGGGTTCTGGGGGTGGAACTCAGGTTGTCAGACTTGGAAACAAGCATCTTTATAAACTGAGCCATCGTGATGGTTTGAGTAAGAGTGGTTCCCAAAGCTAGGCAGTGGTGGAGCACGCCTTTAATCCCGGCACTTGGGAGGCGGGACAGGTTCCCAAAGCTAGGCAGTGGTGGCGCATGCCTTTAATCCCGGCACTTGGGAGGCGGGGCAGGTGGATCTCTGTGAGTTCCAGGACAGCCTGGTCTACAGAGTGAGTTCCAGGATAGCCAGAGAAAACCCTATCTCCAACAAACTAACACAATGGCCCCCTAGGCTCATACATGTGAATACTTGGTCCCTGAATTGGTGGAACTGTTTGGGAAGGTTTGGGAGGCACACCTTGTTGGAGGAGGTGTGTCACTTGGCGTGGGCTTTGAAGTTTCGGAATCCCACACCTGGGCCAGATTCTCTCTCTGAGTCTTGCTGCTGTCTCAACAAATGAGTTCTCAGCTACGGCTTCATCCTCATGTTCCTGCCTGCTGCCATGCTCCCCACCTGTTGAACCTTAACCCTTTGGAACCATAAGCCCCAAGTAAACTTGTTCTTCTGTAAGTTGCCTTGGTGACAGCGTCTCATCACAGCAGGAGAACAGTGAGTACAAGCTCTCTAGCCTAGTCATTGTTGTCTACAGACTTATTTCATGTGTATGAACGTCTTGCCTGCATGTATGTATATATGTGTACTCCATGCACACCTGGTGCCTGTGGAAGCCAGAAGAGGGCTTTGGATCCCCTGAAACTGGAGTTAATAGTTTTGAGTCACCATGTGGGTGCCGGGAATCAAACTCAGGTCCCTCCAGAAGCAACTGCTCTTAACTGCTGACCAATCTCTCCACGAAGCATGGAATTGCCATGTAGCCCAGGCGGGTCCAGAACTGGCAATTCTCCTGCTTCAGCCTCAGAAGTGTGGGCCTCAGGCCTGCTTGCCACACCGGGAAGCCTGCCAATTAGGAAAGCAGATGATACTCACTGTTCTGCACTCTGCTTTCTGATGACTTCTTCCCAGGACCTGAAGTTAACGCTGCAATAAAAACGACACCCATTCAGACAGGCAGGGTGGCTCAGTGGGTGAAGGCGCTTTTGGCCAAGCCTGAAGCCCCGAGACCTACATGGTGGGAAAGCGAGTACTGGTTCCCAGAATTTGTCCTCTGACCCTCGCGTGTGTATGGTGCCATGTGTCCCTGTAGCCCCTGCCACAAGCAGAGAAAACCTAAAACAATTCCTAACCCTAAACCCTAGCGATCAATCTCCTCACGGGACAAATGTAAGGTTGTCCTGTAGCCCACCAGGACTGTGACATTCACCTGCACTCTGCAAGCATCGCTCTGCTGTGCCCCGCCCGCCTCCCGTCCCAGGGCCTTTGCACAACTGCTCCCCCTGCCTGGGTGCTCTTTTCTGCATCCTGTTCCTCTGCACATCTCTGGTCTTTGCTTAAATGCCACCTTCTTGGCAAGGGACATGCTGTTATTTAAAAATGTCCCAACACCTCCCACCCACGGCTCCGCCAGCACCGGCTCTGTTGACAGCCGGCACATGGGATGCTCTATCCGCGTGTTCTTCTGCTCATCCGCTCCCCCCTGACCATCGGCCCCACAAGGGTTGAGAACATGCCTGTATGTATTGCAGTGCTGGGAGTGGAGCCTAGGGTCCCATGGCTGCTAGGATGGGGTTGTTTCCCTTCCCTCCTCCCTTCCTTCCTCCTTTTCTTCGATGGGTATGGAGCCCAGAGCTTCCTAGGTGATGGCAGACACTATCGAGTCAGGGCCCAGCCCAAAGATAGACACTTAAACTTTTTTTCTCTTAAAGACATTTATCTTTTTATCTGCTTGTTGTGCATGTTATGTGCATGCATAGCATTCTAGGGGAGGCCAGGGGACAACTTGAGGGATTGGCTCCTCTCTACCAGTTGGTTCTGGGTGTCAAACTCATGTCGACTTTTACAGGGCTGAACCGTCGCACCAGCCCAAAGGCAGACGTTCCTGGCAGTTTTATTCATGCCTGTTCCCAGCAGCAAGCTCAGGACTTCTCCATAAACACTAAGTGGATGAATGCTCGTTATATGACTGTCACACAGCGAGTCTTTAGCAGTAGTGAGAACAGAAAACGGCCTTCTTAGGAAATATCTCCTTTCTCCTCTCACAGCCATGCTGGGGATCATAGCATGACCTCTCGTGTGCTAAGCACAGGGCTCTCATTGACCTTCAACTTGACCGAGGAGTTGCCGTGTGTTTTGTTTGACCTTGGAACAGGGCCCCAGACCTAATATAACTGACTCAAAGATGGAAGTACCTTTCAGGCCATGGAACCCAGCATGTAGGCAGCATTTCTTGCGAAAATGAGAACAGAGACCTGGTGTAGGAGGTCCTTCTGTATTTGTGTTGCTTTCATTGGTTATTAAAGAAACTGCCTTGGCCTAGTTGATAGGGCGGATCTCAGGCAGGTGGGGAAGACAGAACAGAATTCTGGGAAGAAGGGCAAAGAGGCAGACGTCATGAATTTCCTGCCTGAGACGGATGTAGGTTAGGCTCTTGCTGGTAAGCCAGTCATGTGGTGATGCACAGATTTAATAGAAATAGGTTAATCAAGATGTGAGAGTTAGCCAATAAGAGGCTAGAGCAATAATTTAATTAATAGAATTTCTGTGTGGTTATTTCAGGGGTTAAGCTAGCCAGGTGGCGGGATGTGGCCCACACCTGCCACTACAATCCATCAGATCCATAGTTCTGGGAAAGCCCCTGAATGCACTACACTGACCTTGCTTTCTGGCTTTTATTGTTCTGCTCCTGGCTAACTGCTCTTGTTAATTGAGATGTGTCAACTTAAGATGTGGTTTTTGTGCTTAAAAGCCCACCCTGAGAAAGGCTCAGGGTTGCCACAGGGACCCAAACACCCAGTAGCAGCCAGACGGCTAATAAAGACTTTCTATGGCCTTGAACCTGTGTCTGAGGAGTTTTCTCTGGTGGATACCTCACAAGATGATCTCATTATGTAGCTAAGGGTGCCCTTGAATTCATGTCTTTTGTGCCTCTCAACACTGGGGATTGGAATTCTGAGAGTTTTTTCTGTGGCATGTATGTGGTATGAGTGTTTGGACTTGTGGGTGCATGTCCAGGCCCCAAGTTGATATTGTTTTCTCCACTACTCTCCACCAGGGGCTCTGACTGAACCCGCAGCTCCTCGTTTTAGCTAGCATAGCAGCCAGTTTACCCTAGGTAAACTGCTGGGATTAGAGGTGACCTGCCATGGCCCCCAAACTTTGTGAGAGTTGGGGATCAGAACTCAAGCCCCTTACTGACTGAGCCAACCACCCAGCCCCAGAGTTCAGCTTATTACTTAAAATTGTTTTATTATTTTCTCTCATGTGTAAGGGTGTAAGATGAGTCTTCTTTAACAAGGGCCTAGGAATTACCATCTTTTTATCTCTTCCACCTTATGAACCTTTACGCCCCGGGGATTTGAAGGCCTGAAGCAATGGCTTCTGTCCCCCTTCCTCCTTCATTTCCTGTCAGCAAGTCTTTTCAGACTAGCCAATAGGATAAAGTGTGAGGTTAGACCCCAACCAATGGGGGAAAAGACGCAGTCATGCGAGGTTGGACCCCAACCAATGAGGGAAAGACATAGTCATGAGAGGTTGGAATAAGACCAAACGCACTTCCTGTCTCTTTGGAGCTGACCCTCTTGGTCAACAATAGTCCATCTTGGCCAGCTGTTGGAGTGGTGGTTTCTTTGAGGCCCCGAACTTTCACACATTGGCTGTGTTATTTGCCTGTATGGGTAGGCACCATGGGCATGCCCGGTGCCCACTGAGGCTGTCATCGGATCCACCAGGCCTGTAACTAAGACTTACACCAGTTGTGAGCTACCACATGGGTGCTGAGAATCACACCTGAGTCCTCCGGAAGAGCAGTCAGTGCTCTTAACCACTGAGCCATCTCTCCAGTGTTCCCTTGCCTTTTGGAAAGAGCGTTTCCCTCTATAGCTCTGCTGGCCTGGATATGCAGACAAGGCTGGCCCCTACCTCCAGAGTGCTGGGACTCAGGGATTTGTTATTATACCTGGACATTTCTTCTATTTTTCAAAGATTACTGAGAGAATCAGAGAGGTGGAGCCATTTACCCAACAACACACAGTAACAGAGTGCTGGAGCTGGGGTGCCCAGCCTTGGTACCTGTTTTCTGCTGCTGTCCGATGGCGGCCAGAGGTGGCAAGGCCTACTTTAGTTGTGCCATCTGCTTCGGTAGACCTCCACCGAGGTCAGCAATACACCTGTGTTTGATTCCTGGGACTTGGCAACAGCATTGACCCAGGACAGACTTGTCTGCCTTTGGAAAGGTGTGTGGGTGGAACGGACAGACAATACTGTTGTGTCAGTACCTGTCTGGTGTGTGCGCCATTTACGTACCTGGGAACCCTTACAAACCTAAAGACAGCTACGTGTTTTTATACATTTGCAGTACAGGGAATGGAACTCAGGTCCTTGTGCACGCTGGGCAAGCACTCTATTGCTAAGCCACACGCTCAATGCTTTTTTTTTTCGTATGGGGGCCGAGTGTCTTACTATGTAGCTCTGGCTGTCCTGGAACTCACTATGTAGGCTGTCGGCCTCAAACCCAGAGCTCCTCCTGGCTCTGCCAAGTTCTGGGATCAAAGGTGTGTGCCACCATGCCCAAGCCCTTTTACTTTTAAAGATTTTCAATTATGAGCGCGTCGTCTGTGTGGGTTTGCATGTGAGCACAGGTGCCCCCCGAGGTCGGAGAGAACCTTGGAAACCCTGCAAGCCACCTGACCTGGGTGCCGGAAACCAAACTTGGGTTTTCTATAGATTTATGACTCGACCACCGAGACATCTTTCCAGCCTGACTTGCCTTTTTTTTTTTTTTTTTTTTTTTTTTTTTGAGAAAGGGTCTCCACACCCAGTTCTTTTTTACTTTTTTGAGACAGGGTCTAGGTTTCTTAGGATGGTTTTGAGCAGTAGTTTATTGGTTAGGTGTAAGACATCATACTCAGGAAGAGGTCCTATTATTATACCCATTTCACAGCTGGAACATTGGTATAATGAGGTTAGTTTCCTTCTCCAACATCATATAGCTTGGTATTTAGACCTGGAAGCAAGAGTTCAGCAACAGCCGTCCATTAACGGGATTTACAACCCTTCCGCCCCAGTTGAGCTAATGGGTATTCGGAGTGAAGCAGCTCTACTGCTTCGCTGTGCCACACGAAAGGGGAAAGCAAAGCCTAAAGAGCTAGCAGCGTTCTGTGTAGCACCTCAGGCCCGAGAATACCTCTGGTGGTGGATGAGCTTCATTCCCGGAGCCCTTTCCAGTTTCAGTGTGCTAATGGCAGCCAAGAAGTGAAACCGAAAACTTAGAAGTTGCACTTACATAAATATAGGCAGTCTCATGAGTTTTTAAGATTTATTTCCGTGTAAGAGCGCTTTGCCTGCATGTATTATGTGTATCCTGTGCATGTTTAATGCCTGCAGCCAGAAGAGGGTGTCAGATACCCTGGAACTGCAGTTCTAAGTGGAGGCAACTACCATGTGGGCGCTGGAACTGACCAAGCAGCCTACACAAGAGCAAGTCTGTTAACTACTGAGCCCTCAGGCACGCTCTTGAAGGCACAAAAAACGGGTTTCTATTTCTTTGGTGCCTTGTAGTAAGAGGAAGGGAACCTCAGGCTCAGGGCAGGCCCTGCTCTCCTCTCAGAGCATGTAAAGGGGTCTGGGGTACAAGGCTATAACCCAGGGCCTCACTCACACATACCAGTACTTTGTGCTGCTGACCCATGTGTCCTGGCCCCTAATAACAATATGCTCCCTAAAGAATCTCCCACTCCCCAGGTTGCTGGCCATGCTTTGTGGGTTTGTAAAACAGTATGTCTGGGGACACTTCCCTACCAAGGACAAGCTGCAGAAGCTCACCACACAAAGGTCGCCCCCAGGTGTCACTCTTGGTGGACAGTCTGCAGCCACAGGTGTGTAGTAGCTGAGCACCTGGTGAGTACCAGGCTATTGGTACTCACAATAAAGATATTCTGGGATTCTCTCTGGTTGTTCTGACTTGGGCTAACCTGTCTTGGTGGTGAGGGAAAGCCACTCCTATGTGAATTTGCATAGGCTGGACCAATACTCTATCAGGCCCTATTTGCCTTATAATCAACAGCTCTCTAAAGCAATTTAAGTTCCTAGCATATACACAGAAAGTTAGGGTAGGAAGTGCATTTTTTTTCTCACTTTTCCACAGGGCAGAACAGACCCTGGGCCAGCTCTAAGCAGCTAGCCTAGTCTCCTAGCTCTGGTCTAGCCAGGTCTACCTAGTTGTCAGTGGGGATTCGGGTACAAGGTACTTTAACCCTTAGCCCTGGTGGTTGGTTACTAGGTTCTCAGATGTGGTCAGGAGCCTTGCAAGGCAGAAAAGGTGCTCGGGGCAGGCCTGCCCTACCCCAGCCTTCACCACAGTGATGCTGGGGTTCAGAACGGGGCAGGAAGGGAAACAGCTTTCTTTAGAGGATAAGGAAGCACTCTCACCATGCCGCCCTCCCCCCAGCAAAGCCCTCAAACAGAGTCGAAGGACTGCTCCCCTGAGGTTTAGCATCAGTCTTTAATGCTGTCACACTGCATAATGACAAGTCACACACTTTGGTCTCATGTTCATAGTGGCAACTTACAATGAGTCAAATGTCAGAGCACCGGGCTAGCTTCAAAGAACAGACACCTTCACTCCCAAGGTCTATTCCATCACAGCCCTGGACAGCAGTAGTTGACAGGGACTGCTTTCATCCGAGTGCACACCAGCTTTGAATGGAATTATAAAAACATATTTACAGACGTTCCACAGTGCTCCTTTCATCAGAAGCAAAGACCCTTTTATATAAAGGGATTATATTTAGGGCTGTGCAAAATTCAAAAGGAATGTATCCTTTTGAGAGTTCAGAGTCCATTACACACACACACAAAAAAATCACCTGGGTCTCTGAAGTTCCAGGTATGGCCAAGGACTACCTTTGGGCTGACAAACACCATGACCATAAGCCAACCAGCCGACTTCAACAGAGCCAGAAGTCCAGGGAATTTTCAGGTTGTCCAAGTCTCAAACCTGGAGGGAGGTGGCAGTGAGACTTGCCCACCTGAGGCTGGCCCTGTGGTCCTGTAACCAGGTATTGCTTGTGATGCTGGCCTGGCAGTCCTACTGAATTGGTCTCAATGTGAGATGGCCAAGACAAGACAGGATTCTTCTGGGGAGAAACAAGGCTGGGGACAAATACAGAAGAAAACAAGAACCTCTCACACAGTGGAGACTGACTAATGCACAGGGTCTGGCACCCGAGATGGTGGGCCACTGCCACATGACAGCCAGAAACTAAAGGACAGCAGAGGGGTGAGTCCAGTTGCAGGCCTGCCTCACACCCTCGGGCAGGAGCTAGGGTGCAGAGGGTGGCTCTATTCCAGGAGGGCTGCTGTTCCCACCGCCTGCCTATCGCTCAAAAAATCACTGTAGTCTAGTGCGCGACTTTGAAAGATTGTAATATATTCTGTGGAAAACATTCGGCAGAGCAGAAGCCCTCCCTGGGCCCTCCCGCAGTATGCAACCAGTGAACGGTCTGGAAATCTGCAGTTCTGGAAAAGTCCCTGCTCAGTCCTTGGGGAATGCAGGTGGCTAGATGGGAAGAATCTGCTCCAGGACGGTTCTGGATGTCAGGGGAATCCTTTCGGGGAAGATGACTTCAAATTCGATAACAAGGTCCCCACGTTTTTCAGGTGTTTTGGGGAGAGGCAGGCCTTCTCCAGGAACTTTCCGCCGCATACCAGGCCTGATGACATCTTTGAATACAACAGGGATGGTCCTGCCGTCCAGAGTGGGAACGTTCACAGTGCAACCACAGAGAGCCTAGGGACGCAAAAGGACCGTGTCAAATGGGAGCTGGCTTAGGACGCTTGACCCCTCTAGGCCACCAGACCTATGCAGTTGAGCCCCCACTCCACATCTACCCATGCTGTTGGCACAGAAGAGCCTCAGCCAGCCTCCCCACTGCTCCCACAGCAGTCACCTCTCACGATTCCTCCCACCTGGTACCTTACCTCCCGAAGGCTAATCCTGGCTGGATAGATGACATCAGAACCATCTCTCTTGAAGATATTGTGTGGCTTGTCCTTTAAAACAAAGACGATGTCAGCTGGAATGTTGTTGGAGGTCTGGTCCCCTTCCTTGGGAAATGTGATTTTGGTCCCTTCTTTCCAGCCCCTCTTCACTTCGATGGTCAGGATCTTATCCTCATTTCGAATGCTCTTTCCATCAGGGTTCAGTCGCTTGTGGGAGATTTTCATTTTCTTGGTACAGCCGCTGTAGATCTCTTCAAGGGAGACCCGGAGGTCGTGGGTGACTGGGGGATCTTGCTTCTTTCGGGAGGGCTCTTGGGCAGGACGGGAACGTCCAAAGTTCACATTGGTGAAGCCACCCATACCCATGGGAAAGGCAGAGAACGGGTCATCGATGTCCATGCCTTCCTCCCCGTTGCGCTGCCCTCCGAAAAAGGTATCAAATGGGTTTCTGCCACCAAAGAACTCAGCAAACATGGCATGAGGGTCTCCATGGAATGTGTAGCTGAAAGAGGTACCATTAGCACCACCACTGTTACCAACACTGGGGCCACCACCCTTTAGGCCTGGAAAACAAAAAAATCACAAGTCAGAGTTACTATAGAAGAGTCAAAGCCTTTGGTTTCCATTTCCAGTACGGCAATAAATCAACACATTCATAAAACATAAAACCCTTAAAATAGTCGGGCAGTGGTGGCACACGCCTTTAATGCCAGCACTTGGGAGGCAGAGGCAGGTTGGTCTCTCAATGCCAGCTTGGGCTACAGAGCAATTTCCACAGCTCCTGGGAAACAAACAAACCCACCAAAACAAACCCTTAAAATAAAAAGCTTGGCATGGTGCCGAATGCCTGGACCCCACCTAGCACTCTGACAACAGAAGCTGGTTGGTCTCTGCAAGTTCCAGACCAGGCAGGGCTCCAACATGAGACGCTGGAGATGGCTCAGAAATTAAGAGCACTTGCTCCCCTGGCACAGGAACCATGTTCGGTTACCAACTCCCACATGGCAGCAGACAACCGAGTAACTCCAGTTCCAGGATTCAACACCCTATTCTCTCGAAGCATGTGCATACATATATGCAGACACTCATATATACAGAAGTAAAAATAAATTAGAAATACATAAAAGCCCGAACAGTGAGATCTTGTGACTGTGATGCTACAGTGCTTGAACTTGTTGAGTAGTCCAGGTTAGCCTTAGGCAATCCTTCTGACTCAGACGTTCCAGAGCTAGGAATGTCACTTATATCCTGTTCTTTTGGAAAAACAGTAGTTCATACTGTGGCTCAGATATGCGGCTAATTCACAACAATGCTTCAGTCTCCAAAGTAGGGGTGTAAGCTCCCGCACCAGGCTCAACAAGTTTTGCTTTTATTTAAATATATATCTATATATCTATAGCCCCGGTAACCGTAGTGGAAGGGGAAATATATATTTTAAAGCTTGTTCTAGTTAGGTAAAAACCAATGTCAAGTCTTTAACTGCTAATGGCAGCAGGAGGAGGAAACACATCACTCCCTTTTACTTCGTGACAGTTCGGCAGTAAGGCCTCCAGTTGTCGGTGCCACCACGTCTACCTGACTGCCCCATCCTCCCAGCCACGCTGTAACACCTACAGAGAAGTTCCTACGCACTGCAACCGGAAAAGGCTCAACTCTGGGTTAAGCACTGAGCTTGCGGGCTAGCGGGGCGAGGGAAACAAAACACCCGGGCAATTTTCAGATTCTCATACCCTGGCGATCGCGACCGCCGCCCTTCGTCTGCAGCGTTCCGGCCCTGTGCGGGCGGCCGGCCGGGAGGGGCTGCGGCAGACGTGCTAGAAGCTTCTGTACGAGCGGCGCGCCCAAAGCTCCTCCTCCCGGCTGAGGCCGCCGATCAGAGGGCGGAGGCGGTACGGCCGCCGGATCCCCGGGCCGAGGCCTCAGAGAGGACCCGGTGCCTCGGTTTCCCCGCCTGTCAAACGGCGGGTCACCCCCGGCCGCGCGCACGCGTACCTTCCTCTCCGTAGCGGTCGAAAATCTCGCGCTTGCGCGGGTCGCTGAGCACATCGTAGGCCTCGGCTATCTCCTTGAACTTCTCCTCGGCGCCGGGCTCCTTGTTCTTGTCGGGGTGGTAGCGCAGCGCCTGGCGGCGGTAGGCTCGCTTGATCTCGTCGTCGGACGCGCCGCGGGCCAAGCCCAGCGTCTGGTAATAGTCCTTGCCCATGGCCACCGCCGCCCAGCTGTCGCCGCCTCCGGCTCCGCAGCTGCCCCGTCCCGGACTCTATATACCCGTCCGGCGGAAGCTTCCAGATCCCGCCAGCCCTCCAGAACCTTCCGCCCCTCCCGGCGCGCCGCGCCACTCCGGCCAATCGCTGCTGCCCGCTCCGTGACGTCGCACATCCGGGGTGGGACCCGGCTGCCAACGGCCTTCCGCGAGGGGCCACGCCCCTCCCCGCTCTACCCTGGTCAACGCCTCCCCGGGGCGCGCGCGCCCGCACCTGAGGTCCCGCCTCCACGGTGGAGACAGCCAATCGCGGCCCGCTCTCACTGCGTACCAGTGACGACACGAGGGAAGGGACGGGACTACAGAGGCCGGAGCGGGCGGCCGCACCCTAGCTCTAGGTGCCGAGCAGGGCGGTCCTGCCCGGTGACTTGTTGCTGCCTGACCCGAACCTCCAAGCACGCACCCCGCCCTCTTCTGCCGCTGGCTCCGTCCAGGCCGTTACTGTTAAGCAAGGTGAGGCTGGTCTGGCGAGGGATCGCCCCAGTCCGGCTGTCACTCAGACTTTTCTTCCTGCTGATTCCTCCTGGGATTGTCTGGGTTCTTGGCGGTCGTGGTAAATGTCACTTCCCTTGCTGTCTGCGTTTACCACCAAGCAGAGATTGGATCTTGCTGTGTGGGTTTGCATCTCTTTCAAGATCCACTAGGTGCTTTCTATTTCCAGGTGTTTGACGTGGGTGCTTTTTCGCCGTGGGGGAACAGAGTGCCCCTGTTGCTTGAATCTTTAGGTTTCCTGAGAGTGGGATGATGGTGGTCAAGGAAACAGCCGAGTTCGGAAAGGGAAAGAGCTTCTGAAACTGCCAGGCTTAGAGAAGCTGGAGTAGTCGGTGGTTGTTCCTGCAGGCAGAGGAGCTTGGAAGTCAGAGCATGAAAGCCTGACTTTTTTGTAGTCAGAGAGTAGGCCTCATTTTAGATCCCAACACTTCCTAACTGTGTGACCTTGGGCTGGTAAAGTAACCATTCTGGCCTCAGTTGTGCTCATCTGTAAAATGGGAATGGCTGCTGTGTACGGGAAGCTGACGTTATTTGGCATCAGTGGAAGTCCTCAAGATAGACCAAGGACAAAGGAATGGCTAATATTTAGTGGACGACGCTGACACCTCCTCTCTGGCACCCGGCAGCAGAAGAGGCTCTGCTGATCCTTACCTTGTGCAGCCTGAGACCCCTGAGAAAGATGACCCTAACCTTCCCTTGATGGTTGATCAGGGTGTGTGTGTTCCGGTTTTCCTCGCCGCACTGATTCCAAGAGAACTGAAAAGGACTCTATCTAAAACACAGTTGAGCCCCCGACGCCAAGAGACTGGGGACTAGGGAACCCACTAGCTCAGCAGAGGGTGTCCAGAACCAGTCACTTGGCGAGAAATAACAAGCGGGTCTGGCACCTTGGCACCTTGTTTTAATTCCAGCTCCAGGAAGCTGCCACAGGAGTCCTGTGTGAGGTCTGCCTGGCCTACAGAGTGAGACCTTGCCTCAGAATAGATGAGTGGAAATAAAACGTGTGTGAAGAGAAGAAGGAGCGATCCTAGTGGGGAAGCGCCGAGCATGAGCAGAAGAGCGGTAAAGCACCCAGCATGAGGGACTCTTCAAATTTCGGGTATGGCTTTAATGGAGACGTGCAGGTGTACCTCTGGTGGGCTTGTCCGGGTTTCACTAAGGCTTTTTTGCTGTCTGGGAGGGTTCTATCTTGTCCAGCCTGTTGTGCAAAGGAAATCTTTGTGTTTGGGGACAACTTCAAGGCTGGAAATGTCCCGCTCTTTTAGTAGTGATGGGCAGAGTCACGAGGGGTATTTTAGCTACTACTGTGACTGCTAATGTTTTTTAAGCAAGGTCTGACCCTCTAGCTCAGTACCCCAGACTGGCCTTGAACTTGTGATTGTCCCACCTCAATCTCCTTAATGCAGAGCTGGCAAGCACCTGCCACCATGTTATCAGGAAGTTTCAGTGGTTTAAAAACAGGTGTGGAAAACAAACACTGCCTAGAGGTGACACACAGTCTTAATCCCAGCACGCAGAGGCAGGAGGATCTCAGAGCAAGTTCTAGGACAGCCAAGGCTACACAGAGAAATGCTGTCAAACAAACAAGCAAAACCAAGGTGGACTGATCCTGAGGAATGGCTCCGTAAGTCCTCTGGCCTTCATATACATGCTCACATAAACCTGTGCACCCCCATAACCTGCCCTCCTCCCCTGTGGACAGTGAATGTGCACACACACACACACATGAAGTTATGTTTGCATTTACTGTGTGTGAACCAGGTTTGGTGCCCATGTGGAGGTCAGAGAACAGCTTCTGGGAGTCAGTTCCTTCCAGCATGTATGTCCTAGAGATTGGATTTAGACTTTAAGGCTTGGCAGCATGGGCCTTTATCTGCTCAACTGTCTTGCTGACCCCTAGACACAAATTTTTTTTTTGATACTTCTTGCCATGTAGCCTTAGCTGGCCTGGAACTCAACATCTGCCTGCCCCTGTCTTCTTAGTACTGGGGTTAAAGGTGTGTACAGCCTCACCAGCCTCAGACCCTTAGCCAGGAGCTAAGCAGTACATTTGGATTTAGCTGTCTAAAGTCAAGGCCTGCATCCTGGGAGTAGGTCTATACTGTATAAAATGGACATCATAGATTTTACTTCCTGGTGCTGCCACGTGGGTGTTGCTCAGGGGGCTGGGAATGAATGTATTAGAGGACTAGCCCAGCTGGCTCAGGGAAGGCGGAGTCAACTGTGCCGTGGAATAATCCTTGCACACTGTGAAGATGTGTTGCTCTCGTTATTAATAACAAGTTGATTGGCTGATGGTTAGGCAGGATTTTGGGGGCAGAGAGAACACTGGTAAGAAGAAGGACGGAGTTTTCGGAGTCACAGGAGATTCCTTGAGACGCAGAGCGAGCAGGATGGGAAGTGCGCAGATGAGGTAAATGAGCCTGGGGGCAGGCAGCACACAGATGAATAGAAACGGGTTAATTTAAGTTATCAGAGCTAGCCCAGGCCACACAGAGTAAAGCATGGAAGAGCTTGCTGGACTGAGCCCTTATACGGGGCACTGGTGTCTGATGTGGCTCAAATGTTGGTAAAGCATTAAAGAATTTTGCTATTGCCTGGTGGTGGTGATACACATCTATAATCCCAGCACTCAGGAGGCAGAGGCAGGCAGATCTCTGTGAGTTTTAGTCCTCTCTGGTCTAGGATAGCCAGAACTTCACAAAGAAACCCTGTCTCTAAAAACAAAACAAATGAAAACAAATACAAAACAAAACAGTATTTACTATTGCTCTTTTCAACTCCTTACCTGTCAGTCAGAGATGTTTAAAAACATGGCAGCTCCATTAACCACCACTGGCATTCCTAGGTGGAAGTCTATGTGCAATAAAAAGTTATGTTCAAATTGATTCCAGCACTAAAGAGGCTGAAACAGGAAGATGTCTAATTCCAGGGCAGCCTGGGATGCATTGCAAGATACTGCGTCAAAAAAAAGAAGCCAAGGAAGACACAAAACAGATACTCGATGTTCAAAGATGGCAAAACAGACTAGCCCGGAAGGACTCTTGCCAGCAAGGCGGAGGATCTGCATCTGATTGTTGGGACACACGTGGCGGAAGAAAAGAACTGGCTCCCTGAAGTTGTTCTCTTATCCCCATGCAAACTGTGACATGTGTACCTCTCCCACGTGCACACAAAGGAAGTGTAATTTTACACTTTTGGTTGTGAGCCTCGGCTTTAAAAGCTGAGCCATCTTTCCATCCCAGTAAGTATAATTTTTAAAAGTTGAATAAACTTAAGTCTGTGTAACAAATGGTATTTGATTTTTACTGAGACTTTCTGGATAGTTAGCAACAGCTACTGGAACCTGAATGTCCTTCAGTGGTTTAGTGGCTGTACAAGCGGTGATCCATGCGTTCAATGGAATATGATCCGGTCATAAAAAGAAAAGAGCCGTGAATACGGGAAACAATGCCAGCGCACTTCACATGCCTATGTCAGTGAAAGAAGCCGGGCTCAAAGGGCTGTGTGCTGCTTTTTCCTATGACCTTCCAGAAAACACTAAAGTATGTGAGGAGATCAGCAGTTGCTAGGGATGGGGAACTGCCACAGACAGGGGACACGGGAATTCTTTGAGGATGAAATTTTCTCACTATTTTTAAAGACTTAAATTTTGTTTTGTTTTGTTTTGTTTTGCTTTGTTTTGTTTCTCTGTGTAGCCATAGCTGTCCTGGAACTCACTCTATAAATCAGACTGACTTCAAACTCATTGAGATCCGCCTGCCTCTGCCTCCCAAGTGCTGGGATCAAAGGCGTGTGCCACCACCACCTTCCTTGTGTTGTTCTTTTCTTTTCTCTCTTTCTTTTTTCTTCCTTTCCTTTTTCTTTTCTGTTTCTTTCCTTCTTTCGCTAAGGTATAGCTACAAAACCTAGGCTGCCTTTGAGCTTAGAATCTTACAGGAATTACAGGTGAGTGGGGTGGGTGGGACTTGGGAGTCTGTCAGAGCTCTTGCCACAGCAGAAAGCAGCTAAACAGCTTTCGCATGTCCAAACCTGGCTCTACAGCCTCCCTCAGACAGCTCTGTGCCAGGGTCACACTCTGAAACAATATGGGGCAGTTCCAGGAAGCTCACCACCTACCTTATCCTGAGTGGGAAATACCAGGGCACTGTGAGAGCTGTCTATTGAAGCCAGATCCTCGTTATCCAAATGACCTCATGGTCTCCAAAAATCAGGGTAGAGGAGTCCCTGGGCCGCCTCCTCAGCAGATCCTGACGATGCTCTGCGACTTGCAGTCAGCGAGTGATGATGGGTGTACCGCCGTCCGTCATTAGGGATGAATCAGCTCTGTGCTAGGTATGCCAGGGCACAGTTGGAAGCTCTGTCTCCAGACAGGCCCTGACAAAGCTGCCTCACAGTGACAGGCTTGAACAATGTGGCTATTCTTCATTCAGGGCTGGATCTATTGTCTGCTAATGGCCTGGTTATGGGAAGTCAGCTGAGGCTGCCCAGGGATCCCCAGCACCAGCAACACCCATCCAAAGCAGGAACCAGGCACCGGCCTTCACCCTTGCCAGTCTAGCCACTTAGGAGGCAGAGGCTGGAGGATCGAAGTTCAAGGATTACCTAGACCTTGCTTCAAGATTCTCCTTCAGAGAGCCCAAACTAGGAGCTGGAGAGATGGCTCAGTGCTTAAAAGCATCTACTGTTCTCAAAGAGCAATTCTCAGCACTCCTGCTGGATGGGTCACAAGCACTGACTCACCTTGGTCCTGCCCTGCTCCCTGTCATCAGGGAACTAACTGCCTTTAAGGACTTCTTAGCCTTCTACATCTGTTAACTGAAACAGGACTGTCTAGTTTCTGATGTTTCCCTTCCTCTACTGAGCTAGTCCTCTCTGCCTCAAGATTGTGGCGCCAGAAATCAAACCCAAAGCCTTTCACTGGAAGGACACTGTCACTGATTTTCTTTGTGTTTTTTCTTTTTCTTTTTTCTTTTCTTTTCTTTTTTTTTTTGGCGGGGGTGGGGAGGGCAGGCTATGATCTGGCTACATAGCCCAGGCTGGCCTTGAATTTAACAACCTTCCTGTTTCAATCTCATGACTACTTGGAATTATGGGCTGGTGTTTTGTGTGTGTGTGTGTGTGTGTGTGTGTGTGTGTGTGTGTGTGTGTGTACGCTCTTGTTAACAGAACACCTCAGGTGTTCTGGAGCTGGCCACCTCTCCCTCACCCCCAAATTAAAGTACAGGGGCCTGGAAAGGTGGTTCAGCTGTTAAGAGCACTTGCCGGTCTTAACAGAGGACCCAGATTCAATTCCCAGGACCTACATGGTGGCTCACAATCATTGGTAAGCCCAGTTTCATGGAATCCAATAGGCACGTATATGGTGTACCTACATGCATACAGCCTAAACACTCATACACGTAAAGTAAGATTAATCTAGGAACTGTTATAAAAAGTGTCATTACATCATTTTCCTCCTTCCTCTCTCCCTTCCAGTACCTCGCATATCCATCTATCACTTCTCAATTTCATGGTCTCTTTTCATTTAATTATTGTTACAATCCACTGAGTTCGTTTTTCTTCTTTTCTTTCTTTTCCCTCCCTCCCTCCCTCCCTCCCTCCCTCCCTCCCTCCCTCCCTCCCTCCCTTCCTTCCTTCCTTTCTTTTTGATTTTGAAACAGGTTTTATCTATAGCTTTGGAGCCTGTCCTGGGATTTGCTCTGTAGTCCATGAGGGCCTCAAACTCACAGAGATTGACCAGCTTCTGCCTCCCGAGTGCTGGGATTAAAGGAGTGTGCTATCATTGCCTGGCTCTTTTTTGTTTGTTTGTTTGTTTGTTTTTTTGTTTTCTTTTTTTAGACAGGGTTTCTTTGTGTAGCCTTGGCTGTCCTAGAACTCACTCTGTAGTCCGGGCTGGCCTTGAGCTCACAGAGATCAACCTGCTTCTGCTTCCGGATTCTTGGATTTGAGGTGTGTGCCTCTGCTGTTGGTCGTTTTTCTAACAGGCTTAATTCACTTCATTTTTCTTGTATGAAAACCCTTATGTGGTGGCCACAGCTGGAGCCTGGGTCCTCTGAGCAGAAACTCTGGTGTGGGTTTTCACAAGATGATCAGTGAATTCCTGATAAGGAGACTTGGTGAACACAGTCTCTATCCAGAGGTCAGGGGTCAAGTAGCTGTACGTCTTGCAGATGGTATCAAAGGTGACCCTGGCAAAGTTGCCCAGGGTGGCAGTGCCATCCCTGGCTGGTGTGCAGTAGTCATCAGTACCGGCCATCATTAGCAGCTTCTGGGGCACAGAACCAGAGACTATGCCAGTGCCTCTGAGGACAGGGGTGAGATGCACCAACACAGAGCCACTGTGGCCTGTCACTTTGTGTGGCTTGCCAGTCTTATTCCCCAAAGTAGTCTCTCCACACAGGGGCAATGGAAAGCGTGGCCAGGATGATGGCCTCTAATGGCTGTGCTACCTCCTTGGACCACAAAATCAGCATAACCATTGTAGTTCTCGATAGCAACAAAAGCCTTGAATCTGGTCCTCTGGCCAGCCTGAGTCTGCTTCTGCACTGGTGTGTGCTTTAAACCCTCATCCTTTAGGGATGTACCCAGGAAAACTCAACAATCTCAGATTCCTTGATGAGCAGGGAGAACAGGTAGGTCTTCATGTCCTTAGCCAGGTGGCCAAGCTTGGTGACAGGAATCCCTCTTGTCTTGGCCCTTACCTCCGTGGGCCTATGGCCGTGACCACGACTGCTGCTGAGTCCTCTGAGGAAGCAACTGTGGCCTCCTAATCCTGGGCTCTGGGTCCTCTGGTCCCTCCCACTGCATACATGTGCCATTTGATGGTTTCCCAAAGAAGACACCAGAGTCCGTTTGCCGCTGTTCATATGTACATGATTTCCGAGCTGATCACTTAGTAGTGGATAATCAATTAGGGGGCTCGTCCCTGGAGAAGACTAATTCTCTCTCAGCAGTCTTTAGTTACCTGTAGTTCTTTGTCTAAAGGTGGGGCTCTGTGAGATTTCCCTCTTCCACATTAGCGCGTCTTTCTCCTCATGTCATTATTCAAGCCTTACTCAGGCAGCCATATTATTGAGGTATCGTGGGTGTACGCTGCCATTTCCCAGGGTACACAACCACACAACAGACTTCCTGATCCTCCGACTCTTAGAATCTTTTCATCCTCTCTTTCTCGATGTGGGGGTTGTGCTTTAGATCTATCGACTGGGTCTATGCGCCCCAGGAGCAGTTAGTTGCTTTCTGCATTTTGACCTGTTGTGGCTTTCTGTAGTGGGCTCTGTTTACCACGCAGAGGGAATCTGCTGCTTTGGTGAGGAGGGAGAGCTACCCTTGTGTGTGGGTAGAAATATAAACACCTAGAATGCAGTTAGGAGCTGTGGGGGTAGTAAGGAGGCAGTAGCAGGTTCTCGACGATTCATGATGTCACAAGCTGCCTGGAGTCAGCCAGGTATATGGTACCAGACGTGATTTCCCTCTTGCTGAGCAGGCTGGCCTCAAACCGACTGAGATCCACCTGCCTCTGCCTCCCAAGTGCTGGGCTTAAAGAGTGTGCCATCGCTGTCTGGCTAGACAGCTGTTGTTACTGCTAAGATGTAAGTGCGCCTTTAGGGGTACGCTGGTCATTGGACTTTGAGGCTTCACAGCTGAGAAATGGTTGAGGCACCTATGTAACATATCAGAGCTGACACTGGCTGCCAGGTTCTCCCAGCATCCCTCAGACCCTACCTGTTACAGGATGTATCTGGCACACCCTGCCCTCTATCCTGAACTCTCCAGCCCAGGGGCTGCACTTTACCCAGAGGCTCTTCCCTGTATAATCCAGACATTTCGTTACCCATGCCTGTTTGTACACTTGGCCTCCTGGCTGCTGCACCTGGTACCCTCCTGACCTCTCTCCCCATGTGTGAGTCCACTCTGGACGCTCAGATGTCCCTGGCTCTGCCCACACTCTGCCTTTTACCTAACAGTAAACCTCCTCCTCCACTGTACCTAGGAGCAGTCATGTCCTTCCTTTCTTTTTTGTTTCTTTTTTCACTCAGGTTGCAGTATTGGTTTCTTCTTTCCCTTGGCAGCAGAGCACCTCCTGTTACTATGGAAGCTGGTCCCCATAGTACCTCCTGTTACTATGGAAGCTGGTCCTCATAGCGCCTTCTGTTACTATGGAAGCTGGTCCTCAGGAAGGAGGCTCCCAGGTCCAGCCCAGCTCATGTCCTCTAATCCTGTATCTGAACTGCTCTGGAACTTCAGCATATCTAACAGCTGGGACAGCAAAGGGCGACAGCAATCGCCTATATTGTTTTGGGAGTCGTGAAAAAGGGTTTCTCCCCAACAGAGACAGCTGATCCAAGCTACTGGGAGATCACAGACTCTGGACTGACAACTGGGGAGCCTGCATGAAACTGAACCTAGGCCCCCTGAATGTGGGTTATGTGGCTTGGTCTGTTTTTAGGGCCCCTGGAAGTGGGGCCAGAATTTATCCCTGGTACATGAATGGGCTTCTTGGAGTCCATTCCCTGTGGTGGGGCCGACGGGCCTGATCCTGCCACAACTTGATATATCAGTCTTTGTTGACTCCCATGGGAGGCCTTGTTCTCTTTGAGGAGTGGATGACAGGGGTTGGGGTGTATTGGAGGGAAGAGGGAGGTAGGGGGACGCAAAGGAGAGGAGGGAGGGAGAACTGTGGTTGGTATTTAAAATGAATAAAATTTTAAAATAAAGAAAAAAGGTTTTCTCATGCCTGGTACTGAGGTCTCTGCCAGACAGTAGAGCTGCTGGGCTCTGGGAGGGTGCGTTAGTTCCACAGCTGGCACAGCTTCATTGAGACTATATGTACACTCACTTGGATTACATATAATTTTAGGTAGACATAAAATAATATGATCCACTATGACTTTTTCAAACTTCCTTAGTTTTACTCATTCCTCTTCCCTCCCTCTCATTCTGTAGCGGCAGTCTCCCATTCTGTGATTAAAGCCATCCCCGTTTCCCCGTATCTCCTGTAAGCTGCTATTCCCCTCTCCAACACACCCCTGACATGATCCTTTCTAACTTTCCTGGTTCCTGCAGTTCATGTTATGGACTCAGATCTGAAGATTTGGAGCTAGGGACCTCAATTTAGGAGAATGTGTGGTATTTGCTTTTCTGGGTCTGGGTTATTTCAATAGGATCTTTTCAAGTTCTATCCATTTACCTCCCGAGTTCATGATTTCATTTTTCTTTACAGCAGAATAGTTCGACAGTATACATGCACCACGTTGTCATTAGCCAGTCGTCAGGTGAAGAACTCTCAGGTGGTTTCCATTGCCTAGCTATTGGGAATTGGGTGGCAACAAATGCGGCTGAGCAGGTGTCTGTGGGGTAGGATGGTGAGTCCTTCGGTCATATCATATACCAAGGAGCAGTCAGCTGGATTATACGGTAGATTTAGTTATTTTTGGCTTTTTGAGAGTTCTCGTACTGATTTCATAGTGTCGGCCCCTGTTTACAGTTCCACCAGGAAAGGGTTCACCTTCCCACGTCCTCTAGAGTTTGCTGATGGTTGCTTTCCTGATTTTACCCATTCTGACAGGTGAGATGAATTTCCGTTCTAGCTCTAAAGGAAAATGAGTACTTTGAGATATACCTTATTAGCCATTTTGTTTCTTCTACTGAAAACTCTTCCATTCTGATCATAGACTGCTTTTTAATTGGGTGATTTGTTTTCTTGACTTTTTGTTTTCTGGGTTCTTTGTATTTTCTGGATATTAATCCTCTGTTAGCTGTGTAGCTAACGGAGATCTCCCCACTCCTCTGTGGACTTCCTCTTCACTTGTTTACTTAGTTGCACTGAAACTTTAGTTTCATGAAGTCTCACTTGTCATCAACATGACAAGAAAATAAATTAGCAGAGGAAAATAGTAAGACCTCAAAACAGTGGGAGAAGACTTGTGCTGCTTCTAGTGGTTGGTGCCTCCAACCCCCCTGTGGTTTAGTATCCAAGGCTATGGGAGAATAGGCTGTTTAGGGGCTAAGAACAATTTGTGTGTGTGTGTGTGTGTGTGTGTGTGTGTGTGTGTGTGTGTGTGTGTGTAGGAGGAGGGGTTGGATGCTTCTCAGAATTCCATGGGTGGAAGTTTCTTGAAGTCTTGGGGCTGTTTTATGGCCTTGCTTTTGGGGAGGGGGTTCTTCTTTAGGCCATAACTTCTGGGCAAATAGAGTCCTGTTCCAAGTCCTTGCCTACACCTGCATCTCTATGATCAGCCTGTGCTTGCTTCTAGCAGTTCTGGTGTTTTGGTTCCCTTTACATGTATGTCTATGATCATGCCAGGGGATAGGTTTGAGTGTAAGCTCATTCTTCTGCATGTGGACATCCACTTTCCCCCAGTATCATTTGTTGAAAATGCTACCTTTCCTCTAGTGTACGTTTTCAACTATTAGATGACTGTGTACTCATGTTTGAGTTTTTTGTTTTGGAGGGGATTTTTTTCAACACAGGGTTTCTCTTGTGCTTTGGAGCCTGTCCTGGAACTAGCTCTTGTAGACCAGGCTGGCCTTGAACTCACAGAGATCCACCTGTCTCTGCCTCTGAGTGCTGGAATTAAAGGCATGTACCACCACCACCTGGCATATTTGGTTTGTTTCTATGTTTGTTTTGTGTGCCAGTATCATGCTGTTATTCCTGCTACTCTAATTAATGTCCCGGAATCTGGAAAGGTCGTCCCGAATCTGCTTCTTCAGTGGTTTCAAGTTTCCGTTATAGAGGTCTTTCACTTCCTTGATTATGTTTATTCTTAATTATTTTATTTTTTTGGAGACTATTGTGAATGGGAGTGTGTTCACGATCTCTTTCAGTGTGTTTATTGTTGATACATAGAGATTGTGTGCATTGCCCCTTACTCTAGTTAGGGCTCTGTTGCTGTGATGAAACACATGACTAAAGGAAACCGGTGTCTTAGTCGGTGTTCTGTGCTGTGGAGAGACACCGTGACCAAGGCAACTCTTATGAAAGAAAACGTTTTTAAAATTTTTTATTTATTATGTATGTATACAGTGTTCTGCCTGCATGTATCCTTGCAGGCCAGAAGAGGGTGCCAGATCTCATTACAGATGGTTGTGAGCCACCATGTGATGGCTGGAAATTGAACTCAGGACCTCTGGAAGAGCAACCAGTACTCTTAACCTCTAAGCCATCTCCCCAGCCCCTAAAGGAAAACATTTAACTGGGTCTTGTTTACAGTTTCAGAGATTTAGTCCATTATCCTCATGGCAGGGAACATGTCCAAATGCAGGCAGACATGGTGGCTGAGAGTTATATCTGGATCTGCAGGCAACAGGAAGAGAGAGCTACTGGATCTGGCTTGGGCTCTTGAAACCTCAGCACCCACTTCCAGTGACTCACCTGCCCCAACAAGGCCACACCTCCTAGTCCTTTTAAAACAGTGCCACTCTCTGGTGACCAAGCATTCAAATATGTGAACCTATGGGAGCTAATATTATTTTAACCACCCGGGAGGAAATGTTTTATTTGACTTATACTACCACACTGTAGTCCATCACTGAAGAAAGTCAGGACAGGACCTCAAGCAGGGCAGGAGCTGGAACCTGGAGGCAGCAGCTGATGCAGAGACCATGGAGGAGTACTGCTTGCTGCCTTGTCTTTCATGGCGTGCATAGCCTGCTTTCCTTTGTTTCTTTCATTCCTCCTCTCTCTCCTTCTCCCCCCCCCCCACTCAAAATAGGGATTCTTTGTGTAGCCTTGGCCGTCCTGGAACTAGCTCTGTAGACCAGGCTGGACTTGAATTCAGAGATACTCCTGCCTCTGCCTCCTGAGTGTTGGCATTAAAGGTGTGCACTACCATTGCCTGGCCATTCCGCTTGCTTATGAACCCAGGACCTCCAGCCTAGAGTGGCACCACTCACAATGGGCTGGACCTTCTTGCATCAGCCACCGTTTAAGGAAATGTCCCATAGGCTTGCGTACAGCCACGTTTACAGGGCACTTTCTCTGGAGTCAGCTTAGCTGCTCTGCCCTTTCCTGGCAGCCCCAGTGGTCGGGATATCTCTCAGCAGTCTTCATTGCTCATATGTGTTTGGGGAGGGAGATGTCTGTGAGTCTGGTCAGTTTCAGGGACTTCCTGAAGCAATTGTCTTACTTCCCGAGTCTAAGGAGCCTCTCTGAAGGGTGAAATGTTTCACCTCCCTTTTAGCATCCTGTACCTTTGGGACTGGGGAGAGGGATCTGATGCTCTCTTCTGGCTTCTACCCTCTGCTTCTGGCCTCCATGCCACCAGGCACATACATACATGTGGGCAAAACACTCATACATATAAAATTTAGAAATCAAATTTCTTTAAACATCTTGTCTCTGCCTCTGAGTGCAGGAATTAAAGGCTTGCACTACCACAGCCCAGCTATATTCTTCTTCTTAACATATACCTTGTATCGAGTCGGGAAGTCCTCAGCCCTGAACTATATACTCTTTATTTATTGATTTTTTTTGTTTGGCTTTTTATGAACATAATTTTTTAATTGATTCTTTGGGAATTTCACATGCCAATCCCACTCATTTCCTAGTTCCTCTGGATCTTGTATGTTCCCTGTCAAAGGAAAACTAAAAAAAAAATTTATAAAAATAAGATAAAAATAAAAATGCAAATAATGTTAATTAAAGACAAAACAAACAAAACAAAAACTAAATAAAGCAAGTAAGACAAAAACTATTTTGCTCCTTTGTCTTTCCAGCCTCTCTGCCACCTCTTCATTTGTCTTGGGCTTGGGAGCCGTGTGCCCTTTTGTCCAGGTCTTCACTTCACTTCGTTGTGTGATGTGTTGCTGGTCAGGCTCAAGGCCTCTGGCTTCTGGTACACTGTCAATGCTGGATCCTCACCGAATCTCCTCTCGGACATCCTGTGCTTCTCCAGAGCCATGGAGATCCTGGGTTTACATGCTCCAGCAGGGCATAGATGGGGTGGATGTTAGAGAGAGTCTGGGTGGTAAGTAGGTTCTTCTGGCCCTGACCAGGCTCCTGGAACACCCCCATCAGGTGAGTGGCTGAGTCAGCTTTCCCAAGTGTGGGGTGCGGATGGGGAGAGAAGTGTGTGTGTGGGGACAGCTTTCCCCTGCCAGTGTCATGGGGGTCCATTATCCCAAGGCCCTCGAGGGATGGGGTCAGCATTCTCCATGCAAGTGAGGGGCAGGGTCAGTTCAGCATGGCCTTCGTGTTTCAACACATGGTTCAACACATAGTTCAACACATGACTCACATGGGCCACTGTGGTAACAGGGGCAGTGGATATCAACATAGACTCCAGCTGCAGCAGAATCACGGACCCAGACATGGCACTCGGCAGCAGTGTGGGCCCAGTGGCAGTGGAGGCCACGCAGATCAGTGTCACACTGGCTGCTGGGGGGCCCTTGGACACCAACTTGGCCCCAGGTGGAGCCCAGACCCAGGCAGCCGCACGAGCTTCAGTGGTAACAGGTGTCATGACATCAACACAGACTGAAGCTGCAACAGGGCCACGGACCCAGACATGACCCTTGGCAGCAGCCCAGGACCAGATGTCACCATGACCCAGAGTGGCAAGCAGGCCTCCCAAATCAACCTGTTCTTCACTGCCTTCCCTTCTTCAGATCTGCGTCTCTCCACAAGACAGGAACTATTCTGTCTGTCTGTCTGTCTGTCTGTCTGTCTCTCTCTCTCTCTCCCATACCCCACCATATATTTGCACCATAATGGTACCTGATGCCAGGTGCCTCAAGGCAAATGACTCTTTCTCTCTCTCTCTCTCTCTCTCTCTCTCTCTCTCTCTCTCTCTGTGTGTGTGTGTGTGTGTGTGTCCCTGTCCACCTCCACCCACTCAGTCCTCATAGTGCTGAACATGCTTGTAAGATTCTTCTCATTTTGTTTTTCTGAGACAGGGCCTGGATGTGGCTATATACATAACAGCTCAGAGAGATATGCCACTACCTCCCGAGTACTGGGACTAAGAGTGTGTGTCATCATATTTGGCTGCACTATGCTTTTAAAAATTTTATATTTAAAACTGAGTGTAGTGGTGCACACTTTAATCCCAGCACTCGAAAGGTAGACACAGGTGGGTCTCTGTGAGTTTGAGGCCAGCCTGGTCTGCAAAGCAAGCTCCAGGACAGCCAGGGCTGTTACACAGAGAAACCCTGTCTCGAAAAACAAAACAGAATGAAAAATTACATTTTATTTATGAATGTGGCTGTGTGTGTTTGCACATGTACCATGATGCCTGTTGGAGATCAGACGATAAGTTGCCAGAATCTGTTCCAGCCTTACATTTTGTGAGTCCCTGAGATTGAATGTAGCTCATTAGGCTTGGCAGCAAGTCCTTTGCACAATTCTCTGATGTCATGTATTTTAGATTGGCAGCACTGGTCATTCTGTTTGTATATTTCAAGGGCTCAGTAGCTACATGTGACCAGTAGTAACCATACTGTATACCATCACACAGGCAGAGACAAACGTGGTTTTTGCTTATAGGGTCAGCTCGACTGACCGGGGGTGTCTTAGGAAGGAGCAGCGAAGACACTGCAGAAGGCGGTGCAGGCTTTCTTTTCCTTCCCCAACTCATGGTATACGGAGTCTTTTCAAGGGTCCTGGTGGTAATATCAGAGGTTTCATGTCTTAGGCGTCTCAGCCTCTCTGCACGTTAGAACTCACCTCATCTCAGCTCTCAGCGTAATCTCAGCGCTTTGCTCCGGTTCTGGTGCACTGACCTAAATAAACCTGGCTTCGCTGGATTTCTACAGCGGCTCTGCAAGGGGCGGGGCCAGACGGCGCGTTGCGCCGAGGCTCTCTTTTGATTGGTTAGTGACCCTGCTTTAATCTTGCCTGCCTGGATGGGAGGGGGGAGTAAAGCATTTCCCTCCCTCCCCCGCCCCGCGTTGAGTCTCGGACGCTGATTGGTTAGTCGTGTGGCGAGAGCTGTGGGTGCACCCCACGCTGATTGGCGGCGGGACGCGCGCGTAGGGAGGGGCGGAGCCGAAGTTAGTGGAGCGCGTCTCCCGGCGTGTGTGCTTGGGCAGTGTTTCGTGCGGCGGGGCGGCACCTGAGCTGCAGCGGAGCGGCGCCATCCTGTGGAGGAGCCATGAAGCACTACGAGGTAAGCGGCGCGGGGCCCGGACCGTGACTGCCGCAGACCGCACAGTCTCCTTCAGGGCCTCGGGACCCTCTAGTACGGCCCGGCTCCTCGCCGATGGCGCAGGCGCAGTGTGCCCGGGGCCTGCTGGTAAATCTCATTGCGCATGTGCAGGAAGGTATTTTTGCTACCCCGGCGTTTTGGGGGCTACCTTTTCTTAGGGTCTTGCAGGACCAGGAGATGCTTGCAGCTTCCTTGCAGCATCCTCGGTGGCCTGCGTGGCAGGTGTTCGGAAGTGCAGTGCGGAGCTCTTGTTCTTGGTGCGAGCGAGTCTCTTGCACAATCCTTGCACGGCGTCAGCGCATGGGGTTCAGGAAGGGGCTCTGCAACTGGCTGCCTCTTCCGACCTTCGCACCCACTCTTCGCTCTAGATGCCTGGGTGGCGAGGGAGTTGGTTACGGCAGCCGGTGACCGCTAGGGAAGAAGTCTGAAAGCGCAAGATCATTCTGGAAGCTTAAGTCTTCTGACTCTAAGTCTTGGGTCCCTTTTCCTCTTAAAACAAAGTCTTGGGATTCTCTTTTCGATCAAACTGATATTAGTTTCGTTATTGCTGACTTTTAAGTAACTATCATAAAACAGTAACCGATTGCTCACATTCATAGGAAGAATGCGTTAGTAAGGGCTAACTACCGTTTTACTACGATTCTGTTTTGTCCTACTGAGATTGGGTGCTTACTTAATCTCTTACTGGGAATATAGGTGAAAGTTAGAGCTGTCAGGTGAGCTGTCGAA
Source organism: Myodes glareolus (assembly GCF_982192425.1). Lineage (NCBI taxonomy): Eukaryota > Metazoa > Chordata > Mammalia > Rodentia > Cricetidae > Myodes > Myodes glareolus. The sequence continues at coordinate 11,870,427 of NC_142047.1, read as the reverse complement.
AGATCCCAACTAGTATCTGCAAAACAGAGAGAGGGAACGAAGATTTCAAAGGTATAGTTCCTAACCACTAGACATGCAGTTCTGTAAATGAGAGTTAGCAAATTGAGAGATTGCTTGTCTTTCTCCCCACATTTTAAATTTGTGATGAAACTTGCTCATTTTCTTCGGTAGCCATTTTACTGTACAACTCAGCATTATTAAGTCTACATATTGTTCAAATTTCACCACTATCCAATAGGTTGTGTGTTGTTCCCCTACCCCATCTCTGCAGTTCTCCTTGTATTGCTAGGGATGGAGCTCAGGGCCTTGCACCTGCTACACAAGCCTCTTAAACTTTTTTTTTTATCTTGTAAAACTGAAATTCTAAACTCATAGAGTATCTCCCCATTTCCCATTTTCCCAGTCCCTGGCAGCCACCTCTTGTCTCTGGAAATTGAAATACTTTAGGAATCTCCAATATATGGGAGATAATTTATTTTTATAACAAATTGAATACCACTACTTCTAGTCATCTCTATTTTGATTATTTTTATATGTAACAAGTGTAATAATATTATAAAACGATTATAATTATTTTAAATTTCCTCAGGTCCTTTGACACCTTTAGTCTAGAAGACCTCTATCATTTTAACAGGTGACAGGAGCCAGGAGGTGGGAGTCTGTAATCCTTATGCCCCGCCCCCAACTCTGCTTTCAAAAGAAAGTTTCTTGTTTTTGTTTCCCCCTGGTGTGCTTTCCCTTTCACACCTAGTCCCTTGCCCTGGGGCAGAAGCTGTGTTCAGTTTGAAGAGCACAGGTAGAAGATGGAATTTGCAGTCAGTCATTTTAATTTGCTCCTTGAAAATCAGGCCAGGTAGGTTTTGAGGACCATGGAGATGGGTGCTTTGGCTCTAGGAACCTGAGCACAGCCTGGGACTCCTGGTTTGGCCTGGAAATATGCTCCAGTGTTCTTCAGTCTTTCCTTTGCCTTGTTTCTCAGCGTGCCCTAAGATGGGCTGGTGGTAGCCCAGCGTTGGAGCCCTTGTTTCACATGCATGCATGAAGTTCTGGGTTCCACCTCAGCATTGCACAACAAAGGCAGATAAGCACCAAACTGGGGAATAGGGTTGCATTTCATTTGGTAGAGACTTTTCCTTATGTGATTGAATCCCTGACACGGAATAAAGTCAGGCAAGCTGGCACATGCCCTTAGTTCTAGCTCTGTGGGAGATGGAGGCAGAGGATCAGGTGTTGAAGGTTATCTTCAACTACATAGTGACTTTGATGCCAACTTGGGCTAGAAAATCCTGTCTCAAAAATCCAAACCAAACAGAATAGACAAACAAACAACGTAACAAAACCCCCAAGCAAAAAGAAAGCCAAGGTGACCTTGGAGGGAAAAGTTATTTCGCAGTATTTTGTTATTCCCTATTGACACTTGCCCAGTACCCACTGAGACCGTCGTTCCGGGATGGGAGCATCTACCATCTTCTAGCCCAGTTTTCAGAACTCTTGGTGCAGACCAATAAAAATGGAAGCTATCCTTTCACAGTTAAGATCTTGGGGGAAAAGTGTCAGATACCCACACTGAAGAACAGATTTCTGGAGTGTTTGACTGACATGCAGGAGGCCCTGGGCTCCATCTCTAGTACTGCAGAAACCAGGCATGGTGGCTCATGCTTGGAGGGGAAGGCATTGGGATTAGAAGTTCAGAGTCATCCTTGGCTACACAGTGAGTTCCAGGCCTCCCTGGTAAGATGGTAACAACACCTACCAGTTGTTCTCTGACTTCTCACACGTGGTTGTAACAGAATTTTTTTTTTTTTGAAACAGGTTTTCTCTGTAACCCTAGTCCTGTAGACCAGGCTAGGCTCGAATTCAAAGATCCGCCTGTCTCTCCAGGAGCTGGGCTTAAAAGCGTATGCTACCATGCTTAGCTAAAAATGTAATTTAAAAAAGCAAAATGATAGATCTTTTGAAGGACTGAGTCCATCCTTTACCCGCAGGCAGCCTCGGGAAGGCAGTCCTCGGGAAGGCCTCCCTCTCTCAAAAGACTTTCTTGGACACAGTAAGATGGCTCATCTGGTAGAGATGGTTTTTTGAAGGCCTGTTTGAGTTTGATCTCTGCACCCCACAAGGTGGCAGGAGAGAACCGACTTTCTAGGATACCTTGAATTAAAAGACTTTTTGTCCATAGACAGACATTTGGGATACTATGATGCACACTGACCGTTTTGGACTTGATGATGCTGAGATGGAACCCAGGATCTTGCACTCAGCTGCACCTCCAGCCTGAGGGGCTGGAAAGATGGATCAGAGGTTAAGAGCTCTTCCAGAAGGTCCAGGTTCAGTTCCCAACACCACGTGTCTAACCCATCTGTACCACCAGTTCTAGGGCTCCAGCACCCTCCTCTGTCCTCTGGACATTGCATAAACCAGGTGCACATAATGTGCATGCAGGTCAGCAACCCTAAACAATGGTCATGCTCAGAAAAGTTTACGGTCAGTTAGTGACAACAGTGAAGATCCAAGGCACAGTGGACAGGATTCTACCTGGAGGAGATACTGTGGCTTTTTGATAAGTTTCCTATCAGCTCGGTTCATAGCTTATTTAGCAGGAAAGAGAATCCCTTCCATAGCCTAGGCCTAGCTGAGGTGAAACTTCTAGAACAGGTTAGATGTGGGCTTGGTGTAAATCAGCAGGGTTGGTATGCGAGCTGCTTGTCATAGGCGCAAGTCTTTTTTTTTTTTTTATTAGTGTTTTTCCAGTGGAGATGACATTGGAGATGATCCCTGTGGTAGCCGAAGCTGGCTACTATGCCTTGTAAATCTGCCTGTGAATCTCATGAGAGTCTGTCCTTGTAGGTAGAGCCTCTGACCTCAAGCTCATGGAATGGTGTGAATCACCATACTGGCTATAAAGGTACCCATCTTACAGATCATTCTGGACCAATTTATTACCTTGCCTCAGGCAGGTTTCTGCTTGGCTGGCTCCCTCCAGGGATTTAGTATGAAAATTCTCAAAGTCAAGAGGCATTTAAAAAACTTATCGTTTTTAATGTTAGACATCGGAACCCAGGGCCTTCCACATATGTGCTGAACAAGTGCTCTACCACCGTGCCAGATCTTAGCCCTTAATTTCAAAATTAAAACAATTATTATTATTATCATTGTTTGTTTGTCTGTATATGCCACACATGCACTTGTGTGTTCATGGACCTGTTCAGAGGCCAGAGGGAAGGTGCTGGTGCATTTTATTATTATTGGCCTGAGTTTTGAAGCAGGGACATTTCCTGAACCTGGAGCTAGGCTGGAGGCCAGCAATACCCAGGACTGCATCTCTGTCCACCACAGCTTGGGGCACAGGCATGTGGTGTTTGTGGGTTCTGCGATCCAAACTCAGCAAATGCCTATAAACCACTGTCTGTCACTCTGGCTCTCCTATTTCTTTTCTCTTTTCTTTTCCTTCCCTTTTCCCTCCCTCCCTCCCTCCCTTCTTCCTTCCCTCCCTGCCATCTTTTTTTGATGTAGAGTCTCAGTGTGTAGCCCTGGCTGACCTGCAGCTTGCTGCTTAGATCAGGCTAACTTCAAACTCAGAGCTCTACCTGCCCCTTGGGTTCTTTACCAGGGTCTCACTGTGTAACCTAGGCTGACATGAATTTGTGTTTTTCCTGACCCGGCCTTGGTTGTTGGCATTGCAGGCGTGTGTCACCATACTTGGTGCTCTGAGGCAATTGTTCTGAGGCAGAAAGCTGGTGGGTGACAGGTGAAGGGAAAGTAGACCTGTGTGCACACACGGAGGCAGCCCTGAGGCTGGGCTCTGGCGTGGCCCTTTGATGCAACAGTGACTTGCCTCCGTGGATTGGCTAACCTCTCAGCTTGTCTGTGCTTGCTCCTTGGGACCAAACGTGCTTGGCTGTGAAAGAACCACGAGTGTTAGTGAGCAGCATGACGAGGCTAGGAATACCGTCCAGGCTGTGCGTTCAGGAGAGGGTGTGTGTGCTGCGTCTAGGTTCTTGTTTTTGTCTGTTTTTGTTTTCGTTTTTTTGAGATACTGTTTTTAGGCAGCCCTGGCCTGGAGTTCACAAGAGATCAGCCTGCCTCTGCCTTTCAGGTACCAGGATTAAAGTCATGAACCTCTCCGCCTGGCACACTTCTTTTTAGGTTTCTTTTCTGTGCTGGTGCAGGTGTGTGCTGTTAGGTCCAGCTGCTACGAGCCTTTCACTCCTTTCCTAATTAGCAGGCCTTGGACCGTGATCACAGGTGTGGCTCATGCCCTGGGCAGGAAGTGGTTCAGTTTACACATCTTCCCTGCAGAATCCTTAAGATGGTCCTCTGCTCAGCATAGTCGGGCAGGTGATGGCAGCATGAACACTTGTACTGTACATGTAGGAACTGAACCTGGGCCCGGGCTTTCCCTGGACCAGTCCCTGACTTGGGTTAGCTGTATCTGTGCTGATTCTCTGTCCTGGGAAGACAGCAAGACTTTCAGGCTTTGCAGCAGAGCTGGACTGAGATCTTTCTCCGCCTCTGGCAGGGGTGAGCCCATGGGCGCATAATTTTATTTTTATTTTATGTGTATGGGTATGGGTGTTATGCCTGCCTGTATATATCTTTGTACCACATGAGTGTCTGATGTCTTTGGAGGCCAGAAGTTGGTGGGCATCCGATTCCCTGCAGTTGGAGTTACAGACAGTTGTGAGCTGGGAATTGAACAAAGGTCCTCTGGAAGAGCAGCCGGTGCTCTTAACCTAGCTAACTAGCTAGTCCTCATGGGCAAATGTTTTAACCTCTAGCCTTCTTATCCTGAAATGACATAATGAGTATGTATTGGCCCTTATTGCATTTTCAGGGACATCAGGTTAGCAGCTTAATTGGCCACTGAGGGGATGTTCATGTCTTAAAAAGGGGCTGGTACTGCAGTCAGCTCCCTACCCCCTTGCCTGCCCTGATTGCATCTTGATGAGGTTATCCCAGGGATAACCATCTCTACTATGGTCGTCCCTTCCAAGTGTCTGTGCTCTGGCGAGCGTTAGGTGCACAGTGTCTACTTAGCTCAGTACCTTGCATTGCCCAGCACTTGTACCTCAGGGCTTTGGGTCAGGCAGAGCAGAAGAGACTTGAAGAGAAGGTGGATGGATGTATATGGAGGAGGTTGAGTCACAGTGGAGAAGGTGGGGAGACCGAAGGACTCTGGGAGGAGCTGAGCTGATGGCCGTGATGTGCAGTTGTTAGCTCAGCTTTGCTGTGGGCAACTTAGAGGCCCCCAGAACCCAGCAGAACCTTGCTTCACTGACTCCTGAGTAGAGAGAGAGGAGCAAGTGGCTTGGACACACCGGCCACTGCGCAGAGCTGTTCCAGAACAGACTTCTAGTTCTGATAACATTGTTGGCTTTGGTTGGGACTCCTGCTCTTTGACAGGGCTGGGTGGGAAAGCTGGTTGGTCAAGTTCAGGTCTTAACACCTCATGGTGCTATTGATAGTGACAGATGAGAATGTTTTAACAGTTGGGGATGCTCACTCCAGCTATGAGAGTGTAGCTGGCCATCATAATCATTGGAAAACCGTGCTTACATGGTACATGTGCTCAGTGCCTTTAGTTTCTCTTTTGTGCTCTCCACCCTTTTTAACAGACAAGGTCTCCTGTGCAGCCCTACCTAGCTGGAACTCCTTGTATAGACCAGTCTGACCTTGAACTCCTGGAGCTCTGTCCTTCCTCTTGAGTTCTGGATTAAAGACTGGCACCACTGTCTCCTGGAACTGGGGAGGAGCCCAGGGGCTGGAGCATGCTAAGCCTGCTCTTCCACTGTCCTTCACTCCGGTCCTTCTGCCAGTACTGCTGTGGTCTAGCCCTATCACTTATATGAAGCAGGTATGGTACTTATCCCCACTTGACATATGGGGAAATTAAAGCACAGAATAGTGAAACTTCATGCTCATAGCTGTCAAGTGGCAGAGTTCAGGTCACCCTTGGTGGTGATAGACTGAGGGAGTGGACATGTGATTGTAAAGGACATGGCCTTTTGGGACCACCTGGCCTGTCCTCAGCTTGGTTATTTTACCTTGACTTTTCTCAGAATGCCAGTGCCTGGGGCTGAGGGAGGGAGGTACTGGGCATTCTTCCTGACTGCAGCCAAGTCTCCGGTTATAAATCATTAGATAAAGGGAAGTCTGTGTCCCTGTTTGCTGCCTGAAGTATCATGCTCCTGTGCCCCCTGCCCGTCATGACGTTGGGGAGTACACTTGGCCTGGAACAGCCATGAAGGCAGGAAGGGTCTACCCTGACATGCTTGCTTTTTCTGTCTGTCTGTCTGTCTGTCTGTCTGTCTGTCTGTCTGTCTTTGTATTTTGAGACAGGGTTTCTCTGTCTAGCCCTGGTTGACCTGGAGCTCATTTTGTAGACCAGGTTGGCCTTGAACTCACAGAAATCCCTGCCTCTGCCTTCAGAGTGCTGGGATTAAAGTTATGCCGACCACATCTGGTTTTCTTTTTGAGCCAGGTTTTCATTGTGAAGCTCTTACTGGCCTGGAATTCGCTGTGTAGCCCAGCTGGCTGGCCTCAGACTCAGAGCTCCTCTTGCCCCGTCTGTTGAGCGCTGGGGTTAAAGGTGTGACCACCAAATCTGACCGATATTTTGTTTTTCTTGGCCATTTGTATTTCTTTTGAGAAATCGTCTTTTTATTTTCCTTTTATTGATTGGATGGCTACTAATATCCTCTTGAGTATTAATGCCCTGCCAGATGGATGGAGGCTGGCCAGCATCCTGCAGTACTCGGACCACCGGTTTGGGATTGTCTTCATCCCTGGCCTATCCCCTTGTCCCAGTCCTTACTCTGAGCCCTGTTGAGAGAGCAGACACTGCCTAGAGCCCAGCCTTCTTGTGGGAGCCGATGTTGACAGGCTGGCAGGACACAGCATGAGTTTGTAGCTTCCCTAGGGATGTGTGAACTTTATACCAGGGATGATGACACTCTTACCTATTGATTTGCCTAATGTGTAACTATCTAGGGCAGGTTATTTTTAAGTCCTTGGGGGTCCTGGCATAACCATTGTACTGGAAAGGCACAGGGCCACTGTTCCTTGTTTTCAGCCTCTCCCAGCCTTGCTTGCAAGAGAGAAAAGCACTGGAAATAGGTTGGAAGCTGTGCATAGCTTTCACTGCAGGCAGAGCTTCTGTCATTTTGCAGGCAGCCCTGGGGTACCCTCCTGGTACCTTCTGAATCCTCTTGCCCCTGGACTGGGGTATGGGAGTCCTGGTCCGTCAAGTCAGGTAGGGAAGGAAGTACGCTTGGCATCAGGCAGCCTCTGGAGCTGGAGGACCCTGCCAGAATCTGACCCATGTGTGCATGTGTAGATGGTGGGTGGAGCTCTGGTTATGAGAACCTTGGGGAAGGTCACTTTGGGGTTGCTGTCAAAACACAGTACCAGAATCTTTAGGTCTATCAGAAGCATCACTTTGTCGCTTGGTATCCTGGGGACTGGTTCTAGCACCCCCGAGGATGAAGAAAAACAAGCATTTTCAAGTCCCTTCTACAGCTGTTGTGATCTTCACTTAAGGAGTGTGCAGGTCTTCTGTACTGTCAGGGCATAAGGGCAAGGACAAATGTGCCCATGCTCACTGTAGGTGTTTTTATTTTTATTTTTTATTTTTTGAAGTCAGGATATTGCCTGTTTATGGTCTTGAACTTGTGATCCTGTCTTGGCTCCTGCATGCTAAGATTATGTCTGCTACATACACATACCTTTTGACACAGGCTTTCATGTAGTCCAGGCTAGCTTTGAATACATTTTGTAGCTAAGAATGACTTTGAACTTGTCCTCCTGCTAGTACCTTGTGTGCCACCATGCAGGTTTATTTGGTGCTGAAGATGGAGCCCTGGGTTGTGTGCTAGGTAAGCACTCACGGAGCCACATTCCCAGCCCAAATGGTGTAATGTTTGAGAGTTTTCTCTTTCTTTCTTGATCTTTTTTTCTCTCCCTAGTGTGTATGTGTCGTGTTGTGATCTTTTCTCTCCCTGGGGGTGGGGGGTGTCTGTGTGTGTCTGTGTATCCTGCTCTGACTCCTTCCTAGTTACCACCTGACCTCAGAGCTTGTGGATCTCTTGGTGACGAGAGTCTGTTTCTGGCCGCTGACCCACAGAGCACAACAAGGGCAAGTTCTCCGGGCAGCCACATGATCCATCTCCCTAGAAGCCCACCAGAGGGTGTGGCCCAGGGTTGGGGTGCATGGTAGTCTACGCGGGTTTCTGTCCCTGTGAAGACAGTCAAGCCTTACTTTAGTGCTCTGGTGTTTGCTGTTCCTCCCCTTTCTTTACTTTCTTGGTTTTTCTTCAGTATTCGAGCCTGAGGCCCAAAGGGGCCTTGGTTCCTCTGGGGTTGGAGTTACAGGACGTTGTGAGCCATTCTGACTTGGACACTGGGAATGGAACTCTATCAGAGCAGCAAGCACTTGTTTGTTTGTTTTGTTTTTTGAGACACAGTTTCTCTGTAGACCAGGCTGACCTCAAACTCAGATCCTCCTGCTTCTGCCTCCCGAGTGCTGGAATTAAAGGCATGCGTCACCGCCTGGCTCACAGCAAGAGTTTAATGTTAAGTTGGGAAGCATTTTATAATCAGCTTAACCTTCCTATTGATGAGGCTTTCCTGGAACTTACTTACCAGTATGGCCTTATTGTCTCGGTGTCCTAAGTGCTAGCGTGACTGACATGCTTCACCTTGTTAGCTCTGACATACATACTTTGTTTTTTCTGAAAACTGGTGGCATGTACTAGTTAGTGGTGCTCCAGGAGCCGGGAAAAGATACCCCTCCCCCACCCCTACAGCTGTACCTTCCTTAGTCCAAGGCTCCTGATCCTTCTACACTGTCTTTGCAGCCACACTTGCTCCACTGTTGTCTTCCTGCCCCCAGCACCCTGAAGGCTTTTAAGAGCCAAACCCACCAAGGCACTGCAGTGACTTGCTCCAGAGAGTCCCAGTGCTCCAGACTGCCTGAGTACTTCCCTCAGAGAGCCTTCTGTGGGCCATCATGGCTCGGAGCTCACCGTTTGCAGACTGGGTTCCTGAGCCCTGTGCCTTCTGGTTCTCTGCCCTCTCTTTCCCCTGCTGAGGGAAGGGTCTAGGCTTCTGGGGCTGTGGGATTTTCTCGCCTAGACTTGCCCTGAGGAACACTGGAACTTAGATCACTGCGAAGGAGGCCACTGCAGTCAGCCTCAGAGAGCTGAGTGGTGCAGTACAAAACACAGGCTTGATGGCTTGGTCAGTCCTGAAGCTGCCACAGGCTGGCATTAGGGCTGGACTGGGACTTGAGCCCACTATGGCTGAGTGATGTCAACCACCCACCCACCCTCCCCTCTTTTTGAGAGAGAATCTCACTGTGTAGCCCAGGCGAGCCTCATAATCATGACAATGCTACCTATACCTTCTCAGTGCTGGGATTAAACTCTTGGCTTTCTCCCTGTAGGTTTTTGAGTCAAACTCAGGTCCTTGAACTTGCCAGCCTTTTATGGTAGTTCTTTTGAGGTGGGTCTCGCTATGTAAGCTAGGCTGACTTGGCAGTCCTCCTGCCTCAACCTTTCAGGTGTTGGGATAGCAGGTGTATACCAGTGGCCCTGGCTGTGGACATCTCCTTCGTAGATAACTCAGGAGTGTGCTCTGAGGAACTGTGGAGTTTACTTCAACTCTGTTCTTTCCCTCCCCATTATGTCTGTGAACTCAGCTGGTGGCTGCATTAAGGAGAGGAACCTGCTGTGCTTGTAACAGAGGCAGGGGACCAAGTGCAAGCCTGGCCTGTAGCAGAGCCTGCCTTACAGCCACGGTCTCCATCTGATCAGCAGGAAAGGCTGGCCTGGTCGTGATGTGCTGCAGAGTGCTGGGAGGGAGGGGAGAGAACCCAGCGTCAAGGTAGATGCCGCAGCTTCTCTAGAAGCCACTGATGCTGCTGCCTTAGCCTCCTCAAGTCTCCGCACCACCCATTCCTGGAGTGGTTTTGTTTTTTGTTTGTTTTTTTGAGACAGGGTTTCTCTGTGTAGCCCTGACTGTCCTGGAACTCACTCTGTAGATCAGGCTAGCCTCGAACTCAGATGTACCTTCCTCTGCCTCCTGAGAGCTGGAATTAAAGGCAATGATATTTTGGTATTAACTTACTGTTCAGATGTTATAGACTAGGAGAATCCCATCAGTGTTTACATAAAGTCTCCAGAACAGTAGTCTAGAGATGATGTCATTTACAGGTACTTCATTACATACCACCTTTAAATGGTGGTGGTAGGGGGCCTGAGAGATGGCTCGGCATTTGAGAGCACTTGTTGCTCTTAGAGAGGACCTGAGTTTGGTGTTTACAACCATTTGTAATTCTAGTTCCAGGGGATATGACACCCTCTTCTGACCTGCATGGGCACCAGGAACATACATTGTGCACATGTAAACACTCATACATATACAATAAATAAATATAAGAAAAGGTGGTGGGAGGGCTGCTGAGATGGCTCAGCAGTAAAGGTACTTGTCATGCAAGCCTGAGGACCAGAGTTCAAGCCCCTAGAACCCAAGTGAAGATGGAGGAGAAAACCAGCTCCACAGAGTTGTCCTCTGACCTCCATACACATGCTCCTTAATAAATAAATGCATGAATAAATAAATAAACAATAACTGGGGGCTAGGGAGATGGCTCATTTGGTAAAGTGTATGCCATGCAAACATGAGGGCTTGAGTTTCATTCTTAATACCCATGTGAAAATGCCATATGCATGCCTGTGGTCCCCATGCCGGGACTCTGTGGCCAGCCAGACTGTTGGAATCAGTGAGCTGTCGGCTTGTGAGAGGCCTGTCTCAGAATAAGGTTGAATAACAACTGAGTTTGTCTTCTGGCCTGTATAAACTTATGTGACAGCCACACACAAATATCGATGTGTAGCCTCCCCATGATAAGGTGGGGGAAAAAAAAACCACTGTCATTGCTAAAGCAGGAGATAGGGATAATACACTCTTTTTCTGGTGCCGTGGATGGGATCTGGGGCTTTGTGTCTTCTAAGCAGGTCTAGACAAGAACCCTACCATCTCAAGCCACACCCAGAGCCAGGTGTATTCTTTTTACTTTTTGGTTTTTTGAGACAGGGTTTCTCTGTAGCTTTGGAGCCCATCTTGGATCTAGCTCTTGTAGACCAGGCTGGCCTTGATCTCACAGAGATCCTCCTGCCTCTACCTTCCAAGTGCTGGGATTAAAGGCGTGTGTCACCACTGCCTGGCTCTTTTTATTTTTGAGATAAAGTTTCTGCCTTGTAGCCCAGGCTGGCCTGAACTTGAGATCCTCTTGCTTTAGCCTCCCGGTGTTGAAATGCGTAGCTTCCAGGTTCTCACACACACACACACACACACACACACACACACACACACACACACGAAACAGCAGCAACAAAACTAATCTAAACAACTGAAAATGAAAAACCCCAGACTAACAAAACAAATAGTATGCCCGAACCCGAGTCTCGGCTTCAGCTTCCCTCCCACTCTCAGAGTCCTCTCCTGTTTAATGGCAGACCGTGCCTCCCTCTCTTCAGCCACTTAACTGTCTCTGTCCTTTCCCTCTGCCCTCTGTCCATCTGACTGCAGGTCCCCTTCCCCGCCAGACTAAAGCCCGGCTGCCATACTTGATCCGAGGAGGGTCTTGCCCAGTAGCCCTTCCTCAGCTGGGTCCCTGAGGCCCAGAAGCAGCTGGGGTGTCAACCGACAGGCCTGGAGGGGTGTTTCAGAAGTCTGTAGACCCAGATGTTGGAATTCCATTTGCATACATGTGTCTTGAAATAGGCTTTTTTGATTTTTGTTCCCCAAATCAGTTAAAAATGTTAGCAAGTATGTAAGCAAGCTTGTTGGCCCAGCACTCTAGACTGAGGCAGAGGGAATGAAAATTCAAGGCTAGCCTGGGTTATATAGTTAGTTTTTTTCGGGGGGGGGGAGAGGTCACAAAAACAACAGTGAAACCTCAGTAGTGGCCAGTGTTGGCCTGTTAGCCAGAGCTAACCACTTTCTTCATTAAAGCCATCATTTCTCCATATCTAGCACTGTTGTAATTTTGAGGGAATTGTTTTCCCAACCTTAAGCTGGACTCTGCCCCCAGACTACTAATTCTTTCCAAAGGATCCTTCAAGAATTTAGCCCAGAGCTGGGGCCACCGTGGTGGTGCACGCCTTTAGTCCCAGCACCCAGGAGGCAACAGATCTCTACAAGCATGATGTATGGAGTGAGTTCCAGGTCAGACAGGGCTACACAGTGAGATCCTATGTCAAAAATCAAAACAAAGCCAGCAAAATTAAACTCAAGCCAGACCCTACTCTCCTCTGCCCAGAGCTCTCCATAGCTCCACTCACAGTAGAAGACCAAATCCTCACACCCCCCCCCCTTGCCACCCTTGGGACCATCTGTCTGTCCCCTCCTGTTTACACCTCTTCATTCTGTCATGCACGTGGCTCCAGGCCACACTATGCACAGGCCCTTGAGGATGGCCACCTGTAAGCTCTTACTCCTTCAGGTCTTGGTTGTACATCTCCTTCAGGGAGTGCCATCCTCCCTCCTCCACCCCAGCAGAATTTCACCATGTACTCTTGTTGCCTGGCTGGCCTGCTACTTCGTGTAGGCCAGGTAGCTTCACACTCTCAGAGTTCCACCTGCCTTTGTCTTCAGTGTGGCAAGGAGGCATTTCTTGACAACTTTATGTAAAAAAACTATACCTGCCTCCCGCACGCACTACACCCCTTTCTCCTTTTCGTGCTTCATTTTCTGATGCCACACTACCTTCTCATGTGTTACATAGAACTGTTTACTGTATTCATTTTCTTGCTGTCTCTCTTTTATACTGGGGCTTGAAACTAGACCTTATGTATACTCAGCAAGCTCTCCTTTCCTGGCTGAATCTCCAGAGACCTGAATGGGCATTGATGTTTCACATGCAAAAAGGGATCACTAGTAAAGGTGAAATCTTTCTTTAAGAATGAGTTGGGGGGGCTGGAGAGATGACTCAGTGGTTAAGAGCATTGCCTGCTCTTCCAAAGGTCCTGAGTTCAGTTCCCAGCGACCACATGGTGGCTCACAACCATCTGAAATGAGATTTGATGCCCTCTTCTGGCCTTCAGGCAGACACACAGACAAGAGTGTTGTATACATAATAATAATAATAACAATAATAATAATAATAATAATAATAATAATAAAGCTAATCCTCTTTTAAAAAAATTAAAAAAAAAGAATGGGTTGTGATGCCAGGCGGTGGTGGCAGAGGCAGGCGGATCTCTGTAAGTTCGAGGCCAGCCTGGTCTGGTCTACAGAGCGAGTTCCAGGACAGGCTCCAAACCTTACACAGAGAAACCCTGTCTTGAAAAACCAAAAAAAGAGAGAGAGAGAGAGAGAGAGAGAGAGAGAGAGAGAGAGAGAGAGAGAAAGAGAGAGAGAGAGGGAAAAAAAAAGAAAGAGTTGTGAATAGGATCCTAGAGGGCTGTTTGGCAAACTGAGCTCATGGGCAGACTCACCTGCCTGCTGGCGTGGGTGGAGACAGTGGAAGGTTGTGAATCCTCCCAGATTGGTATCTTTGGCTTCCTTTAGCCTCCTGGCTTGCCAGAGTCTTCCTGTCCAGAAATGGAGAGGGGTCTGTATTAGATCACCAATTGCAAGAGAGTGATAAGTGTGAAGGCCTGGGAACAGGACAGGTGCGACTTGGGAGGAGGCAGAGGGTACCCAGGCTGCAGCGGCAGCTCCTGCAGTAAGGCCATGTCCAGACTAAGGAACAAAAGCCCTCTGAGCTCTTAGCCTTGTCCTGGGCTGGACACTTGTGCTCCCCAGCTGCAGTTTCTTATCAGTAGGGTGCCATCTCAATCTAGCAGCCTTGTGAGAGCAGGAGGGCGAATGAGCGCTGCCTGGCCACGCCCTTCAGGGAAAGGGAGGGAGAGCAAGGGAGGACTTCTGGGTGGGCTGCGGCAGCATGATGGGGTGTTTGGAGATGGCTGCCCCGTCTGGCCCGGGGCGGGGAAGTGTTTTATTTTTTGCTGAGGATAAAATCCCTGGCCTTGCATACAATTAAGCACTGATGTCTAGGGAGATACAGCCCAGCCACCAGGAAGATTTCCTTCCTTCCTTCCTTCCTTCCTTCCTTCCTTCCTTCCTTCCTTCCTTCCTTCCTTCCTTCCTTCCTTCCTTCTTTCCTTCCTTCCTTTTTGTAGTGCTAGGAATTGAGTTCAGGGCCTTCTGCCTGTGAAGTGTAGGTCTCAGCCCTTCCCGTGGGAGTTCTGAAGCTGTAGTGCTGGTCAGCTGTTAGACTTTCTGATGTTGGCAACTAGGCAGGGTTCTTCTGTCAGTCCACTGGGTGGTGCTATAGCAATCTTTTTCTTTTGTGACAGAATTTTGCTGCATAGCCCAGGTTAGCTTTGAATGCAGCTTGCTCTGCCCCAGTGCTGGGATTCTAGGCGTGCACCACCGTGCTTAGCCCACAGCAGTCTTTGTGAATTTCCATGCAACCCCACCGAGAGTTAAGAGCCTCCCATATACATCCCCCTTGCCTGTCTGACCTTACCTCGTGTTGGAGATACCCCTGCTTTCCCAGGCTGGAGGGTGGCCTTCGCCTCCCGTAGGAAAACATGGGTTGTTGCTCCATCCTGCATTTGGCTTCTCTGGTTTTAGGTGACTTGGGTATAGCCTCACTGTGCCAGGTTGGGTTAGTAGAGGTAGGTACATAGGGTTCTGGAGTCAAGAAATAGGGGTCAGCCCTTGACTCCTCTGTAGCATCCACATGTTCTGTGTAGGTGATGCATTCTGCATGCATTTGAAAATGGAGACTGCCCCTTTAAGGTAAAGGTGTGCTGTATCTCCCCCCCCATGTGTGGCTGTGTCTGTATGTGTGGCTGTGTGAGTTGCCTCCTGGATAATTGGATCTTGGGTGCCCTTTCTTCCTGCCTCTCTGCCATGCTGAGGATGTAACCTAGGAACCTTGCATATACTAGTCAAATGCTTTATCCTTCATCACATCTCATTTTGTTTATTTTTATTTATTTAGCCCTTTGTGGTGCTAGAGGTCAGTGCAGCTTTTTGTTGCTTTTTGAGATAGAATCTCACTATGTAGCCTTGCCTGACCTGGAACTCACTGTGTAGATCAGGCTGGCCTCAGAGTCACAGATATTTATCTTCCCCTGACTTCAGAATACTGGGTTTAAAGGTGTACACCACTACACCTAGCACAAAATAACTTAAAAAATGTTGGCAGAAGCAGAGGCAGGTAGATCTCTGAGTTCAAGGTCAGCCTGGTCTACCTGGCCAGGTCTAGGCCAGTCAGGGCCATATAGTGAGATCCTTTCTCAAAAACAAAACAAACAGAAAAGAAATCTCCAACAGAAAAAAAATTGTGTGTGTCTTGGTGGCAGGTATTCCCCTGCTGAGCTCTCTGCAGTCCAGTCTTCCTCTCTTCCTTCTCTTCCTCCCCCCCCCGCCCTTTCCGTCTTCTCCCCTCCCCCACTTCACTTGGTGCCAGTCCTGAATTGAGAGTCTGTGGACATGGTGTTCAGACCCTGGCTCCTGTCACAGGGACTGGAGACCAAGGCCTGGTTACAGGCCAAGTATAGGTGGCCAGTGTCTCTGCCGTTCCTGCCCTGGGCAACCTGTTCCCAGTACGGCCCCTAGAGAGGCTGGTAGTGAAGAACCTGCTCCCTTGCCCCTGGTGCAGCCTGGAGAAATGAAGCCAAATGCCAAGACCCTGGGAGGACGAGTTTGGGCTAGAGCAGGTGCAGTCTGTGCTGGCTTTCTGGCAGCCACATCCCAGTCAGCAGCTATCGTAACATTATTAGGGTTACTGGGTATTTCTGGAAAGTAAAAGGGAACGGAGGCCAAAAACATTGAGCTAGAGTCTCAGGTGAACATGGGGAAGCTGTCTATCTAACTGGTAAGCTGTCTGCCCCGTGTTTACTTAGGCCAGTGTTGGATCAGGTCTCTGTCCTCTGGGCTCGCAGTATCCCTAAGAAGAGTGCACATGCCCTTATGCCTCATGAGTGCTCACAACAGCTAGCTGAAGGACCAGAGGCTCAGTGAATCTTTCACATGGAGGTGCTGCTTTGTGGCTGGATTGTCTTGCTCTCTGCATCACTGAAATCATATATGGCTGATATCCTGACTCAGGCACTTAGTCCCAGGTGACCTGGTTGTGCTTCTCAGCTTGTGGACCCTGCTTCCTCATCTGAGGTGTAAATGTGAAGCCTGCTGTGGTTGTTTAAATGACAGTGGCCCCCATGGGCTTACATATTGTAATATTTGGTCCCTAGTTGGTGGAATTGTTTGGAAAGGGTTAGGAGGTGTGTCACGGGGCAGGGCACCTTGAGGATTCAGAAGCCCTCACCATGCACAATTTTCTCTGCCTCGTGTTTATGTTTCAAGATGTAAATTCTCAGACACCACTACTGCCATGCTCCTTGCCATGACTCTAACCCTCAGGAACCATGAGCTCCAAAGTAAATACTTTCTTTTGTAAGAAAGCCTTGGGCATGGTCTTGGTTCTATCAAGTAGGAGAAGAGTAACCAAGACACTCAGTTCCAGTGTCCTCAGGCTACTGGGCCACAAAAGGAGAGGCACTCACTAAGCTGTTGTGTCTGGGCAGGGTTATAACTGTTTGCCAGTGTCCCCGTCTAGAACCATTGAGCAGGTCCCATAGTTGAATGCCCAGAGTTTTAGATGTGTACGTTAGTGACTGACCTGGAAGGCTGGGTGGTGACACCAAGCTGGCCTGTAAAGTGAGCTTCTCTGCCATAGCTTTGCTTCCAGGCAGGAGGGCCCACATTTGTGAAGAGGGCATGTGCCTTGAGTCCTTGTGGCGAGTAGACATTGCATACCCCACTCTTCCAGCCTGGCCTTCATGGGACTGCTCCTTCCTACTGGGCTCAGCGGTCACACTCTTGCTGCTTGTCCCCACTTTGAGGCTTTCTTGGGATCTGTTGCTCCGCTGTCCATCTGTCTAGAATTCAGCCATTATTCACTTTCTCCCATCCTCACTATCTTGGTCTCTTGGCTTCTGCCTCATCTCCTCACACTGTTTGTCCAGCTCTGGCATGGTACTCTGTGTGAGTCCATCAGAGCCCGCTAGGCCTTGGACAGCCGGGTCTCTCCCTGCTCCTCAGGCAAACTGGGCACAGTGCAACCTTTGAGCCTTTGTCTTTGCTGTGGCCTCTGCCTGGAACTTCTTTCCCTAATGGGAAATGACTGTGTCCTTCCCCCAGGGCCCTTTGCTCACACAACTCATAGAGAGGTCTTGGCCAACCTTTTCATTCCTTCACATTGTTTTTATCTTTATTTGTTATTATTATTTTTGAGATAGGGTCTTTCTGACCTGGACCTGTGTAGACCTGACTAGCCTTGAACTTCGGGTGGTCTTCCTGCCCCTGCTTCCTGCCGGCTAGGGCCATTGGCCCTGCAGCTCTGTCCCTGTTCTCTTCTCCCTATCTCGATTTCCCTCAACTCTGGTGACAGTACAAGTTGCTGCAGTTTGTCCTTCCCCTTGCCCCTGCTCGCTAGAAGTGAGCTAGAAGTGAGGGAAAGACTTGGAAGTGTTTGTCCCCACCTCTGTCCTGAGGCCCCGGGGAGGGAGAGAGTCGGGAGGCCACAATGGCTTCCCAAGGTCTCTCTGCTGCAACTGGTAGTGGAGTAAGCTTGGGGCTGTCTGGGTCCCAGCCTGCTTGACCATAATAGTTAGGACTGTATGCTGGCTTATCCTTCCACCTGTTGGCACAAGGGGGCAGTGGAAAGTATTGCTGCCTCTACTGGCTGTCACCGCCCCCTTTCCTTTCCTACCCCCGCATGGCCCCTTGTTGCTTGTGTTTAGGTTCACTGCTACCAGCTGGCTGGGGCATAATTCTTTCAGCCCTCTGACCTTGGTTCCTTTGCACTTCTGCCACTGTTCTGCTATGGCAGTCCAATTATATGATATTCTTGTGCGTTTCCTTTTTTTCTGAGACAAAGTCTTGGTCTGGCCTCCCATTTTCTGATCCTTCTGCCCTCACCTCCCAGTGCTGGGAGTATAGGCATGTGCTACCGTGCCTGGTCCAGTGTTTTGGAAGCATTTATTCTAGATGGAAGATGTTAAATGTTTCTGTGCTTTGTTTTTCTTTCCTTCTTTCCTTCTTTCCTTCCTTCCTTCCTTCCTTCCTTCCTTCCTTCCTTCCTTCCATCTTCTTTTTTTGTTATCTCCAATTCCTACGCTAACCATGGTAGGTGGCAGTTGGAGAGGAAGCCCCCCTTCCCCTGCAGCTGAGAAAGTGCATAGCTTGTCAAGGGCTGTATAGCTGGGAAGTGGTCTTTTTTAAGCTCAGTGCCCAGGGAGTGTGTGTTGCTACCTCTAGGCTATGCAGAGCCTAATCAGCTCTTGGGTCACCATTGAGGGGTACCCCATATTTCTTTGAGGGCTGGAGCCTGGAGAGCTGATTCATTCTGTCAGTGTACGGCTACTTCAGAAGTAGGTGTGCAAGGCCTGGTAGCCCAGAGTGCTGTGTAGGCTCAGAAACATCCAGGGAGCGGGGGCTCATCCCACATGGCTGCCTTTGATGTGGTCTGGGACAGAACAAGCCTCCTGGAGAGGTGAAGGAGCAGCCAGACAAGGGTGGCGGGAGCTGTGAGGGGTAATAAGAAGTTACTGCTGAGCTCTGCTCCACCTGGGGCCACTGGGTGCTAGAGAATGACTGCCAGGCCCAGGACACTGCAAGGGGGCGGCGGGTCACAGGAACTAGAGTACCACTTGCAGCCATACAATTTTTTTTTGAAGACAGGGTCTCATGTAGCTCAGGCTGGCCTCAAACTTGGTATGTTGCTAGGGTTGTCTCTGAACTGCTGATCCTGAGTCCATGTGCTGAGTACTGGGGCCATAGGTGTGTGCCGCTGTGCCTGGTGGGGTTGCTGTTTTAAAACTGGTGATGGGATAAGTAAGATGTGCCCACTATCCTGAGGAGGGAGGTAGGAGCCCTGCGGTGGTGATGCAGAGCAGGCTTCTCTGCCTTGGCGGTTCCCTGCCAGGCTGGGACCACCTCAAGAGTGCTGCTTCCCAGTCTCAGAACCAGGAACCTCCATTTGCCACACAGTGGAGTGCCAAGGCCTGCTACACCACACCACACCACACCCCGCCTCACTCCTGCCCCCACCCTTTAGGGTGGGCTGCTCCCTGCCACTGCTTTGCTGTCCTTGACCTTGGGCTAGCAGGAGTCGCTCTTGGCTGGGCCTGGCCTTGTTATCTCAGTCTCTGGGTGAGAATTCTTCACAGACTAGTGGAACTGTCATCGCGGAACCAGCAGGGAGCCCTGTGCCAGGGCTCTTGCCCTTGTCCTTGACCCTGTCCATTGTGCTTTCAGCAGCAGGGGGTCCCCCAGCCTGGGGACTCAGGTTATCCTTCTGGGCTATCCTTATCTGTAGCTGTCTAATAGGGTTCCCTTCCTTAGCTCAGCTGTGGTGCTTCCTCCCCAGGAGAGGCCAGAGCCTGCTGGCTGCCTGCCTTTAGGGTTCAGGACCCCTGGTTGGGGCACCTCTCAGTACCCTGCTGTGCTCTCTGACCCCAGACCTGGATACCCTTCAGGGTTGTACTTTAGGTTGGCGTGTGTGTGTGTGTGTGTGTGTGTGTGTGTGTGTGTGTGTGTGTGTGAGAGAGAGAGAGAGAGAGAGAGAGAGAGAGAGAGAGAGAGAGAAGTGCAGGACAGGGGTGGGAGTGGCAGTGACTGAGGAGTGGTGTGGGGACCAAGGTCTAAGAAGTGCACACAGATTTCCCCAGTCTCTGTCTGGAGAGGGGAGACCCCACCTGGAGACCACAACCCTGGAGCTGTGTTTTCTTTTTCTTTTTGTTGAACACTTTGCCTGTCCATTGCCTGTGGGGGCTGGGATGTAACTCAGGTGGTACAGTATCTGCTCACAGTGTGAGAGCCCCTACATACAGTCCCAGAGCTTTTGGGGGGGTTGGGTGTAACTCAGGTGGTACAGTATCTGCTCACAGTGTGAGAGCCCCTACATACAGTCCCAGAGCTTTCGGAGGGGGTTCCTGTGACTGTAAATAAAGTGCACAGCTCAGGGGGTGTGGTAGACAACCAGTTCCTCGGCACTTGGGAAGCTGAGGTAGTGTTTTGAGTTTAAGGCCATCCTGGGTTAGAGTCAGATCCTTTCTCACCTGAGTGCCACCCCACCCCAAAAGCACACAACGTGGTATTCAGCACGTTTCATTGTGCAGCCCCACCTCTGTGACTGGACACCTTTGCAGCACCCACAAAGAGCAGATGTCCTTTAGCATCTCCTCCCGCTGCCTCCCCCCCCCCCCCCCCCCCCCCCGTGGGGACACCAACAGGCTGCTGTCTGCCCTGATCTGGTCCTGGCCACTCTGACCCTGAAAGTCTGGCTTTTTTCACCCAGCCAACCTCCTTGCTGCACTTATCATAGCCTTTATCTTACTTTTGATTTTGAAATCCTTCTAGAGACTCTGGGAGTTGAAAAAAACGTAGTGAGAAGGACCTCTGGCCCGCTGGGAGAAGGCAGCTGTGGGGATCTGCGTAGGACGGGGAGGCCCCTGACTCACCTGCTTCAGGCAGCTCCTCTCCTTGTGGCTTGGGGATGGCTGCTCAGTGTGGCCCCTCTCCATGCGGCTGTCCTGCCACCCACTTGTAGCCAGTTGGTGCACCAGGGTTTCTGGCCTTGTTCAGAGCCCCAGCTAGGGGAGAGTAGGGTTTCAGCCCTCCCCGGCAGCTGGCCCAGTAGGGAGAGGGGCTGGTTGTATTTTAAGCTGTTGAGTGGTTCAGCAGGAACTCTGTGGCCTTCTCTCCCAGTGGACATTGTGCCGCCTTCCAGTGATTCACATGAACTCCGAGCATGTGGCATTGTGCTCATAGGGTCCAGCAACTATTAATACACCTGCAGCCCAGGGCCCTGCCACCTAGCCCCTTCCAGCACATTCCTCACATTCTCATTTCCTCTTGTTTCTGTTTAGTGGGATCCCAGCGTATGACAGCTCTTAATCTGGTATTGTCCTTGTGGGGTGCAGTCATCTGCTCCTCAGGCCACAGGGTGAGGTAGAGTTTGCAGCTGATAGCACGTGATCTCTGTGCTCTTGTCTGTGCTGTTACCATGATGTAGCATGGCATGTATGGGCAAGCAGTCCTGGGCACCACTGGCTGGCATAGGAGCCTTGATCTGAATTCAGACCCAGGCCCTATAGGGCTACTTCACTGTGTAGGGTCACCTCCATGGGGCCTCCCTACATATACATGCACACTTGCACATACATCCCTTGTGCCAGCACCATATTGGTCCATGCACATCCTCTCAGGGACCCCTAGCGGGCCAGGCTGGGGACAGGCCCTAGGATTCTTCTGCCTTGGCCTCTGCTGTTGGGAGCATGAAGGTGACAGTGGCCAGCTTCTCTGGCCTGTGATGCCCCCTCCTTCAGGAGGAGAAGTCGTAGATCCCCTCAGGGCCCTCAGGCCTCTCCCGGCCAGCATGGGCAGTGCAGAACTTCATGCCAGCAGCCTTCTCTGACCTTCTGGGCCAGATGGCTCAGATCCCCTGGGGGCTGTCTCCTTACTCTGTTCCTAGCACCATTGTCTAGCTCTAGCCTAGGTCTTCTCCTTTAGGGGCTGCAGACCCCAGGGGTACAGGCAGGCCTGGGTTGTGTGTTGAAGGCTTTGGAGCAGGACTCATCCACGGGTGAGCACATTGGTGTTGGCCTGATGTGGTAGACTGCTGTACAGCTGGTTTTGAACCACGTGTGGGTGAACTGGGGAAAAATGAGGTGGGTGGAGGGGGTGGAGGGCTTTGCTCACTCTTTCCTCTCCATACTTAGGAATGGACTCTGCACCAGTGACTCTGGAATTTGTCACCTCCCTGGCAACACAAATGCACAAGGGACATAATCCAGTGTCCCTTACAGCTTAGAAGTGGAAATGGGTGATCTGTCTCACAGATTCTCCAGATAGCTGGCATTTCCCCAGGCCTAGTAACCTGTCAGCCAGAGCTGGGCACTGGGGCTGGGCTGGGCTAGCCGTCCCTGCACAGGCTGTGGACTCTTCCTTCTCTGGGAGGTCTTGCCCCTGGCACTTTTGAGGGTCTGTGGCCACTCAACTTCCTCTGTGAGTGTAGTCCCCAGGGGAGGACTGTGGTGTGGCTCCTCTGGGGGACTCGGCTGGGATTGGTTTTATATTTAGCCGGGCTGGGCCCTGGTGCCACTCGGGTTACATCTGGCATTGAAGCTTGGCTGGGCCTGGTCAGACACAGGCTTCCTTCCAGCACCGCGGCAGAATTTGATCATGCTGCCCAGCCCAGCTCAGAGCAGCTTTGTGAGGGGAGGTCGGAGGTGGGGGCTGGCGGCTGGCAGTGGGCATCACAGCCTGGTAGGCAGAGCAGTAGGGCCGGCAGTGGCATGGATATCAGCTTGAGCATGGTGGCCAAGGAGGCCCACCAGGGCCTCGATGGTCTTCCCATGCCCATGCCCCACAAGGTAGCCAAGAAGCATAAAAAGGCGGTTCTCTTCTTCGAGGTGGAGATTCTGGACGCGAAGACGAGGGAGAAGCTGTGCTTCCTGGACAAGGTAGGACTGGCCCTGGTGGTGAAGTGCCAAGAGCCTGAGTCCCGGCTCCTCACAGCTGTAGGGCTGTGGTCCCCTTGTCCTTCAGAGGGCACTAAGGGGTATTGCCTTCATCTAGAGCAGCGGTTCTCAACCTGTGGGTCTTGACCCCTTTGGGGTTGCCTATCAGATAGTCTGCATATCAAATATTTACATTATGATTCATCACAGCAAAATTACACTTGTGAAATAACAATGAAATAATTTTATTGTTGGGGTCACAACATGTATTAAAGGGTCGCAGCACTAGGGAGGTTGAGAACCATGAGCAGTTGTGGCCCCTGCATGGGCTGGAAGCTGGCTGCCTGGTAGGGGATGGGACAAGTAAGCCTGAAAGGGCCGTGTGTCTGTAAAGGAGGTGGAAGTCAGATATACCCCCACTGAAGCCAGCTGGCTTGGGACCTGCCTGTGCCTGGCACCCTGCCCCAGATCCTGGGTCTAGGCTCTCTTAGGGCTTTACCCTGTTTTCTGTCAGGTGGAGCCTCAGGCCACCATTGCTGAAATCAAGAACCTCTTCACCAGGACACGTGAGTCTGAGCCCCTATACTTCTATCCCCACTCCTGTCAGCCCTCTGGATGGGACCTGGGCTTCTGCAGGGTTTTGTAGAGGCCTGTCAGCACAATGGAGCAGTGAGTGGGGCCCGTCCTACTGGGCAGGCTGCCCCCGTGTGGCCACCAGCAGGAATGCTCTTGTTATCCAAAGGACAAAATCCTATTGCTGTTTGGCCCCGTGTGTGTCCTTGCACAGGGTGGGAGGAGCCCAGGGTCCCAGAGTTCTGGGAACCTTGAGAGGCAGCTGAACCCAGTCACACTGGGTGCTGCAACCGCTCACCTTCTCCTAGCAGATCCGCAGTGGTACCCTGCCCGCCAGTCCCTCCGCTTGGACCCCAGTGAGTACAGCTGTCCACCAGCCTTTCCCTTGGGCGCGTGGGGTCAGGAAACCAGGGCAGCACCTGAATACTGACTGATCTCTGTAGAGGGAAAGTCCCTGAAAGATGAAGATGTCTTGCAGAAGCTTCCTGTGGGCACCACAGCCACACTCTTCTTCCGGGACCTGGGGGCCCAGATCAGCTGGGTGACGGTGAGCCCTGACCCCTTCCCTGGTCTCTGCCTTCAGCCGCTCTAGGGCTACTCACCTTGTCTCTGGGTACCCCCAGGTCTTCCTAACTGAGTATGCTGGGCCTCTTTTTATCTACCTGCTCTTCTACTTCCGGGTACCATTCATTTATGGCCACAAATATGACTTCACATCCAGTCGGCACACAGTGGTGCAGTGAGTAGAGCCCGGATGAGGGTGGGTGGGAGGGAGAGTGGAGGGCTGGATCAACCCCAGCTGAGTCAGCTACCCCCCCCCCCCCAGCCTTGCCTGCATCTGCCACTCATTCCACTACATCAAGCGTCTGCTGGAGACACTCTTCGTGCACCGCTTCTCTCACGGAACCATGCCTTTGCGGAACATCTTCAAAGTGAGCATCCTTACTCTTTTGGCCCTGCCCACCATCAGCACCTGCCCACCCCAGGCTAACTCAGCTGCTCTCTTTCAGAACTGTACCTACTACTGGGGCTTTGCTGCATGGATGGCCTATTACATCAACCACCCTCTCTACACACCCCCTAGTAAGTGGAGCCAGACAGTGCCCTCACCCTGTGACTTTATCATAACCTCTTCTTATGGGGCTCTTCTTCCTGCCTTTTCTGCAGCCTACGGAGCCCAGCAGGTTAAGCTGGCGCTGACCATCTTTGTGGTAAAGAGGCTGGGGCGGCAAACAAGTGTGGTGAGGTGAGGTGGCTGGGTGGGGTGAGCCTAGGGGCTCTGGACTGACCCTGTTATCCTTGATAGATCTGCCAGCTGGGCAACTTCTCCATCCACATGGCTCTTCGGGACCTGCGGCCAGCTGGTGAGTGGCGGGCTGGGGCTGGGGCTGGGACTGGGTGAGCTGGGTGAGGCATCTGACTTACCCTTGTTCTGCATGCCAGGGTCCAAAACCAGGAAGATCCCCTACCCCACCAAGAACCCCTTCACCTGGCTATTTCTGTTGGTGTCCTGTCCTAACTACACTTATGAGGTGAGGGACCGACTACCTTCTTCCTCCCAGGTTTGGGGTCCTACATGAGGTAAAGTATTGGGTGGGTCGTGGGGAGTAGTGAAGCAGTTTGGGGAGACTGCTGCCCTCCTTCCCAGAGATACATGTGATGTGGGGCTTCCCTCTGTGCCTTCACCCTGCTTGTGCTGTCCACAGGTGGGGTCTTGGATTGGCTTTGCCATCATGACGCAGTGTGTTCCAGGTGAGTCCCTTGTACCCGTGCAGTGCCCTACCCTTCCGGCTGGGCATCCCCATTCTGATAACCTTGTTCTGCCCACAGTGGCCCTCTTCTCCTTGGTGGGCTTCACCCAGATGACTATCTGGGCCAAGGGCAAGCATCGCAGCTACCTGAAGGAGTTCCGTGACTACCCACCCCTGCGCATGCCCATTATCCCTTTCCTGCTCTGAGAAGTTCTTCATGGGTTCAGCCAAGTAGCACTCTGCCTTCTGCCCCACTGTCCTGGGGTAACCGTGGCTCTCCAGCAGCAACAATAAACCTGTTTACCCAGCTAGACTTGGGCTTTGTGTTCTGTAGAAGTACGGGGACCACACTGTTCCTCCCACCCTCGAGGCAGTGCAGACAAAAAGGCTGGGCAGGTGACCCAAGACTTTTATTTCACTGACAGGTCCACAGGCAGGTGGGTGACCCCTAGAGGGCCACCTCGGGGCCCACCTCTCCTTCTCCCTGGCCTTGGGCTATCCGTTCTGCCTTCTCTTCCCTCCGCTTCTTCCTCTGGAGCAGTCGCCGCTCACGTTCAAACTCCTTCATCCGCTTCACATAGCTGTGGGCAGAACAGACAGGGTTTCAGTGCCCTAGGTGCCTGACTCCATCCCCAGCCACCAGGAAACCCTTGCTAGGGTGAGGCTTCGCAGTAAATTCTGGCTTAGCCCCCCTCCCAGATGACTCCAGCCTCTTCCCCGTGTCCATGTGTGGGGGTGCAGGGCAACTCACTCCAGGTGCTCGCAGTAGTCCCAGTCATGCTGCTCATGCTTGCACGCCAGGAAGTTGGGGAAGCTGTCCCGCTTGCACTTTAACAGCCGGATGAGGTAGTGGGCGCAGTAGTCACGCTGCTGCAGGGTCAGCTGGGCATCATTCATCTCCTGTTGCGTGGCCACCATCACTGTGGGAGGAGAGAGGCTTTCAGCACCAGAGCCAGCCCCCAGCTCCACCAATCCCTTGGGTGCACACAGCACAAATGAGCCACACCAGGGTGTCCCTCATTGGTTTAGAACCCATTTGAATTATGGCCTCACCCTGATAGAAGGAAGGGGCACTGTTCCTTTGGGTTTTGTGAGAACTGGTACGGAGTTTTCAACACATCCTTTCCTCTAGCGACACACTGCTGTCTGCCAAAAAGTCCCAATGGAGGTGGAGCTCTGCGTCCCCTCTACAGAGAGATGCCCGTTCCAGCATGGGTGCTGCCAGCTAAGCCAACATGAAGTGTCTCAGGAATGCATCATTAGGCGGTGCCAGTGCAGCCAGCCTAGTGTACAAGTTCATTGCTAACTTCTAGGATGTTGGAACTGTCATGGATGGGTCTGATGTCGACACAAATGTCACCATGTACGTGGCGTACACTGAGTGCTCCGGCCTTGGCAAGGTGATTACTCTAGACTGGGATGTCTCATCCCTGGGTTAGGAACAGTTGCCATACCCCAGCCTGTACCCACTGTGCCCCCACAATCCCACTTCTTTGTCACTCAGCAGGACTCAGTCTGCTGTGTCTGCAGGCTGACCTCTCCACCCGTGCCTTGGTCCCAGCCCCCTTTCCTTGCATTAAACCATGCTCCCACAGAAGGCCTGGTGGCTCAAGGCCTGCACCCCAGCTGTGCAGATCACACGTTTAAGACCTGCCTAGGCTACAGAGTGCGTTCAAGGCCAATGCGGGCAGCCAAGGAGGAGAACCCTCATGTGAAACAATGTATAAAAGTTGGCTGGAAAAATGGCTCAGTGGCTCTTGTCGAGAACTGGGGTTTTGTTCCTAAAACCCATGTTAGGCAGCTCACAGCCACTGCCTTTAACTCCAGCTCTAGGGGATCTAATGCCCTCTCTGGCCTTGTTTGGCCCCTGAACTCTTATGGCCAAATCTCTACACAGACACGTAATCAAAATAAAATAAAACAAAGACAGCGGTCGTGCGCTTGCCTAGTATGCATGAGGTCTTAGGGAATCCTCACCCTCACTAACCACCATGTTCCAGTCACTGCTGTCCTTCCTCAGTGCTGTCGTCTCCTGCTCTGCTTCCAGATCGCATCCTCCTTCTCACGTGGACTCAGGTCCTTGTGACAGCCTGGTGCCCAGACAGGACCCAGGGCTGGCCTCAGGGAAGGCTTTCCCCGCCTTCTTTGTTGCACTCGCCTCCCAATTCGGGTTTCCAAACCCCTCTCTACAGCCGTCACGGGGTCTGACCTACACCTCTACAGCCGTCACGGGGTCTGACCCACACCTACAGCCGTCACGGGGTCTGATCCACACCTCTACAGCCGTCACGGGGTTCTGACCCACACCTCTGTTGTTACTCTAGTTGGCTGATGAAGCCAGCGTGGTCGCTCCATGCTACACCTCTGTACTCGGGCCCAGGGCTCACTTCACAGGCAGGCAAGCTCTTGCTGGAGCCACCCAGCCTGGAGGTCAGGTTAGCAACCCAATCCTGTTTCATCTCCAGTTCACAGTAGGCCGCAGCAAGGCTTTAGTGCACTGCGCCTGCTAAGGAACATAGCGGGGAGCCAGGCAGGTAGATGGTATCCGTCTTCAGAGGGAGACAAAGTAGGCAGAATATACTCATTACCTGGCAGCCTTATTGACCAGGGGTCAATAAGACCAAAAACCAGGGGTATGGAATGTTTGAAAGGGGGGCCAGAAGGTGAGGGGTGAGCCAGGTTAAATGGTCCAAAGCCTTGAGGCAACAGGACTGGTATCAGGGCTGCCCCACCTCCTGGGCCAGGCCCTGAGCCCAAGGAAGGTGGCAATGTCCTTTTCAGTGACTGGGAAAGTGAGTACGGGAGGTCTGAGGGGAGGTCAGAGCTCTGAGACTGCAGGGTACATGCCAGCCATTAAAGGCAGAGGGAAGGGTGCATGCCAGTAATCTCAGCAACCAGGAGACTGAGGTAAGAGGATTTTAAGTTTGAGGCTAGCCTGTGCTATATAGCAAGATCTAGAGCAGATTCAGGCTGGGCCTGTTGGCTTTTCCCTGTGATCTCAACACTTAAGACGCTGAGGGGGGATTTAGAGTTTGTGACCAGTCCGCTACACAATGAAACCTTGTGTTAAAAATTAAGGCAGCACGGAGGGTGTGGTGGTTCCAGGGAGGGAGAAGGTGGAGAATGACTCAAGGAAGACACTCGGAATGCGGACTCCCGGCCAACACATGTGTGCATACACGGCCAACACACGTGTGCATACACGTACACACCCACAACAAAGCACTAACAGCAATTTAAATAAAAAGCCATCAGTGTCATTCCTGAGTTCAAAGTTAAAGCTTCCCTTGGAGATAAACTTGGCAGGACACTGCACACAAGGCAGTTGGGAACTCTCCAGGACAGGACATACAGGCCTTGGCTTCTAGGCACTCAATAGCGAACTGAGGAAGAATCAGAGTCCAGGGAGATGGAGGTGGCCAATGTACAACTGAGGAATGACGGTGGGGCTTAGTGATTGGGCTGAGGAGTTTTGAGAGAAGCTCTTCATTAAGGGAGAAGCTGGGGAGGGTGAGGCCAGAACAGGATTTGACAGCTGGTTTTAGACAGCGCTGCTGTGTCCTGCTGCTGCATCTACCATGTCTGGTCCGGGGGAATGTTGCAAAACCACTGATAGGCAGTGATTGACATGCTGACAGGAGACTGACTCCAAAGCAGGGTCCTTGCATTGAATAAGGGGTTCACCTGAAATGGGGGCTCTTCCAGGCAGATCATTTGGAGTAACAGGTGAGGAAGAGTTTGAGGACACACGGGAGTGGAGAGGGGAAGCTGTTCCTGCTTTCCAACAGGAGCATGCCTAAGATGGAGGAAGAGCCATGGAAGTAATCCGAAGGCTAGCATCACTGAGCACACTGGGCCTATGATCTCAGTGCTTCAGAGGCCGAAGGGAAAGGGCTGAGTTAGACCAGTCTGACTCCACAACAAGAAGGGGTCCAAGGAGGAAGCAACCTGGATACTGGGGCCACAGGACTGCCTGAGTTTTACCAGGGTTTTCTGGTTTAGCCAAGCCAGAGAGGCAGGGAATGCTGGTTATTTTCAAAGCCGATTGTGGGTAAAGCAGGGTGTCAGGTGGATAAGTGGCCTGCAGGCTCAGTTGGGGCTGGAGGACTCCCCAGAATCAGGGCCCTGGAGTGACGACACCACCTCCCAGCACACACCCTTTGGGCTCCATCCCCTGGAGGGTTCCCTGAGCAGTCACGACCTGTGCATGTGGAGGCCAGAAGACAGGGTCAGGTGTCTTCCTCACAGAACTTAGAGCTCACTTACTGGCCAGACTGACTGACCAGCGAGACCCGGCTCTGCCTTTGCCTCCCTGCACTGGGAGCACTGCACTGGGAGCACTGGTGCAGCTCCACCAGCCTTTCACACGTGACAGCTTTCTCCTACATAAAAACCTCTTTTGTTTGTATGTTTGCTTTTTGTTTCAAGTCAGGGATTCTCTGTGTAGCCTTGGCTGTCCTGGAATTTGCTTTGGAGACCAGACTGGCCTGGAACTCACAGAGATTCACCTGCCTCTGCCTCCCAAGTGCTGCAATTAAAGGTGTGTGCCACCAAGCCAGGGAGGAGAGCTTTATTGAACTGGACATAAATGACAGCTTTAGGAAGCCCTGAAACTGACCTGATTCACTAGGTCACTCCTTCCTCAAGCTTCCCTAGGCTGTAAAGACTGCCCAGAGACCAGTGCAGATCAGCCAAGCTCCCTGGAGGAAGGAGATTAAACAAGCGGTCACTATTGCTGGGGTAGGCTTTTGGTGACGGTGGCTGTGCCACTTCTGCTCCAGTAACTGCAGTATAGCTCACTGATTCACCAAGCTGAACTTCACTGCTATCCTTACCTTGGTTCCCTACATTTGTATCTTTACATTGGTTCCCTACCTGGGCTGATAAGACTTCTGTTCACGTTTCCACAAGGGGATTCGAACTCATGCTACTCCCAGCCTACACCACAAGCCTTTTGGGAAAGCAAATTTGTACCTTTCCTTTGCTTAAAAGTGAGGGCTCCATCCGTCCGTGGAACCAGCTTCATTAATTCCATACACATGCCTCTTATTAGTCTTTGCTTCCACTGCCTGTCACGAAACCTGCTTCCACACCTCAGGTTTTGCTTCCCACATCTGCTTGCCCAATAGGCTCCCCGAAGATAGTGCCAGTGTCTCTCTGCTACCATGGAGCATCCCAAGTGCCAAAATGGGACTTTGCCCAGAACTGTCACTCTGTAAGTCTGAGATGTCACCACACAGGAAGAACAAGGGCCGTGCATGTACACAAAAAGGCCCTGGGCTCTATTCTCAGCACATCACACAGACAAGACAGATGTACCGTATTACCGCCCCACCTCCGACCTTATTATACATAGTTAAATATGAGTGACACCTGTACAGAGACGCATATCTGTATGCATCACCTGTATGGAGAACACGTCCCTGGGCTCCGCGTCCCTAGGCTTCCTCCCAGGACGAAGAGTACCTCGTTTTCCCCGCTCTCGGCTGTCCGGTCCCAGCCCTTTGCTCCAGCCATACCCGTACAGCCCCCACATTAGAGGAGTTCAGGCGCTCTCCCGACCCGACCCTCTGCAGACAGGCAACACCGAGTTCCGCGGGGTCTGCGGTCGCGCCTGCGCTCTGAGCTCACCGCGCTCCTTGCGCTCCGGGAAGCCGTAGTCCGGCGGGAAGCTGGGCATCTGCAGGGGATCAGGCTCCACCGAGGCGTCCCAAGCATAGCGCCGGACCAGGTGCGCCCCCATAGCTGCTCTGTCTCACCCTCCTTTGGCAGCCGGGGTCACCTCGCTCGCACCTGGAAGCACTGCTCCTATCAGTGCCACAGCTTCCGGGTCATCTAGCCCTCCGTGGGGGTCATGGAGATGAGCGGGAGAGAAGGCTTCCTGGCCTGCTGGCACCCTCTGGCGGTCTGGAGGAGACAGGGCCGTGCGGCGGCGGCTAGTTGACTAGATTGGTTGTCCAGGGAGCTCCGGTGGTTGGCCTGTCTATGCTTCCTCTGCCCAGTGATAGGATTACCAAGCCTGCAGTATACATGGATACTGAGGACACTGCATGTTTGCATAGCAAGCATTTTATAGACGGAACCGTTTCTCAAGCTCATATTCTTTTTTTAAATTTTGTTTTTTTCTGTTGGGATAGACCCCAAAGCCTACCGCACAGTAGACAAGTGCTCTACCATTGAAGTACACCTCCGCTTCTAACCCCCGATCTCCGTTCACTTTTTATAGGGGTATCGGTGTGCATATATGTGTGTAGGAGTGTATCTGGAGGTCTGAGGTCAACTCTGGGTACCATTACTCTGGCGCTGTCCATCTTGACTGAGATAGTGTCTCACGCTGGCTTTAAACTCTCCAAGTAGGCTAGGCTGGCTGGCCAGCAGGTCCGAGGGATTTAACTATCTGCCTGTCTGTGGTTCTGGATGGCAAGCATGTGCCACCACACCAAAACCTTTCTGAAGTGGGGTTTGGGGACTGAATTTAGGTCCTTGTGTCTGTAAAGCAATCATGGCAATGACTGAGCCCTCCTCCCAGTTGTTCTAAAAATAATACGTTTGTGATCCTGGGTTAGAACACAGTAAGCGAGTGCTCTACCACTGAGCATCCCCACCCCCCAGGCCAATCCTGACAATGGGCCAGGCAGACCTGTTGGTCTTGGAAGCCTGGATCTTCCCAGAGTTTCTGAAGGAGCCACCCTCTTCCTTGCTCCCAAACACAGATGAGCCCTTCTTCTGTGCCACCGTCAGGGCGAATCCTCCCGCTCCTTGTCTTGCCCTCAGCACTCTTCCACAATGTTCCCCAAGCCTTAGGTGTACAGGTTGCATTGCCAATGCATTAATTTAGAGTGGGCGTCCCATGGTCAATTGTTCTCTGCATTTTGACCAGTTATGGATTTCTGTAATGAGCTCCGTTTGCTGCTGCATCTGCTGCAAAAAAGCATCGTTGAAGGGTGAGAGCATTACTTATCTTTGTGTCAAAGGAAAAGTATTTAGAATGCAATTAAAAATTATAAAAAATTATACTGGTTTAGGACAATCTCAGTAGGAGGTTCTCCTCTAGGGTCATGACCAGGTTTACAGTACCAGGCATGAAGTCCTTTCTGCAGCATAGAGTCCCTTCTGCTGAACATGCCTACAGTTCAATTAGATGGGTGCTGGCTGTCCCCGAGATGTGACTTGCACCCTTGCTGCAATAGCATTGCTGTGTGTCATGGGCATTCTGGCTGGGTAGCCAGCTCTTCAGTGCTTTTTTTTTTCTTGTGTCAGCTTGCACAGCCTCTTCAGGTATTATGGGATAGTTCTCAGGGAGGAGGTAGAGGGTCAGCTCTAGCTCCATTCCGCTAGGTTCCGTGTCTGAGTGTGTGTTTTCGGAATTAGGGTTTTCTCCATGTCTCTCTGTCACACGTACCCTCTTTATATCCCTGTATCTCTCTCTCTGTCTCTCCCACACTGTCTTCCTCTCTCTTTCTCTCACACACTGTCTTCCTCTCTCTGTCTCTCCCACACTGTCTTCCTCTCTCTTTCTCTCACACACTGTCTTCCTCTCTCTGTCTCTCACACACTGTCTTCCATCTTTCAGTCTCAGTCACAAATACACGATTCTCTTGTGTCACAGTGCTCTCTGTCTCTGACTGTGTCTCAGATGCCCACACTTCTTTCTGCCGACCTCTCTCTCTCTGTATCTCTGTGTCTCTGTATCTCCCACACTCTCAGTCTTCCCATGTGTCTTACTCTACATCCCCTGCCTCTATTTCTCTTTGTCACACACACAGTGTTTCTTTGTCTCTGTGTCACACACAAACACAGTCTCTGTGTGTCAGTTCACTTCTCTCCCGTCTTTTCTGTCGCTCCTCTCTCTCTGACCTGAATGTCTCATGCAGATAGTCTTTTTCTTTCTCTCTCTGTCACAATACACTCTGCCTCTTACTTGTGTGTCTCTGTATCTCACTCATATTTTCTGTTTCTGTCTCTCTGTCCTTTGTCCCTGCCTCTTGGTGTGTCATACACATGCTGTCTGTCTCTTTCCCTCTTTGTTTTTATCTGTCTGTCTCTTTCTGTCACATGCACACACTCTTTCTTTGTCCCTCTCTGTGTGTCACACACACACACACACACACACACTCACACACTCACACACTCATACACACCCGTCTGTCTTTCTCGCTCACATTTTCTGTTTCTGTCTCTCTGTCTTTTGTCCCCGCCTCTGTGCGTGTCATACAATGCTCTCCGTTGCTCTTTTCCTCTCCGACTCTCTGACTTTCCTGTGTTTTATGAACGCTCTAGCTCCCCATCTCTCCGTGTGCCCCCCGTCACATATAGCACACTGACTTTGCGTCTCTGCATTACATGCTCTGACTCATGTGTGACATTACATGTCACACACCCATGCTTTCTTTCTGTGTCACACAGTCTTTCTGTGTCTCTCACACACTCAAGTTCCCCCTTTCTTCCTCTGTTTCTCTGTGACACACATACTCACACTAATCTCTCTCTCTCTCTCTCTGTGTCTCACACAGTCTTTCAGTCTGTCTGTAATGGCTAATCGTGGTTGTCAGCTTTCCTACATCTGAAACTAGCTAAAACCCAAGCAGATGAGCACATGTGAGGGATTCTTTCCTGATTGAAAAATCCCGAAATCTGGATCGTTTGAAGTAGGAAGACCCATCCTAAATCTGGGTCATAGCTTCTTGTGGCAGCCCACGTGAATGGACATGGGAGAAGGAAGCTCTCTCTTTTGCCTGCTTGTCCTCACTCCTGCTGGCAAGTTCATCTGTCCTGTTGCTGAGGCATCCATCCCTTTGCTGGCATTGGAATCTACTTCTTTGGGATTCTACTGTAGGCGGAAGACCAGCAGTCCTGTAGGATGCCAGCGCCAGGCTGGGGCTGTGAGACGTGCAGCCCCATTGACTGAACAACTACTGGACTCTTGGCTTGTCCTTCAGGGGTGTGCATCGTTGGACTGCTTAGCTCTCCACCTGTAAGTCCCTGTCGTTCTCTATGTATCCACCAGTGTTAGCTTTCCCTCCCCACATTACTCCCTCTCTCATTTAAAAACTCCCTGACTAATCTTGTTCTTATATCTTTATAAAAATATATTGTATTTACTCTTCCTTTGGAGATCTTCTCCTTCCTCCTCATCCCTCACTAGATACCTAAGTTGTGGCTATAGAGATTGTAGTACAGATATGGAAGACTTAAAAACTAATATCCACACATGAGAGAAACATACAGTATTTGTTAGGCTGGGTTACCTCATTGAGGATGATTTTTTTTCTAGCTCCTTTATTTAGTGGCAAATTTCATAATTTCTTTTTTTTGTTTTTGTAGACAAATATTTATCTGAGTTTATTTTTTTACCTGTTATATTGTTAGTGAATCTAAATTGATCTATTTTTTATTGATTTTTATTGAGCTCTACATTTTTCTCTGCCCCCTCCCCTTTAACCCTCTCCCAAGGTTCCCATGCTCCCAATTTACTCAGGCGATCTTATCTTTTTCTACCTCCCACGTAGATTAGATCCATGTATGTCTCTCTTAGGGTCTTCATCGTTGTCTAGGTTCTCTGGGATTGTGATTTGGTTTTCTTTGCTTTATGTTTAAAGAATCACTCATAAGTGAGTACATATGATATTTGTCTTTCTGTGTCTGGGTTCCTCACTCATAATGATGCTTTATAGCTCCATCCATTTGCCTGCAAAATTCAAGATGTCATTATTTTTTTCTGCTGTGTAGTACTCCATTGTGTAAATGTACCACATTTTCCTTATCCATTCTTTGGTCGAAGGGCATTTAGGTTGTTTCCAGGTTCTGGCTATGACAAACAATGCTGCTATGAACATAGCTGAGCACATGTCCTTGTGGCACAATTGAACATTCTTTGGATATATACCCAAAAGTGGTATTGCTGGGTCTTGAGGTGGGTTGTTTGCTAATTTTCCGAGAAATCGCCACACTGACATCCAAAGGGGCTGTACCAGCTTGCACTCACACCAGCAATGCAGGAGTGTTCTCTTTTCCCCACATCCTCTTCAGCATAAGTTGTCATCAGTGTTTTTGATCTTGGCCATTCTTTTTTTTTAACTTTATAAATAATGCCAAACAAAATTTCTACTTCCTCCCCTCCTCCCGCTTCCCTCCCCACTTCCCTCCACATTCCCCTCCTCCAGTCCTGAGAGAGGGCAAGGTACCCTGCCCTGTGGGAAGTCCAAGGCCCTCCTCGCTACATCCAGGCAGTACATGCAGTAGAGACAAATCCCAGTGCCATTATCATTGGCTTCTCATTATCATTACCACCAGAGAGATGTCCCCAAGGCTATTCAAGAGTTAACTGGGATGCTATAGAAATATTAGATTTGAAGAGATTTAAGAAAGCGACAGTTTCATATGGTATGCATTCACCTTTTGTGAAGCAGATGTTAAATTCATGGGCTACCTGGAACAGGATTATTTCACAAGACTGGAAAGATTTAGTTACAGCAGTATTGGAAGCTGCTCCTTAGTTACAGTGGAGTACCTGGTGGAGAGAGGAAGCTAGGGCCATTGAACAGCAAGATAGGATTAGAGATTACGAGATTTCCCAAGACAAAATCTTCAGTGAGGGTCATTATGCTGATGTGGAAAGACAGACTATATTTGATGATCATACCTTTCCCCTATGCCATACAGCATCTTTGAATGCTTGAGACAAGATTAAAGAATCAGGAAAGAGAACTGAGCCATTTCCTACAATTGTGTAAGACCCAAAAGAAGCCTTCACTGAAGTTTTACAAAGATTGACTTCAGTTGTAAATATCATATCCAGAAGTTAGACAACTATTAAATAAATCTTTGGGTTTTGAAAATTCTAATTCTGAATGTAAAAGGTGATCAGGCCTTTAAACGCAAGATCAGAACCCATAGATGAATGGATTAGAAATACAGCTGATATTGGGTCTCACACTTATGATGATACTTGGATAGGAGAAATGACTTCTAAAAATTTTAAGAAAAATCAAAAGGCTAGCTGTTTTAATTGTGGTAAATCAGATCATCTGAAAAGAGATTATAGGCAAGGCATTTCTAAGAACAATGTTTTTTTCTAGGCAGAATCCAAATAGAAGGCCCATGTCTTCTGGAACACACAGAAGATGTGGCAAAGGCAACATGGGATAGGCAAGGAGATCCTTTGTCACTTGGAAATGCCAGAGGGTGCTTCTCTCAGACCCCCATATCAAATATGATTCAATCATTCCCTGTCAGCATTGGGGAAGCTCCTATACAGAACAATTAAAAGTCTAATGCCTGTCATAGAAAACCGTACTGCTTTTTGGATGACAGAACAGCTTTAGAAGATAAAGTTTTTAGGAAAAACCATAAAGCAAATATTTTGATAAACTTCTATAAATGATCAAAGTCTAAAGTTAAAAATATGAATAAATGGCATTGTAATTGAGGATTTGGTAGTCACAGGAGCAGATATAACA
Source organism: Myodes glareolus (assembly GCF_982192425.1). Classification (NCBI taxonomy): domain Eukaryota; kingdom Metazoa; phylum Chordata; class Mammalia; order Rodentia; family Cricetidae; genus Myodes; species Myodes glareolus. Next base: position 11,834,103 of record NC_142047.1, on the reverse strand, counting down.
ATAATTACACCAAAATCTTAGCATCCAAGTTGGCCTCTTCAGGAGTTAATGTTCAGCTTTTAGGGATTGGAACTTTATCTCAAGTAAAACAAAGCATGAGATGGGTCAAATGTTTAGGGCCAGAAGACAGAGAGGATAATTAAAGTCATATGGTCTAACATAGTAAGGAACCTATGGGGATGTGACTTGTTACAGCAATGGAATATCCAGATTAATATTCCTCCAGTCTCAGAAACAAACCATAAACTAATATATATTTCTGAGAAAAATATTAGAAGGTATTATAAAGAATAGTCACTGACCATCCAGATGCAAATACCTTAGAGAAAATATTTGAGGAAGTAAAAAAAATTGCCTTGTTGGGGACTACAAATTACCCCTGAAAAAATAAAAAGAGATGATTATATTAATTACCTAGGATATAAGATAGGTTTACAAAATTTCAACCCTAGAAAATACAAATCAGGAGATATGAGTTATAAACTCTTAATGATTTTTAAAAATTGCTGGATGATATTAGCTAACTAGGATCCACAATTGGATTGACAACTCAACAACTAAGTATTTTATTCCAAACCTTGCAAGATGATAAGGACTTAAATAGTCCAGGAAAATTATCAACCAAAGCTGAGAAAGAACTATGATGGAGAAAAATATTGCAGGATGCACATGTGGATCATTTGGATTCAGAACTCAACTGTGTTCTAGTTATTCTACCTCCTACTTGTTCTCTTACTGGAATTCTTTCTTTCTTTCTTTCTTTCTTTCTTTCTTTCTTTCTTTCTTTCTTCCTTCCTTCCTTCCTTCCTTCCTTCCTTCCTTCCTTCCTTCCTTCCTTCTTCTTCTTTCTTTCTTTCTTTCTTTCTTTCTTTCTTTCTTTCTTTCTTTCTTTCTGAGACAGGGTTTATCTGTATAGCTTTGGAGCCTGTCCTGGAACATGCTCTAGTAGACCAGGCTGGCCTTGAACTCATAGAGATCCACCTGCCTCTGCCTCCCAAGTACTGAGATTAAAGGTGTGCCACCACCATCCAGCCCTAATGGAATTCTTTAGCAGAAAGAGGATAATATTTTGGAATAAACATTTTTACCACATAAACGGAGAAGAAAAATTAAAGACGTATGTAGAAAAGTTTCTGAACTGATTCTAAAAGGAAAATTGAGACCTCATCAATTAATGGGAATGAATCCAACAGAAATTGTGGTATATTTTACTAATGCTGAAATTTCCTCTTTATGAGTGGAAAATGAACATTGGCAAAGAATTTGAAGTAATATTTTGGGAGGGATTAACAATAAATGACCCCCAAAATAAGAGAATTCAATTTATAAAAAGAACCAGTTGGGTTCTTCCTCACATTATACAGGGAACACCAATATCTGGAGCTCCTAGGTTCTATACTGATGCAAGTAAATCAGGAAAGGCAGGTTTTAAGTTAGGTAATTTAAGTACAATGGCTCAAAGTCCTTAGGATTCTGCTCAATACTCAGAATTATATTGCTATTCTCATGGTATTATTAGATTTTCAGAACCTCTTAATATAGTTACTGACTCTCAATATGCAGAATGACTTGCTTTACATATTGAAACTGTTGAACCTATTCCAGAATTAAATTTGTTCTTTATTCAATTTGAAGATATAATCAGAAATAGAAATCACCCCTTTTATATAACACATATCATATCCCATACAGGTCTACCAGGCCTTCTGGCACAAGATAATGATGAAATTGATCAACTATTGGTAGGAAATGTGCTAGAAGTCTCAGAATTTCATAAGAAACACCACGTTAAGAGCAAGGTTTGAAAAAAGATTTTTTCATCTCTTGGCAACAAGCCAAGGAAATTATAAGGAAATGTCCTACTTCTATTTTTTATAACCAAACTTTATTACCTACAGAAAGTAGTCCAAAGAGTACTCAAAGGAGTGAAATTTGGCAAATGGATATGTTTTATTTTGCAGAGTTTTAAAAATTAAAATATGTACACCATACCATTGGTACACATTCAGGATTTCAATAAGCAACTGCTTTGAGTTCTGAAAAGACTGATTTATATTACATATTTATTAGAAGTTATGACCATTATGGGGATCCCTGCACAAATTAAGACTGATAATGCTCCAGCATATATGTCTAGTAAAATTTTTGTGTATTACAACATAGAACATATTATAGGTATACCACACAATCCTGTAGGACAAGCAGTTGTAGAAATATCTATTTGCATTCTAAAATATATGCTTAATAAACAGAAAGGGGTAATAAAGACCCCCCAGGGGTAGATTGCATAATGCTTTATTAACTTCGAATGTTCTAAATGCTAGTGAAAAAGGAATGAAAGTTGTTGAAGACCTTGGATAATAGAAGAAACTACTTAATTGAATAACCTGTATGCCTTAAGAATGTGTTGACCTCAAAATGGAAACCAGGATATGTGTTACATTGGGGAAGAGGTTTAGCTTTTGTTTCCACAGGAGGAGAAAAGCTATGGATACCATAAAAATGGATAAAGATTAGATTCAAACAGGAGAGACGTCTTGATTAGAAGAGGTGATAGTTCATCAAACAATGTGGCCATTCAATCTCAACTAACCTATAAGACTAACAAATACATTTCTTTTTTCTTTCTTTCTTTCTTTCTTTCTTCCTTTCTTTTTTTCTTTCTTTTCTTTCTTTCTTTCTTTCTTTCTTTTTTTTTTTTTTTTTGGTTTTTTGAGACAAGGTTTCTCTGTGGCTTTGGAACTAGCTCTTGTAGTCCAGGCTGGCCTCAAACTCACAGAGATCCATCTGCCTCTGCCTCCCAAGTGCTAGGATTAAAGATATGCACCACCCCTCCCGGCAACAAATACCTTTCATCCGATCAGATATAACTTGCCAAAAAGGAAACTCCCTGAAGTTATGGTGGGGCAGGGTTTTGTTTTTGGTTTATAGGACAATGAAGACATTCAACTAAGGAATCTGAAAACCACTGAACGAATAAGACATCTGAAGAAAAAGGTCAAACCATCCAGAGAAAATTTCTCAAGTAAAAGAGTCAATTGGCCTAGTGGTATATCACATTTCCAACAGGATAAAACTTCATAAATCTTCCCAAATGTTTGCTTCTGCAGGACGCAAATGAAAGTGACTGCCGAAAAGTGCCAAAACAAGACAGGAGAGTCTTTCAAAATTCCAGCTTCACAGAGAAGTCTGTCAGATATTCGAGGCCTGTAGGTTGAATATGAATGCCCCAACATTGCAGAGGAACCTTGCATGACTGCCCAGACAGCTAGCTTCTGTCATTTCTTACATTTGTCATTTCTGTCATTTGGAACTTGTTTGTTCTGTACTTCCTGTTTACTCAGGTAACAATATATCTTTTCGGGTCTTTGATGGAGTTGAAGACTAGATAGTTATGGTTTTCCTTGTTATCAAATTCAGAAAAGAAACTCACAAAAGTGGTGTAAAGTGTTTTAGATTGAGAGATATAAAAAGTTAGTTTTGGATAGAAAGTGAATTAGGTACAACACTTTGGAGTCACCAAGATAGGATACATTATGGTGTATTTTCTCTGAATTTATCAAATGCAAATTTGATATTTTAATATTGTTAACGTAATTCTTATCTGTATATATTTGTACATAGTTATTGTATTTATTATATATAGCTTTACTATATATAATAAAAAGCCTTCCCTTTTTATTTAGACAAAAAAGGGGAAGTGTGTGATATTTTGATCATGTTCTGATAATAAAGCTTGCTTGGAGTCAAGGGGCACAGCTAGCCATGAGTTGACCAAAATTAATCATAGATGTTTGGAGAACTTCAAACAGACTGAGAGGGGATCTTGGCCACTTTTGGAAGACAGAACAGAGCAGGTAGGAGGTGGTGGTGGCTTCTCTGTTCTCTGATGTTTCAGGTTGACATGTCACTTCTGATTTTTTTATTCATAAAGAATAATTAGATTAATGCTTCAAGCTAGGGGACCTAACACCAAGAAGGAGTCACCAGGGAGTAGAAGTGCAGTGGAAGGAAGGACTCCTGCAAGAAGGCTGCAGTAGAACAAAGAATAAATATTTTCTATATATTTTATATTTTTTATTAAAATACTTTTTTTGCATAATCATTGCCAAGAAAACATTAAAGATACTTTACCTCAAAGTGATTATTCTTTTTTTAAATGATTTAAATTTTTTTTTAAAACTTCATTTTACATTCCGACCAGTTCTCCCTCCCACCCTTCCTCTTGCTTCCCTTGCCTATGCCCCCTCCCAAGCCCACTCTGTATCCACTCCTCCCAAAGGGCAAGGGCTCCCACGGGAGTCAATAAAGCCTGGTCCATTAAGTTGAGGGGGGGGTGAAGCCTCTCCCCACTGCATTGAGGCTGAGCATGGTATCCCACCCGAGGGAATAGGCTCTTACAAGCTAGCTCATGTGTAGTATGAGGGCTGGCTTGTTGGGGTTTCTGTCCCACCCAGTACCCCAACAAGCCAGCAAGTCCCAAGGAAAAATCACACACAAGACTCCATAAGGTTATAAACTGATTGGCTCATTAGGTCAGGCTACTTATTAGCTCTTATAACTTATGTTACCCCATTATTCTTATCTACGTTAGCCACATGGGCTCATTACCTTTCTCAGTGTGACAGCTTACATGTTGCTTCTTCCGTGGTCTGCACAGGAATGGCAGAGGAACCTCTCTGCTTCCCAGAATTCTCCCAGTCTCTTTGCTCCACCCCTACTTCCTGTCTGGCTTTCCCGCCTATACTGCCTGCCTGGCCAATCAGCGTTTTATTAAAATATGATTGACAGAATACAGATAATTCTCCCGCACCATTTCCCTCTCTTTTTTTTTTTAAACAAAGGAAAAATACCCATAATCCATTTGTTGGGAATGTGGGCGTAGTATTTCAGGCTACTTCCTGCTGGTTGGGGGCGCTGATAGTCTTAAGGGGACCTAAAGAAAATTTAGAGTTATAGTCAAGTCCTGACTGAAGTATCCTGGGAGTCTTGATCATCTCAGGCAGCAGTCTTGAATCAGTTCTGGATGTAGAACTCTGTCATCTGGGCCATCTGTTCCTGTCGATTTCTCAGGTGGCCTCCCTTGGTCAAAGATGATTTTTCTTAACTCTGAATAAATCCATAGCCTCTCATTTTCTGTGGAAACAAAAGCAGAATCTCTTCTCCAAAGTAACATACTTTTTGACTTCAGTTTTGAAGCCAAGGTATTTTCAAAATGTCTATCTTGGGTTAGTTCAGCAGCATTTATAAACAAATGTCTTTTGGTGACTGTTGCTCCTTCCTCAGCATTCAAACAATTAAAAGAGAGCATAACACACAGTATCAAGATTCTCTGTGTATTTTCCATATTTATGCAGCTTTATTTTACTTCTATTTCTTTTATTTTTACTTTTACTTTTTGAGACAGGCTCTCTGTATATCTTTGTCCTGGAATAACTCTGTAGACCAGGCTGTCCTTGAACTCAGAGATCCTCCTGTCTCTGCCTCCCCAGTGCTGGGATTAAAGGTGTATGCTACCACACCTTGAACTCACAGAGATCTGTCTGTCCCTGCCTCCCAGGCATTGGGATTAAAGGTGTGCACTACCACACCTTGAAGTCACAGAGGTCAATCTCTACCTCTGTCCCTTGAAGTCACAGAGGTCAATATGCCTCTGCCTCCCAGGCATTGGGATTTAAGGTGTGTACCACCACACCCAACTATTCTCTTTCTTCCTTTTTTTTACATTAAGAACTTTAACTTTTAGCCTGCATATATTTTTAACACACTGTAAAATATTTAGAGGTTTTCTTCCTCTTTGAATCTCTCTTTACTGTATATCTCTCTTTTTCTGACCACATGAGCCTTTAATTTACTAAGCAATATGGAGAGCAGTGGCTTTGACGGCTAAATCCTCGTGGCTGAGGTACCAGCCAGAGCTATGTTTACTGCCACAACTCTATGGCGTTTCAAGGTCCTTGCTAGCAAGCAAGCTGCAGCATTCTGCTCACAGACCACACTCAGTCGGACTGCCTGCCTGAAAGAGTCAGAGATTGCCCTGGCAGGACAGCCCAGAAAGCCGGCATTTTAAAACAGCGCAGCGTTTTTCCTGCTACGACTGAAAACCGAAAAGCATGCGTTCAGCTTTTCATCAACACAGTTTAAGTGTTTCATGGCAGGACCTCTTAATGAGCTGCAGGGTTTTGCAGTTAAAGCTGAGTCAGGAAGCCTCTCTTAGATGAGAGCATTTGCTTGCCTCTAGCAAGCAGAGCAGACTCGAGAAATTGCTACTACCAAGAAAACATGCTTTACTCTATTCTTTCCCAAGCTTCCTCAGGCTTTCTGTGGATTCAGTTATCCACGTGGGCGCCATCTGTAGTATGAGGGCTGGCTTGTTGGGGTTTCTGTCCCACCCAGTACCCCAACAAGCCAGCAAGTCCCAAGGAAAAATCACACACAAGACTCCATAAGGTTATAAACTGATTGGCTCATTAGGTCAGGCTACTTATTAGCTCTTATAACTTATGTTACCCCATTATTCTTATCTACGTTAGCCACATGGGCTCATTACCTTTCTCAGTGTGACAGCTTACATGTTGCTTCTTCCGTGGTCTGCACAGGAATGGCAGAGGAACCTCTCTGCTTCCCAGAATTCTCCCAGTCTCTTTGCTCCACCCCTACTTCCTGTCTGGCTTTCCCGCCTATACTGCCTGCCTGGCCAATCAGCGTTTTATTAAAATATGATTGACAGAATACAGATAATTCTCCCGCACCACTCATGCATCAGGGATAGATCCTGGTCCTCCTTCCAGGAACCCCTCAGATAGACCAAGCTACACAACTGTCTCTCACATGCAGAGGCCCTAGTTCGGTCCCATGGAGGCTCCACAGCTGTTGGTCTAGATAGAGCTCATGAGTTCCCATGAGCTTGGTTCAGCTGTCTCTGTAGATTTCCCCTTCATGATCTTGACCTCCTTTGCTCATATACTCCTTCCTCCCTCTCTTTTACTGGATTCCCAGAGCTTGACCTGGTGTTTGGTTGTGGATCTCTGCATTTGCTTCCATCAGTTACTGGATGAAAATTCTATGATGGTAGTTGGCGTAGTCATCAATCTGATTACAGGGAAGGCCAGTTTAGGCACCGTCTCCACTGTTGCTTAGAGTCTTAGCTGGGTTCATCCTTGTGGGTTCCTGGGAATTTCCCTAGCACCAGGTTTCTCTTTAACCCCAGAGTGGCTCTCTTTATCAAGATATCTCTTTCATTGCTCTCCCATTCCATCCCTCCCCCAACTCAACCAGCCCATTCCCTCATGTTCTCATCCACCATTCCCTCCACTTTACCACCCCTTTACCCCCAGTATACCCAGGAGATCTCATCTAATTCCCTTTCCTAGGGCAATCCATGTGTTCCTTTGAGGGTCCTCCTTGTAACATAGCTTCTCTGGAGCTGTGGATTGCAGTCTGATTATCTCTTACTTTACATCTAGTATCTACTTATGAGTGAGTACATGCCGTGTTTGTCTTTCTGAGTTTGGGTTACCTCACTCAGGTTGTTTTTTCCTAGTTCTATGCATTTTCCTGCAAATTTTAAGATGTTATTGTTTTTTTACAGTTGAGGAATACTCCATTGTATAAATGTACCACATTTTCTTTATTCATTCTTTTGTTGAGGGGCTTCTATGTTGTTTTCAGGTTCTGGCTATTACAAATAATGCTGCTATGAACACTATTGAGCAAGTGTCCTTGTAGAATTATTGTGCATCCTTTGGGTATATGTCCAAGAGTGGTATTGCTGGGTCTTGAGGTAGATTGAGTCCCAATTTTCTGAGAAACTGCCATACTGATTTCTAAAGTGGTTGTACAAGTTTGCATTCCCACCAGCAATGGAGGAGTGTTCCCTTTACTCCACGTCTCTCCAACATAAGTTCTCCTCAGTATTTTTGATCTTAGCCATTCTGATAGGTGACCCCAAAAATTCTACCCAGGAACTCCCACAGCTGATAAAAACACCTTTACTAAAGTGGCAGGATACAAGATTAACTCAAAAAAAAATCAGTTGCCCTCCTATATACAAATGATGAACAGTATGAGAAAGAAGCCAGAGAAACATCATCATTTGCAATAGCCACAAATATAAAATATCTTTGGGGTAATTCCTACCAAGCAAATGAAAGACCTGTGTGACAAGAACTTTAGTCTTTAAAGAAAGAAGTTGAAAAGATATCAGATATCAGAGCATATCCATGCTCTTGGATAGGTAGATTGACACAATAAAAATGGCAATCTTACCAAAAGCAATCTACAGATTCAGTTAAATCCTCATCAAAATCCCAACACAATTCTTCACAGATCTTGAAAGAACAATACTCAATTTCATATGGAAAAACAAAAAGCCCAGAATAGGTAAAACAATCCCATACAATAAAGGAACTTCTGGAGACATCACCATCCCTGACTTCAAACTCTACTGTAGAGCTATGGCAATAAAAAGTTTGGTATTGGCACTGATTGCTCTTCTAGAGGACCCGGGTTCAATTCCCAGCTCCCACATGGGAGCTCAAAACTGTCTGCAATTCCAATATCAGATACACATGCAGGCAAAATAGCAATTAAATAAAATAAAAATAATTTAAAAAATAGATCCATATCTTGCCATGCACAGAACTAAAGTCCAAGGAAATCAAAGACCTCAACATAAATCCAGTTACATTGAACCTGATAGAAGGGAAGGTGGAAAGTAGCCTTGAATGCATTGGCACAGGAGACCACCTCCTAAATATAACACCAGTAACACAGGCACTGAGAGTAGCAATTAATAAATGGAACCTCCTGAAACTGAGAAGCTTCTGTAAGGCAAAGGACACGGTCAACAAGACAAAACGTCAGCCTACAGAATGGGAAAAGATCTTCACCAACCCCACATCTGACAGAGGGTGGATCTCCAAAATACATAAAGAACTCAATAAACTAGACATCAAAATACAAAATAATCCGATTTAAAAAATGGTCTACAGAGTTAAACAGAGAATTCTCAACAGAAGAATCTCAAATGGCCAGAAGACATTTAAGGAAATGCTCAACATTCTTAATCATCAGGGAAATGCAAATCAAAACATCTGAGATTCCATCTTAAACCTGTCAGAATGGCTAAGAATAAGTCTCGAGCGACAGTGAGAAGAGGACTAGGAACCCTGGGTCCTCACCAAGTGGTGGAATCTCCAGTGCATAAAGTTGGTTGGGGACAAGGGACCCCTGCAAGTCGGCTGCTACAGGACTACGGGACTAAGTCTGCACCAAGCATGATGGAGGACAGGAAGGATGTTGAGAATCTCCTACCTGAGTGCCAGCCCAGTGTGGCCGCTGGGGTCCCTGGTAGAAAGTGCTTCTGGGGATGGCAGCTGACAGAAGGGAGCAGAGAAGGGAGTTAGAAGGGAGGGCTGGGAGGGCCTGCTGGGAGATGCTGAGCTGGGTCTGCACCAAGAGGCAGAGCCCCCAGGGAAGCCACGCACTGGTTATTGCTAAATTTTAGCAGATTACAGGATGGAAACCTCATGTGCTTTTCCCTGTCAACTTTGAATGTTTACTGTTGTCCTTGTTTAGCTGATTTTTAGACAGTCAAGTTGGTGAGACTGTGGTGTAGCTTCTGACGTTACTAGGAGACAGGTTCCCAACAACTGCCTGATCCTCTGGCTCGAACTCTCTGCCTCCCTTCTGCGGTGTTCACTGAGCAGTGGGTGCAGGACTTGTTTTGGAGGTGTGTCCATTGGGAGTGGTCCTCCCAACTCAGCATTCAATTGGTTGTGATTTTTGTAAAGAGAGGTTTCCTTGATGAGGGGTGGATATTATACTTTTCTGTTGGTATTAGGGCAAATATTTAGAGTGTAGTTAGGGGCTGTGCTGGTTAGTGTGCTGGTTATAAGTTCTCTTCTGAGATCCATGACGTCACTAGCCCTGGGTAGTTGCCTAGGATTCCAGTCCCAGGCTTGTTTTTCCCCCTTGAGTGAGTCTTAAGTCCAACTAGAGAACTCTTTATTACTGCCAAGGCCTATGTGCCACTACTGTACCCTGAAGGCTGACATGCCATGTTGGTATTTGTTTACCTCCTTTGGGGCTTTCATGTTGCTTTCTGGTATCATTAAAGGCAGTCCTCAGGGAGGAGGCTTTTGGGTCAGTTCCAGCTAAGGGTCCCCTGAGCCCTGTGTCTGAAGTGCATGGGGTCTTTAGCAATAGGGACGTCCATCTCAGGGGAAATAGCAATAGCCTGTAGTGTTTGGCAGTCTTGTGGACATTCATAACCAATAACTCAAGAGAGAGTTTCTTATTCTTGGTGTTGGGGATTTTGTTAGGTGGTCTTTGGCTCTTGGAGGAAGATTTGTCAGCACAGATGAAAATTTTTACTATATATGTGTAAATTAAACTATGACTGTGCATTACAGTGTTTTTAAAGATTACTAGTTAATAGTGTGATTCCTCGTGACGGTTTTAGATCTTATCCTTATTGTTATTTTTCTCTCTTCCTTCTTCTGGATTTATCATTATCCCCCATCCTAGCCCCGCACTGTGTCATTTCTGACTCCAGTGGGATTGTTTTAAGATTTTCTCTATTTAGGATGATGTTGGCTGTTTGTTCTCATACTTAGCTTTTCTACGTTGAAGTATGGTCCTTCTAGCACTTTTATCATGAAGGCATGCTGGTTTTTTTCAAAAGATTTTTTTTTCTGTTATCTATTGAGATGATCATGTGATTTTTTTTGTCTTTATGCTCATTTATGTGATCTATTACATTTATTGGCTTGTGTATGAACCATCCCTGCATTTCAGGGATAAAGCCAACTTGGTCACAGCATGTAATCTTTTTTGATATATGTCTGTATTCTGTATGCAAGTATTTTTTGAGCAGTTTTGAGTCTATGTTCATCAGCTCCAGGAGTTTGGCCTGTAGTTTTCTTTTTGTGTTGTGTATTTACCTAATTTTGGTATTAGAGTAATGCTAGCTTTGCAGAAGGAGTTTGGGAGTGCTCCCTCTGGTTGTTTGGGAGTGCTCCCTCTGGTTCTGTTTTTGAATAGTTTAAGAAGGATTTCCTCTACATCTTCTTTGAGTGTCTGGTAGAATTCTGCTCTGAATTTATCTGGCCTTGGACCTTCTATAGTTGGGAGGCCTTTAATTACTGCTTCAGTCTCCTCATTTGTGTTCACTCTGTTTAGGTTGTTGGCTCCTTCTTGGTTTCATTTTGGTGGTTTGGATGAATGTAGAATCTCATTTATTTCCTTTAGGATTTCCAGCGTAGTGGAGTCCAGGATTGTAAATCTTCCCCTATAAAACTCAGAGTGTCTTTGATGTCTGTTGTGATGTTTCCCTGTTCATTTATGAGTTTGTTAATTTGGGCTCTCTCTCTCTCTCTCTCTCTCTCTCTCTCTCTCTCTCCTTTCCTTTCTTTTGATTTCTTGGATCAAGGGTCTTTCCATTTCTTTAATCTTCTCAAAGAATAAGTTCTTATGTTTGTTGTTTCTTGGTATTGTTTCCTTTGTTTCTATTCTGTTGATTTCTACACTGGTTTTCATGAATTCTTGCCATCAACTTGGTTTGAAGTTAGTTTGTTCTTGTTTTTCCAAATTCTTGTTTTGCACCATTTAAGCCATTTATTTGCTCTTTCTGAGTTTTGGATATATGCACTCAGAGTTATAAACTTCCCTGGTAGAGTTGCTTTCTATTGTCCCAGGGCTTTTATTGTGTTATGTTTTGGTTTTAATTTAGTTCTAGGAAGTTTTTTTAAAATTTGTTTCTTGATTTCTTCTTTGACCCATTCATCATTCAGTCATGAGCTGTTTAATCTCCATAAGTTTGCTGTGAGTTTTAAGTTTTATTGCACTGTGGTCAGATATGATACGATGAGTGATTTCATCTTTTTGAATTTGTAGAAATTTGTTTTGTGTCCCAGGATGTTCTCCATGTCAGAGAAGCTCCTTGCTGAGTGGAATGTATAGTCTTTGGGGTTAGGGTATAATACCTTGCAGGTATTTGTTAAGTACATTTGAAGTATGATGCCAATTAATTCTGATGTTTTTCTGTTTATTTATTTTTGTGCAGATGGCCTGTCCTTTGGAAAGAGTGAGGTGTTGATATCATCTACAGTTAATAGCTTAATGTTGAGCTGTGTCTTTAAATCCAGAATTTTTATGAGATTGAAGTCCAGTGGTGGTGGTGGTGCACACCTTTAATCCCAACACTCAGGAGGCAAAAGCGGGTGGATCTCTGTGAGTCTGAGGCCAGCCTGGTCAACAAAGCAAATTCCAGGGTAGCCGGGACTACACAGAGAAACTCTGTCTCAAAAAACCAAAAAGAAAAAAAAAATTAAAATTGAGCTCACCAGAGTTTTGTGCATCTATGTTTAGAGAGTGATGTCTTCTTGGTTAATTGTTTCCCTGATTAGAACGAAGTGTCCTTCTTTTCTCTCCTCTTTAGTTCCAGGTCGAAGTCTGTTTTTCCAGATATTAGCTTAGTGATGCCCGCTTGCTTCCTGGTCTCATCTGATTGGAGTGCTTTTGTCCATCCCTTTATTCTAAGGAGGGGTCTATCTGTAAAGTTAAGATGTGTTTCTTGTAGATAACAGGTAGGTAGATTTTGTTCCTTGATCCCTTCAGTGAACCCAAGTCTTTTGGTTGGAGAATCAAGGCCATTGATATTTAAAGTCATTGAAATATATGTGCTGATTATGGTCAGCATGTCATTGAGCTTGGTGTTTGTATTCTCAGTGGTACTTTGTGTTTCAATAGTTATGACTTTGTATCTCTTCCCAGCCTCTCTGCTCTGCTCCTTTCTCGCTTCAGCTTGAAATATTACTTCCTATTTTCCTTCAGGTTTGATTTTTTGGATATAATTTTTTTCTTTTTTCTTTTGTTTCTAGACAGGATTTCTCTGTGTAGCCCTGGCTGTCTTGGAACTGACTCTGTAGACAGTCTGGCTTTAAATTCACAGTGGTCTACCTACCTTTACCTCCCAAGTGCTGGGATTAAAGGTGTACACCACCACTGCCTGTTGGGTATATTTTTCTTTAGACTTTTAATATCGTGGAAATATTTTCCTCCTCTCTCAATTATGGTGGGTAGTTTTCTGGGTGTGTTGTTCTAGGCTGGTCATTTAGGACTTGGAGTTCACTGTTCCAGGCTCGCCTGGATTTCATGGCTTCCATTGAAAAGTCTGTTGTTTTTCTGATGGGTTTTTCTTTTATGTCGTTTGTGTTTTTCTCTCCTTGTAGATTTCCATATATTTTATTTTTTTTCTGTATAATCAGTGTGTTAGTTGTGATATACCATGGGGATTTTTTCTAGTCTTATTTATATGGTGTTCTATATGCTTCTTGAATTTGTATGGTGTGTCTTTTTTTTTTTAGTTTGGGGAAGTTTTTCCTTACAATCTTGTTGAAGACCTGGTTTATACCATTGACTCTTCTCCCTCGTTTATGCCTATAATTTGAGGGTTTAGTTTTTTCATGCCGCTTCACAGTTCCTGTACATTACTTTCCTGTACTGACTCTTTTCATATTCATTGCTATTTGTCTAGATGCTCTACCTTATGTTTGAGTCAGGATAGTCTATCTTCTGCCTGATTTATTCAACTTGTAATGCTTTCCTTTGAGTTTTAGAGTTGAACTATTGGGTCCTTAAATTATATCTTATATCTTCATTTTAGCTTGAGGCCTTTCCAACATTTCTATCTCCTGATTGAATTTTATTCTCAATTTTAGATCGTCTGCCATTTCCCTCAGCCTCATGTGTGTGTTCTCTTGGGCATCACTCAAGTGTTTGTTCTCCTCAACATTTTTCTCCCTAATTTCCTTCAGCTTTCTTGCTCTCTTTTAACTCCTTGAGCTGTCGATGAAGTGTGCCACTGCTCTTTTACATCCTGTGTTCTGGGGTTAAACTGGGAGATTCTCATTGTCAGACTTTTCTACCGGACTGCTGGGTTTGGAGAGAAGATGCTGACTTTGCCTTTCACCTTGTTGGGATTACCACAGTGAGCTCTGAGCACATGAATTAATTTGTTAGTTTTCAGTCTGACATGGATAGAGCAGGTTGAGACAGAGATGTGGGAGTGGGTCGACCTCATGGTTGGAAATGGCTTAGATGAAATGAAGTCAGCTTTGACAGAGGGCACAGGGCTGATGTACAGGATGCGCCTCTGTGTCTAAGGTTGGAGTATGGGAGTGGGACCTGCTGGGTGGGAAGGTGGAATGTGTCATGGGATGGGCCGGTTGGTTTGGGGATAGGGAGGGAGGGTTCTGGAAAAGGTAGATTGCAGCACAGGCAGGGGTGACTAGACTAGGCTAGAACACTGGATATGGGTCCCAGGCAAGATCTGGTGGCTTGGGGAGAAGGTGTGGATGATCCTGGAGAATGGCATGGGAGTTCTGGCTAGGATGAGAGTTTGGGTGTCTCAGAAGGGACCCGAGGGTGGTGGCAGGTAGCTACTGACTGACTACCGGGTAGTCAGGGTGCCAAGACTAGGCTGGGACACTGGGTGTGGGATCTGGGGTAGATGCCGTGGGTGTGGGAGAAGGGATGGATGAGGAGGGTCAGGGAGAAACACCAGGCTAGACTCTTAAGAAGGGTGGGGAGGTCTGACTGGGTGGAGAGGTTGGATGCAGCACAGATGGGACCTGAGAATCTCTTAAATACAGTTTTCTTTTGTAGTAGGCTCTAAAGTGCTTTGTGTACGTGCCCAGGAGTGGTCCATGGTTGTGCGGCCGTTCTACTTCCAGTGTGTGGAGAAGCTCTAAGATTGGTGCAAAAAGTGTCCGCACTAGTGGACATTTCTCCCCAACCGTGTGCAAACACTGTTGTATCCTCACGTCCACCCCAGCTTGTTGCCGTTGTATGCCCAGTGATGAGCAGTCTGATTAGGTGAGATGGAAAATTAGTAGAGTTTTCACCTGAAATTCCTGATGGCTAAAGATGGTGAACACTTTTTTTTCTTTTTTAAAAATATTTATTTTTAAAAACAATCTTCTTATTTTACATACCAATCCCAGTTCCCACTCCCTCCCCTCCTGCTCCTCCCATCTTCTCCCCACCTCATCCCCATCCGCTCCTCGGAGAGGGTACGGCTTCCTATGGGGAGTCAGATGTTGAAAACTTTTAAAATTGCTCATTAGCCATTTGTCTTTCTTCTTTTGAGATTTTTTTTTTTGTTATTTTCCACAGTTCATCGTGCTAGGTAGTCTGAAGTCAGCTTGATACACACGCTAGAGCCGTCTGAAAGGAGAGGACCTCAGCTGAGAAGCTGTCCGCATGAGGTTTCGGGTATTCTTGGTTGTTTTATTCTTCTTTTCTCTTAGCTCCCAGATAAATTATACATGGAATCTTATTCTTTCTTACAAATGCCCTGCCTTAGCTTGGCTTGTTTCTAGCTCGCTTTCCTTAACTTAAACTATCCTACCTACCTTTTGCATCTGTATACACCTTTCTTTATTTCTTACTCCGTGCCTTGCTGTGTAGCTGAGTCACTGGCCCCTGGAGTCCTCCTTCTCTTGCTCCTAGATCTTTTTCTTCTCAGATTCCTCCTTCTATTTGTTCTCTCTGCCTGTCAGCCCTGCCTATCCTTTCTCTTGCCTCGCTATTGGCCATTCAGCTGACCCTTTCAATTGTAAACATGCATTTCTTCTTAGCTCTTCAGAGACCCCGTGTCCATACAACCATTTCCAGTACTGACTGCTGGTTTCAAGGAGGTGCCGTCTCTTGGTTGTTTTTTTTCTTTAGCTGAATCTTGCTTATAATAGCCAACAGCATATCAGAAAATAACATGATATAGCCTCTTGATTAAATATCCGAGACTTCTGCCATCCTATGAGGTGTTTTAGACAGGCAAAGAATTACAGCTTCACAGAGTTAAACAAACGTAACATAAAAGAATGCAACACATCTTTGCATCATTAAACAAATGTTTCACAGCACAAACAAATATAACACAACTTAAAATAATATTCTACAACAATTGGCTGTAAGGCATTTTTAAATTTAGTGATTGATGGGAAAAGGCCCAGCCTATTGTGGGTGGTGCCACACCTGGGCTGGTGCTCCCGGGTTCTACAAGAAAGCAGGCTGAGCAAGCCACGAGGAGCAAACCAGTAAACAGCACCTCTCCATGGCCTCTGCATCAGCTCCTGCCTCCAGGTCCCTGCCGTGTTTTGGTTCCTGTCCTGACTTCCTTCAATGATGAACAACAATATGGAAGTGTTAAGCCAAATAAGCCTTTTCCTCCCCGACTTGATTTTTGGTCATGCTGTTTCATCATAGCAATAGAAACCCTAACTGAGACACTCGTTTTTCTGGGTTGTTTATAGTCTTGACGTTTAAATTTTGTAGACATATATTTGAGATATCTAAGTCTCTAAATCTGTGTTCCTGGGCTGTGATGACTTCCAGTTGCTCCAGGATAAACAATCTCATTCCTCTGAAGTGAGAGCTGTGTTTTTGAGCCAACACAGCCTGTACTGCATCTCCTCAGAGGGATAAGTCACTTCCACATCATTCCCCTGGGTAATTACGGCAGCTCCTGCCACCCCGCCCCCACTGAGAATACCCCATTTGTCATTTAATCAGCTTGATCAGCTGCCAAGCTCTTCCCCTTCTGAGATCTCCTAGTGCTAGAACTCCAGAGTCTCTCTGTAGCGGGCGTGGTCGATCGATAATTAAAAATCAGCCAGACTAGCTTAATACAAAAGATACAGCTCTAATAAACTGAAAGAAAACTTACACCAGAGTCCCAAGGGAAAGCAGGGGCCAAGAGAGGGCGGGGAAGCGCACCCGCCAGGTTTATAGGTAAATTTTTGCCTTAGGGCAACACGCCCCACAGACAGAATGTGATTGGCTGAACTCCCCTATCATCTCTCCTTCAAACTATCAGTTTCTCAATGTCATTTCCTCATTGCAAGTGTGAACACTTCAGCTGACCCTTTCAATTGTAAACATGCATTTCTTCTTAGCTCTTCAGAGACCTCGTGTCCATACAACCATTTCCAGTACTGACTGTTTCAAAGAGGTGCCATCTCTTGGCTTTTATTTTCTTTAACTGAATCTTGATTATAATAGCCAACAGCATATCAGAAAATAACATGATATAGCCTCTTGAGTAAATATCCGAGACTTCTGCCATCCTATGAGGCAGACAGAAGACTCACTCTATTGCAGTGTGTGCAGTAGAAGTAGAGATTTAGAATTGAGAGAAGTAAACACACAGCAGGCTGAGAGACCGGAGACTGGCAGTCCATATCAAAGAAAGAAATATGTGAAATGATATTTAGAATATATGACTGTATTTTCACAGTATAATATATTGTGTTACTGCTGTCATCCCTGCTGTGCTTATCAAATGGTTTTTAAGGAAATATTACTTTGGGGATATGAACCTTGGGCTGCAGCTAATGTAGGTACTTAAAGTGGGACTTTGTGATCACAAGCATAACACGTGTGTGCTCTGGACATCAGCAAGATCCCCTCATGACATCACCTGTAATTACTGTGCTCAATGTTAAAATGTGTTCTAAAAATCTGTTCTAATATATAAGTCTTCATGATAGAGAACATACTCTCACTTGTAGCATTAACTGTGTGGCTTAAGTAACAGAGACTCCATTGTTCTGCCTCAGTTTAGCTCTTTTTCTTCCTGTAATGTAGACAAAAGAGGCACATCCATAATAGAAAAGGATGGACATCAAAACAAGATGCCAGTTCACTGGGCACACAGACCCACACCACACCAGCCCAAGGAGTTCTTTTCAGAGACCTCCAGCCAAAAAACAAATTCTGTAACCTCAGCAAAGAAACGAATGGACTTTCTGAACAAGCCAAACCCCAAATAAAGTTGACTATAAGCTGAAATGGGGAGCACTAGCCTTCCCCAGGAAGAGCACACCCATTGGTTGTCCAATACAAAGGGGTCAGCCCTGAAAATTTACATACAAATAACATTGTATAGCCTGAGCAGATCACATTTATATTTTAAGTGTGTGTGTGTGTGTGTGTATGTGTGTGTGTGAGAGAGATCAATTAAAGAAAACGATGCCTTCAATTAGAAAGAAAGAGGGAGGTGGGTGCATGTGCCTGGGAGTTTTGAGGGGAGGACAAGGAAGCGGGGAAATGATGTGATTTTTTTATAAGCTCAAAAATTATTTTAAAAAGGTTTCAGCTCTTAACTAATCTCGTACCCCCACTTTGGCAATAGTTCCTTATTGTCCTGGTTTCTGCAATTATTTCAGGATAGGTCTCACACCTAAAGATTGGTATACTTTAAAAGTCTCTACTTTTCTAAGGAAGCCATGGGAAGACAATGTGGGGCAGAGCTCACAGAATCCTCTTCTGAGGGGATGCTGGGAGAAAAGATGTCATTAGTCAGGACATCAAATCACATAGCTGATACATCATGCAACAAATTGTTATGCATAGTAAAAATGACAGTCTTACCAAAAACAATTTACAGATTCAATGTAATGCCCATCAAAATCCCAGCAAAATTCTTCACAGACCTCAAAAGAACAATACTCAACTTCATATGGAAGAAGCCCATGATAGCCAAAACAATCCTGTACAATAAAAGAACTTCTGGAGGCATCATCATCATCCTTGACTTCAAACTCTACTACAGAGCTATAGTACTGAAAACAGCCTGGTATTGGCATAAAAACAGACAGGAGGACCAATGGAACTGAATTGAAGACCCGGATATCAATCCACACATCTTCGAACACCTGAGTTTTGACAAAGAAGTAAAAAATATAAAATGGAAAAAAGAAAGCATATTCAACAAATGGTGCTGGCATAACTGGATATAGACATTGTGGGAAAATGAAAATAAACCCATATCATCCCCATGCACAAAACTCAAGTCCAAAAGGATCAAAGATCTGAACACAAAACCAACCACATTGAACCTCACAGAATAGAAAGTGGGAAGTACACTTGAATGTATTGGCACAGGAGACCACTTCCTAGATATAACCCGAGCAGCACAGACACTGAGAGAAATAATAAGTGGGACCTTCTGAAACTGAGATGCTTTCGTAAATCAAACGACATGGTCAATAAGACAAAATGTCAACCTGCAAAATGGGAAAAGATCTTCACCAACCTCACATTGGATAGAAGGCTGATCTCCAAAATATACAAAGAACTCAAGAAATTGGTCATCAAAATGACAAATAATCCAATAAAAAATGGGTATAGGCCTAATCAGAAAACTCTCAACAAATGAATCTAAAATGGCTGAAAGACACTTAACGAAATGCTCAACATCCTCAGTCATCAGAGAAATGCAAATCAAAACAACTCTGAGATTCATCTTACACCTGTAAGAATGACCAAGATCAAAAACACTGATGACAACTTATGCTGGAGAGGTTGTGGGGTAAAGGGAACACTCTTGCATTGCTGGGGGGTGTGCAAACTGGTAGAAAAAGACAAGATCTCCTGAGTAAATTGAGAGCATAGGGATCATGGGAAAGGGTAGAAGGGAAGGGGGAGAAAGGGGAGGGGAGCAGAGAAAACTATAGCTCAATAAAAACAATTAAAAGAAAAAAATTGTTATATCCTATCATAAAATTTGTGCCCCAAACATCAAGACCTTTTCCCACCAGGAGGTCCCAAAATCATGATGTTCACAATAAACCATAAAGGAACAAATCAAAATCTGGTATAGACTTAATAAGAACTTATGTCTTGGAAGACTGAGCACACATGTCCATAATCGGTGATAATTATGACACTATGCTTTAAGAATGATACAGATTCTCCAGCCCCTTTGGATGTCAGTGTGGAGATTTCTGAGAAAATTAGGAAACAACCTTCCTCAAGACCCAATAATACCACTTTTGGGTATATATCCAAAGGATGCTCAACTGTGCCACAAGGACATGTGCTCAATTATGTTCATAGCAGCACTGTTTGTCATAGCCAGAACCTGGAAACAACCTAAATGCCCCTCAATCGAAGAATAGATAAGAAAAATGTGGTACAGTTACACAGTGGAGTACTACACAGCAGAAAAAACAACAACAGCTTGAAATTTGGAGGCAAGCAGATGGAACTAGAAAACATCATTTTGAGTAAGGTAACCCAGACCCAGAAAGACAAATATCATAAGTACTCACTCATAAGTGGCTTTTAGACATTAAACAAAGAAAATCAGCCTACAATTCACAATCCCAGAGAATCTAGACAACAATGGGAACCCTAAGAGAGAAACATATGAATATAATCTACATGGGAAGTAAAAAGGACAAGATCTCCTGAGTAAATTGGGAACATGGGGACCATGGGAGATGGTAGAAGGAGAGGGGAGAGAAAGGGAGGGGAGCAGAGAAAAATGTAGAGCTAAATAAAATAAAATAAAATAAATGGTACAGGTTCTCTCCACAGTGCTGCCCATATGTCAAGGGCCTTTTGAACTTCCATGACAGTTGTCTTTGTCACTTCTCATAGATCAGAAAAACATAGTAATTATTGCAGGCTTACATTATTTGAATTCAAATGTTACTGGGGAACCTTGAGCATCAGTCATGCTAAGAGCTGCCATCATGGAGCTGAATGCCCATCATCCCTTGAGAAGTTTGGCCAGCCTTCTCCATGTTGATTTTCTGTTTATTATTTTGTGTGTGTGTGTGTGTGTGTGTGTGTGTGTGTGTGTGCGCACATGCTGGCATGGCTGCAGATGCCCTCAGAGGCCAGCAGAGGGTGCTATGTTCTCTGGAGCTGGAGTTACAGGTGCTGTTGCCTATCAGTACAGTTATTGGGGACTCAGCTCTGATCTGCTGTAAGAACAGTAAGTGCTTTTGCTCACTGAGTCATTTCTCTAGCCCCTAGAAAACATTTTATAAGAAAAATTGGTTCTGTGATAAAAATCCAGAAAACTAATTCTAAAATACCAGTATAGCATCTTAACAATCTTGGAGGTCTATTTTATTCATTTATTAAGTGATTAGATATATGTTATTTTTTCTTTTAGTTTTTAATTTAATTTTTAAATTTTACATCTTTACCCCAATTTCTCTCCTTCCCCTTTTCCTTCACCCAATTTCCCCCTTTTCCTTTCCCTATCCATTTCTGAGAGGGCATTAGGTCTCTTTTGGGGAATCAACAAACTCTGGCATACCAAGTTGAGGCAGGACTGAACCCCCCCATTCTTTGATCCAGCAGTATCAAAGCTGAGCAACTTATCCTTGCTATAAGTCATTGGATCATTCAGTAATTAATTAGCCTCATTTCACAAAATCAACCCATCAGAGCCAAGGGCTTTTTTGGAGGAATTAGGCCAAGACGCAAGTCATGTTGGAAATATTGCCTTGTGAATAAAGTGGCTGTTTCTTTCTGTAGATTTCTCTGTAGCTTATTCTCATCTGTTACAAATTTGGGATTTATCTCCCACAGTTCAGCACTATTTGATCTGGGCACAATTTTCCCTATGCATTTGGGGTTTAGTGATCACATCTCCTGGCTATGTATGAAAATAGTCACACAGTCAAGAAACCTGCTTCCCACTACCAGGTCTCTGTTCCTTTTTTCGATGTAAAGGGTAGAGACTTGCCTTCCTGCAATTATCTTTATTGATAGGTATTTGGTCAATGTTTAGGGTCCAGGCAACAGTGTTCCACTTAAGACATTCCCAGATATTCAAGGACACAGAATTACTACATGCCCAAAGCTTTTGATTCATAGATGCTCAAATAGATAGCAAAAATAAGCATGCCCTGGTTTTACCTAACTTGTAAATAAGAAAAGCAATGACCTAAAACCAATCTTGCATTAAAAGATTCCTAACTCCTCGTGCTCACCTTCCTCAGTTCACTGATGATTTAGTTCAGGAGATTTACCGCTCATGTCTTACTCTCAGGAAAAGTAACTAACCATCTACACACAACCCAGAGGAAGACCAAACCTCCACTGGTGTCTCTGATCTGATAATTTAGAGACTTGGATCTTCTCTTTGTTTCAACTGCTTAGAGCAATAGGTGTAAACTTCAGATATAAAAGGCCCTCAGAGCTTGCTACATTTGGAAGAATGTGCTAATGGATCAAGGGCCATAAACTTCCCTTGTCTGTTTACATAGATTTCCTGGTTACTCTCTATGCCTGAAAGATTTTGGGTCTTTATAGCTGGGTTAGAACAAAGAGAGAGAACAGAAGCTGGAGCAGAAGCATCCCAGAAATCAGCAGAGATAGGAATATGAAGAAGAGGGAGAAGGATGTAGGAGGAGAGCCTGCTTGTTCATCCCGGCCATCCGGCTAGCTTAGCCCTGTTATAACCACACAGAAACTGTATTAATTAAATCACTGCTTGGCCCATTAGCTCTAGCCTCTTATTGGCTAACTCTCACATCTTGATTTAACCCATTTCTATTAATCTGTATATCACCATGTGGCAGTGTCTTCCCAGCAAAGATTCAGCATGCCTGACTCTGGTGGCTCCATAGTGTCTCTCCAACTCTGACTTCTTCCCTCCAGCATTCAGTTCTGTCTTCCCTACCTAAGTTCTGCCCTATCAATAGGCCCAAAGCAGTTTCTTTCGTTCCTTTTTTTAAAATTTTAAACACATTTTTAATTGAATGTTTTTGAGAAATATACAATAACAATATATACATATTTTACATTTTAAAATAAAATAAATATTCTGTAATTCAAAATTATTCAAAAATAAACCTGCCTGAATAGCGATTGTATGTTACTTGATAAAGTTTATGCATAAATTATATTAAAAACACAAAACAAAAATTTACCAGAAAACAAAAACATTTATATTTTACAAATTTATTCAGCTTTCTCTTACATATAAAATATACATGAATTCTTCCCCAAAAGCTAATCATTATCATATATATATATATATAAATTATCAAGTGAAGCAGTTTCTTTATTAACCAATGAAAGTAACACAAAGATAGAAGGACCTCCTAGAGGAGAAGGAGGCAGAGGAGGAGGAGGATGAGGAGGAAGAAGAAAAGAAGAAGAAGAAGAAGAGAAGAAGAAGAAGAAGAAGAAGAAGAAGAAGAAGAAGAAGAAGAAGAAGAAAGCAGAGAATTGGAATTGGAATTAGAATTAAGATAGAGAATTAGAGCTAAGAAGTTATAGGCAGTTTGGACAAAAGAATTAGAATAGAGGACAAGGAAGAAAGAACAATAAAGAGTCATGGATGGAAAGAATATGTTATGAGTAGACTTCTAAACCACCAGATTTTAGCTCCTTTCACTTATTATGGAGCCCCTCTTTAGAACCCTGAGAGGAAACCTTAGAGGCTGGATCTTTAAAGTTTCTGATGTCCACCACCAGGCATTGAAGAGACAGAGGAATATATTTTGTGTGTCTTTGACCTGGAATTCTTATCCTTCTGTCCCTATTATTCTTTGGTTCAGTTTGGTTCTGGTGTTCTAGATTTCCTGGATGTTTTGTGTTATAACTTTGCAGGCTTCAATCTTTTTTGATCAACGAACCTATTTTCCCTGCTGTGTCTTCAGTGCCTGAGAGTCTCTCTTCCATCTCTTGTACTCTGTTGGTGATGCTTCCCTCTGTAGCTCCTGCTTATTTACCCAGATTTTCCATTTCCAGATTTCCCTCGCTGTGTGTGTTTTTCTTATCGCCTCTATTTCAATTTCCAGGTCTTGACGTGTTGTCTTCACCTGTTTGCGTTTTCTTGACTCTCTTCCTTTCTTTAAAGGATTTGTTAATTTCTTTCATTTTTTTGTCTTTTCTTTAATTTCTTTAAGGACTTTTTTCATTTCCTCTTAAGGGCCTTTATCATCTTCATAAAGTTATTTTTAAGGTTATTTTCTTCTGTGTCTTCTGCATTGGGATGTTCAGGCCCTGCTGTTGTAGATCCACTGGGTTCTGGTGGTGCCACATTGCTCGTTTTGTTGTAGAGTGTGTTCTTGAGTAGCGTCTCCCCATTTCTTCCTCCAGTTGTGCCTCCAGGGTCAGCTTTTCATCCAATCTATTCTGGCAGTCTGTGCCTTCACGGGATACTCTTCAGGTAATTGGTGAAATTGGTGTCTGTGTCTCCGGGAGCCTCACTTCATGCAATCTGTGTGAGAGGTGTGTGTGTCTCCAGGAGCCTCACTTCATGCAATCTGTGTGGGAGGTGTGTGTCTCCAGGAGCCGCTCTTGTTCCAATTGGTGCAGGCAGTGTCTGTTCTCCAGGAGCCCCTGATGCCATGGAGGATTGTTGGGGGTGGGGGGGCAGAGTGGGACTTGTAGATTACAGGGTCCAATGAGGGGTGGTGGCGAAGAAGCCTGCCCCCAGCCATCTTGCCTGCTGACCGGCTAGTGAGACAGCGATCTAGATATATAAGTTGTTTTATAGCAGATACCTGGAAACATTTTTGCTCAAAGCATTTATTTTTATTTTGGGCTCACCAAAGGCGGGATGAAACTTTAGCATCTCCATCTCTAGTGTATCTGCGGGAAACTTGGAAAGCTGATAGACAAGTCAGAGACTTCAGTTTGTAACTGCCTTTTCGCAAAAAACACAGTTTTAACCTGGATTGTTAAAACAGTCCTGAGCAACATTGGAGGAAATACCATTCCAGATCTTAAAGTATATTACGGAGCCATAGTAATGAAAACAGTATGGCACTGGCACAAAAGCAGACATATAGGTCATCGAACACAATTTAAGACCCAAGCATGACTACATGTTACTTTATATTAATGTTTGACAAAGATGCCAAAAACATAGACTGCAGAAAAAAAAGTATCTTCAACAGTGGTGCTTGGAAATTGGATGTCCACATGCAGAAGAATGAAATTAGACCTGTATCTATCCCCTTGCATAAAACTCACTCCAAATGCATCAAGCCCTAAACGCAAAACAGTGAAAGGATGGGGGACCCTACCTGATGTAGGCGTAGGAAAGGGCTTTCTGGATAGAAGTCCATCTGCACTAGAATTAAGGCCAATGACTGACAAGTGGGACCTCATAACACTAAAAAGCTTTAGGACAGATAAAGAGATAGCCAATCAGGTGAAGTGGAAGCCTACAGAATGGCTATGAATTCTTGTCAGCTGATTATTCACAGAGGGCTAATATCCTGAATATACAAAACCTCACAAAACAAAGAGCCTACCTCGACTGTTATCAGAGAGACTTCATCCAGCAACCGATGGAAACAGATGCAGACCCACAGCCAAACATGAGGCAGAGCTTAGGGAATCCTGCAGAAAAAGGGGAGGTAGGATTGTAGGAGCCAGAGGGGTCAAGAACACTGGGCTCATAGGAGCTCACAGATCCTGAATGGACAGTCAGGGAGTCTGCGTGGGACTGACCTAGGCCCTCTGCATATATGAGACAGTTGTGTAGCTTGGTTCTCTTGTGGGACTCTTAAATAGTAGGGACAGGGACTGTCTCTAACTATTTTTGCTAACTTTTGGACCCCTATTCCTCATACTTTGGTGCCTTTGCCCAGCCTTACTACAAGGAGAGGTGCTTAGTCTTACTGCAGCTTGATAGTCCTTGTTTTGTTGATATCCACGGGATACCTGCCCTTTTCTGAAGGACACAGAGGAGGAGTGATGGCGGGCAGAAGGCAAGGGAGGGGATAACACTGGGAAGAAAAGAGGGAGGAGAAACTGAAGTTAGGATGCAAAATAAATAAATAAATAATAAATAAATTTAAAATAAAAATTAAAAACCCTTCCAAGAAAAAAAAAACAAAAAAACCACCAAAACAATATAAACCATTTGAAAAATGGACCTAAGACCCGAGTAGAAAGTTCTCAAAAGAAGAGGAAGAAAAAAATCCAGCTAAGAAGTAGCTCAGATCTGTTTATCATCCTTAGTAATTAGGGAAATGCAAATCAAAACAACTCTGAGATTTCACCTTACCCCAGTCAGAAGGATAAGATCAACAGGACAGCCTACAACAGGAGCTGGAGGGGATGCAGGGAAAAGGGAGCATCCGTTCCCTGGTGCTGGGATTGCAAACTGGTGAAGCTACTCAGAAATCAGTGTGGAAAATTCTCAAGAAGCTAAGAATATGGCCCAGCTATACCAGCCCTTGGTGTATGACCGAAAGACATGACATTCTACTTCACAGATCCTTGCTCAGCCATGTCCATTGCGACTCTGTTCTCCATGTTTGGGAAAAGGAAGCAACCCAAACGACCTGGGAATGGTGCGTGGATAAAAAAAAGCATTAAGCAGCAAGACCCGCAAAGACGGACACTGCATGTTCTCTCTCATCTGAGGCTCCTAGCTCCAAATCTGCAGATGGGTGTGCATGGTCCAGACCTGCAAAGACAGACGCTGCATGTTCTCCCTCATCTGAGGCTCCCAGCTTCAAATCTGCAGATGGAGTGCATGGTTCAGGGCAGCTACAGAAACCAGGAAAGTAAAACAGGACCATTGCCAGGATGGGGGAATCTGGAAGTGATAGAGGGGGAGTGAAGGGGTACAGTGATCTGATGAGGGAGGTGGAAGGGGGGCTTTTTAGGGAGGGGGCTTCCTTGCAGCCAGAGCGAAGAAATGCCACAAAGTCACACTGCACAACAAATCTCACACAAGAGATCTATTGGGAGGGAAAAAACCAGGGGTGGTTGTCTCTGCTCAGGTGAGAAACAGCAGCAAACCGAACAGTGTGGAGCTTTCCAGGGTGGAGATTGATGGAATTTCATGTCCAGAGCTTTTTTAGAGTGTTCTGTGGGTGGAACCTGGCCATTAGAGGTCCTTGCGGGAGTGGCCTGGCCCTGTGGCTTGAGGAGCTTACACCATTATGAACTATTTGCCTGAAAAAGCTATAGTACACACAATTCTTTGTATAAATATACATATAAAGTTTGATCAACTTTTCTCGTCTTGGCTGCTGGTGATTCCTCCAAGAGCCAAAGATCACCTTAGTTAGGGTTCCTACTGCTATGATGAAACACCACAACCCAAAAGCAAGTCAGGGAGGAGAGGGCTTGTTTGGCTTGTGCATCTGTTTGTTGTTCATTGCGCTTGGCTCTGGTCTATGAGTATGGCAGAATAGCACTAGAAATCATTCCATTGACTTTTTCTTTTGTCAGTCACGTTCTGTTTGATCTCCGGGCTATCAGCTTCTGGTCCTGGGCCTCGAGGCAGAGCCAGGCATGGGGTCTCACTCGTGGCAGTGACATAGGTCTCAAGTTGGACCCGTCATTGGTTGACCGCCTTTACCTCAGCATATCTTGTAGGCAGGACAAGTTGTAGGAGAAGGGTTTTGTGGCTGGGCTGGTGTCCCAGTCCCTTCCCTGGAGGCTATGCCTGGTTGCAAAAGATGGAGGCATTTTCTTAATTGAGCCGACATAAAACTACTATCCAACACACCACCTAAAAATGCACTCAAACCAGGCGTGAGAAGCCACCTTTGAGTCGTTGGCCTGGGCTGGTCAAGAGACTCTCAAAACATACAGGCTACAGTGTTGCCCTTGGTCTCCCCCTAGTGGTAGAAGGTAAGTTCCTATTGATGAAGACATCGTGCTTTTCAGAAACTTGCCCCAGAGACCCCTGAGCTGGAACTACCCTGAATACTTCTGCCCTAAGGACTAGTTTTTACGGTACAAGAAGGCTCCATGTCAGTTTCCAAAGAACGGAAGCAACCAACACTCCTCCCAGCTATGATGACTATGAACCCCATCAATAGCCAACAGGTCACCGTAACCCTAAGGGCGCAGTGGCGACACACACACCTTTGTGATAAGCAAGAGATTTCCAGTTAGACTTCAGATCTGCTCAGTAAGAGGGAAACCATGCTTGGCACTTGGACCCTGATGAACTACTCAGTGCTAATGAAGTCACGGTTCTTGGAGGAGAATTTCCAAGCACAACTTTGCTAATCCAGCATACTTCCTTAACAGCAACACATAGCCTTGCAGTGGTGGTGCGCACCTTTAATCACAGCACTGAAGGAAGCAGAGGCAGGGGGTCTCTGTGAGTTCAAAGTCAACCTGGTGTACAGACTGAGTTCCAGGACCACCAGGGGTACACAGAGAAACCATATCTCGAACAACCAAGCAACGTACAAAACAAGACAAACAAAAATCCCAACAACAATACCTAAATATTTTTGCTTGCACCCACAGATAAAAGGAGTCATCACCTGCCATCAGGGGTACTTCTCTCTGCAACAGACAGAAACCATTTTAGAAAGTCATAACTGCCGGTGGCCATGTCAGAGGAGCTGCCGTCAGCACTACAGCTCGTGGAATATAGCCCAGCGGATAGCAAAGCTACGCTGGTACATCCCGGAGAGGCAAAGTCCCAGGAGGATTGTTTCCAGAACGCCCCCTGCTCCGGCTGCGCTTCTTCCTGCTTGCTGCAGCCGTGTCCCTGCTGGATTAGGCACGGTGTGGTTCCTATGGGAAAGGATCCCACTGTATCTGGTATAGTGCTATAGTTTTTTGGGAAAATCCCACTCCTCACTGGGCAATTCACTTCCAGACCATAATGAATATGGTTTTTTTTTTTTTTTATGAAAGCAATGATGATTAGTTAGGTCTATGGTTTAACTGAACTTTCTGAGTTAGCCTACAGGATATAGGCGGCTAAGAAAGGAAAGAGGTTTAGGGAAATGGTTTAGTTTTATTCTGCCAGTTCCTCCAGTGAGATATAAAAAGACAAAAGTAGTCTAAAAGTCACCTTCCCTGTTGTTACATGTGAGATTTCCGAAGGATGGAAAATAAGAACAAGGAAGTTTCATGCATTATAGATCCATGAATTCTGCCTTTGGAAAAACAGACTGATGACCAAAGAAAGCAATTATGTCTCAACACTCAATGTTAGGGCTGAGCCCCTTGGTCACGTAGCTTACAGAATTAATCACAGGTCCTAGGATGCACCTCAAAAAAGCAAAGTTGTGAAAAGAAATAATGACCCTATTGTGTATAAAGAAAAATATATGGCTAGCTGACTGCTTGGTTTTTTGAGACAGGGTTTCTTAATGTAGTCTTGATCTGTAGCTTACTCTGTAGACCAGGTTGACCTTGAACTCACAGAGATCCACCTGCCTCTGCCCCTCTCCCAAGTCCTGGGATTAAAGGTGAGCACCACACTATCACCTGGCCTTGTTTAGCGTTGTAGAGTAGAAACAACAGGAATTCGCTACACTGAAACTGCAAGCAGCTGCCTGCAGAAGAAACCAGCTGAACTATACTTGGTTCCTTAAAACTTTGTTCATATATTATGAAAGAATCTCTGCTTTGAGGTGAGGATATTATGGTGGAAAATTAATAGAAAAATGTTTAACTACTTGTGGACTTCTAAGAAAAATATGTAACTTGTGATCATAATGTGATTTCTTCCTGTGTAAAGATTTTAATTTGTTTTTGGAAAATATGTAGATTGTGGCTGTGAGGAAATATTTTCTTGCACTGTGAGGAAATCTTTTCTTGCACTTTTCCCTTAGGAGTATAAAAGGGATAAGAGAAAAATTAGAGAAGAAAAGAAAAGCATCAGGAATGATATAGGAAGAAAACATCAGGAAATTATGTAAAGGAAAACAGGGAAGAAACAGAAGGGAAACAGCCGGGTAAGAACAGAGCAGGTAGGAGCAGACAGAGAAGGAAATGAAGCTGGGACAGCCTACTCTGCGTCTCCTCTCTGGACTCTCTGACCTGCTCAGAGCTGGATCTCTTGGCACCATGCAGTGCCCAAACAGGTACCGGAAAGAGATAATTTACTGAGAGCTGTCCAGGGAAGAGGCAGTTCTCCTCGGGTGGTTGGCCAGAGAGCAGTCATTCTCATGAAGATGTCGGAAGAGGCAATTCTCTAATGGTCGGTGTGGATAAGTGTCTCACATAGGGTGCTGCTGACCCCCGACTAGTGAGTGTTGGGTTAGGACAGTCACCTTCAGAAATCTGGGAGCTGCTGTCCACTCTGCCCAGAGAGAAATTCATGCACTTCATTCAACCAATTTCAAAGGGGGAGATGTTGGGGATCATTTGAGAGGAGCTGCAAGCACTTTGAAACTCTAAGAAAACGGCTCAGCAGGCTAACCACGTTGGGTGAGCCTAGGAGAGGCAGAGCCCCAAGGACTGCGTGTCCTGAGGCCCTCATGCTGTTATTGAGCACAGCTCTGCTCATTGCTCTCGCAATAACCATGTTCCTCATAATCTATGAGTTGTTGCAAACTCTGACGGGATTCCTAGCCCCTCACTGGGCAGTGCCCCTGGTATGTACAATAATAGTGATTGACTTTTCCCAAACATTGCTGCTGGAGGAGCTTACACCATTAAACATTTCAACCGGCACCCTTAGAAAGAATTTAGAGATGTAGATTGTAAGTAAAGTTAGGTTAAAATGTTTTTGTTAATGAAATGGAGAATTCAATTTTGTAGGTAAAGTTTTGCCGACTCCAGTTTCCCTGACCTGCTGAGGGCTGGCCTCCCAGCACTCAGTGCCAGGGACAGGAGTTTGGAAAGACAACCCCAGGACTGCCCACGGAAGAGGCAATTCTCTAGTGGTTCGGTGTGGATAGGATCTTACTCAGGGTGCCTCGGACCTCCCCGCCACCATAGAAGTGTCAGGTAAAGATGGGTGAGTGATCTAGATTTTCCTCCCTTGTGTTTGTTTTCCCCTCAGGATGAGGCAGAGTGTCTCAGGAAAGATGATATTTTTACTGGTATTATTAAGGGAAATCAAGTTAGCACAGGTTGGCTGACTGATATTTTCCAGTTTGTGCATACAGTCAACCCCTGGTTTCCAGACCAGGGAATTTTAGGCATAGAAATATGGGGCACAGTAGGGACAGATATTAAAAACTGGTATACAAAGAATGGAGGTAAAGATATGTAAACAGAAGTTTCTGTCCCACCTGGCCCCTTAGTCATTCAGCCCCAAAGAAACACACAGAGGCTTATATTAATTTTAAACTGTTTGGCCTATTAGCTCAGACTTATTAACTAGCTCTTGCGTCTTAAATTAACCCATTTTTATTATTTTATATTTTACTATGAGGCTCATGGTTTGTTACCTCACATCTTGCTTCTTGGGTGGCTGCATGGAATCTGCCTGACTCCACCTTCTTTTTCCCTGCACTCAGTTTAGTTTATTCACCTAGCAATATTCTGCCCTGCCATAGATCAAAGCAGCTTCTTTATTAACCAGTGGTAGTAAAACATATTCACAGTATACAGAGGGGAACCCCACATCAAAGGCATGAAACACAGAGCTGTGGGGCCCAGTCCCAATGGATACATCTACAAAACACTCCCATACTCAAAGTTCAGGGAACAAAGAAAGATTGTGAGAGTCAGAGGATCAGGGAGTTTGCTGTTGGATTGTGTCTCCTCTAATGTCAGAAGTTCCACCCACGACTGCTCAAACATGAGCTGAACAGCAGCTCTACCAACGGACATGCCACAGTAGGTGGAGGAAGCCTACCAGGCCCCACCCCTACACCAAGAAGAGCTGGCCATGGAGGAAAGCTGGGGGTGTGGTCTTGCCTAGACACACCAATTGGTTGTCTATTTCCAACTGATCGGCTCTGAAAACATACATACCAGAAACTGTATGGGCAGGTTATATTTAGGAATATATATTCATGTGCATATATATGTAATGATGATGAGTGAAGGAGACCATGCATTTGAAGGGGTGTGTGGAGTTGTCTGTGGGAGGGGATGAGGGAAGAAACAGAAGAGAGAAATGTTGTAATTATATTATAATCTCAAAAAGTGGAAAAGTAAAAAAAAAAAACCGAGTTTTATTTCAATGTAATCACATCACTCCCCAGCCTTTCCTCCCTCCGGTCCTTCCATGTCCCTCCCTGCAACACCTCCCGTGTCTCTTCGACACAGATGGAACCGATCAAAATGCATCCCTCTCAAATGGATGGCTTCTTATTCTTTAATTACTGTTGTTACCTATGCATGTATATTCACAAATACTTAATATAACCTGCTGAGTTCATTTTTGTTTCTGTATATAATTTCAGGGCTGACCACTTTGAAAAAAACTGAGCCTTGTTAGCCTACTCCAACTGAGGGCAAGTCGGTGTGTTTTTTTTTTTTAACCATTAAGGGACATTTTAGCTTTTTATTGAATCAAAACCTGAGACAAGTATTGACCAGGTAAGAAAGCAAACAGATACCACCTGACAAAGAATAACAAATTTTTATGTGTACTCAGAAGAGGCATACTTAGATTTTTTTCAAAACAGGGTTTCTCTGTGTAGCCCTGACTGTCCTAGAACTTGTTCTGTAGACCAGGCTGGCCTCAAACTCATAGAGACCCGCCTGCCTCTTCCTCTGAGTGCTGAAATTAAAGGTGTGCGCTGGGCAAAATTGGCTGAATTTCCTCCCTCCCTCCCTCCCTCCCTCCCTCCCTCCCTCCCTCCCTCCCTCCCTCCCTCCCTCGTTTACTTCCTTTTCTTCTTTTGGTTTTTCTCTTCTTTTTTAATTTAGTTATTCTTCTCTCATACAATACATCCTGACCGCAGCTTCCCCTCTCCATTCCTCCCAGCACCCCTCCGCTCCCCCAGATTTACTGCTCCTCAGTCTCTCTTCGGAAAAGAGCAGGTCTCCCAGGGATATCAACTGAACATGGTATAACAAGATGGACTGTGTTTGGATACAAACCCCTTATCAGGGCTGGAAGAGGCAACTCAGTAGGAGGAAAAGGGTCCCGCTAGCAAGTAAAAGTCAGGGACACCCCTCGCACTCTCACTGTTAGGAGTCCCACACAAACTCAAAGCTAGACAACCACAGTGCATGGGCAGAGAACCTAGCACAGACCCAAGCAGGCTCCACGATTGCTGATTTAGTCTCTGGGAGCCCCATGAGCCCTGCTTAGTTGATTCTGGGCCGTGTTCTCCTGGTGCACTTGACCCCTCCAGCTCTTACAGTCCTTCCTCCCCCTTTTCCACGGGGTTCCCTAAGCTCTGTCTGTTTGGATGTAGGTCTCTGCATCTGCTCCCATCATTTGCTGGAGGAGGCGTCTCTGATGACAACTGGACTAGGCCCCGATCTATGGGTATTTTGTTAGGAATCACCTCTCTCTCTCTCTCTCTCTCTCTCTCTCTCTCTCTCTATATATATATATATATATATATATATATATATATATATATATATATATATATATATATTGGTCAGTTGTGTTTGATTCTACCCTAGGTCTCGGGGCCATCCATGCTTCTGGTTTCTTGTCATGCAATATAGGGCATGGGCTCAGTTTGGTGGCATGGTCCCCTCAGGTTAGACCAGTCATTGGTTGGCTACTTCCACAAACTCTGAGCTGTCATTTCCCCATAACAGGAAGACGCCTGGTTTAGACTCTGTATCCTCCATTACTAGGAGTCCTCACTAGGGTCACACCCAGGTTCAAGGAAGCTTTCACTGCACTGTTTTTCATATCATCTGCCCCCAATCCGCCAATTCCAGTCATCTCTACCCATACGCTCTCCCTCTGTCTCTTCCTTCCTTCACTTGATCATCCCTGTTCCCATCTATACCCTCCCCAGGCCACCCACAAAATCTAGACTAGAATAAATTTTTTTGAGACAGGGTTTCCTGACTGTCCTGGAAGTTGCTTTGTAGACCAGACTGGCCTTGAACTAACAGAGATCCGAATGCCCTGCCTCCCAAGAGCTGGGATTAAAGCATGGGCTACCACCATTGTGTGTGTGTGTGTGTGTGTGTCTGTCTGTCTGTCTGTCTGTGTGTCTGTGTCTCTCTGTGTGTGTACGTGTATATGACTGAGACCAAGAAGTTCAATTTAAACTTTAGAGATCATGGGCTCAAGGTACATTTACTTCCTTTTTTTTTAAATGTGACACACATTTAAAATGTATAATATATATGTATAATATATACATGTATATATTACATGTATAATATATATGTTACATTATTTATACAGTGTTCTGCCTGCATGTAATCCTGCAGGCCAGAAGAGGCCACCAGACCTCATTATAGATGGTTGTGAACCACCATGTAGTTGCTGGGAATTGAACTCAGGACTTTTGTAAGAGCAGGCAGTGCTCTTAACCACTGAGCCAGCTCTCCAGTCTGGTACATTTACTTCTTTAGTCATATGGAGAAATAAGACAGAGAATCAAATGCCAGAAAATGCAGTCTAACATCCATGACCTTGTTGTTGTTTGAGTTTGAGGGATGCTGTTTGTTTTCTATTTAAAAAAGCTTATTTCTATTAAGCTTTACATTATCAAGTGTGTGTGTGTGTGTGTGTGTGTGTGTGTGTGTGTATAATATATACCTGTGTGTTGGGGTGCACATGCCATTGCATAAATGTGGAGGTCAAATGATAACTTGCAGGAGTTAATTTTTCTCTTTCCACCATGCTTGTTCTAGGGATCAAGATCAAGTGTTCAGGCTTGACAGCTTACACCTTTACCCACCGAGCCATCTTGCTGACCCGTGTACTCATGACTCGTTGATACACAATAATTCACGGGTTGTAAGCCCATAAGTTCATTTTCTTTTCACGAGACACTTGCTAGAAGACTGAGGTCATTATCATGCAAAAGAAAAAATGACTTAGCGGCTGCCTAAGTTCAATCGAGTTTGCTTTAGTACTCGTTCTCTTCAAGCCCTATCCTTACACTGTCTCAAGCTTTAAAGACACAGAAGAAATGAAGTTGACTGACACATAGCAGACCACTGAAGAACTAATTTGTGGAAGAAAAGAAAAAAAAAAGAAGAAAAAAATGAATTTGGAGGCTCTTTATTTGCAAGCAGAGCATGGAAGGAAACATGACAGACATCTGTGTTGCAGAGTTCTGTTTGGCTCCTGTCTCTAATAAAGAGAAAAACAAAGCATCCCTCTGTGGTTCTGGTCTAAACACATGGTTCAGAGTCACGTGAAGAACAGATACTGGAGATTCCTTGTACAGTTCTCCACCTGGCAAATGCTGAGAAAAATAGGTTTTAAACTTTGATTTGTTCCCCGTGCATAGAAATTGAAAAAGAAAGTCTTATTCATTAGATACACTGATGTTATCAGCACACAGTGAATTAAAAACGTAAAGAAACACCAAATAGTTGTTTTGTGACTTTCTCATGAGAGCATCAATTGTTTATAACATATGTGACAGGCTTTGACTGGTAGTTGTCCAATTATCTCATTAAAATTGTAACAATTATATCAAAATAACACAACTCAGCAATTATTTCGAAAGAGCACAACCTGGAAAAAAGTGCTTTCCAGGCACATTAGACAAGGCTCCCCAGGGGATAGAGCCAGTAGAATGGTCTGTACCATAGAGACTGGCTGTGCAGTCCAATAATAGCTATGTGCATGCTGCAGAGGCTGAGAGCATATGGATGCTCATTCCATGAGGCTGACTTCTCAGCAGTCGAAAAGTTTGTACTAAAGGCCTGGAGGGTCCCTGGAGGCCCACTTGTCCTCTGCCCGTGTCTTCTGTCCTTGTCCCTTGTCCATGTCCTCTCTCCTTGTCCATGTCGGGATTCTAAAGCAGCCATCCCAGGGTGGTGGCAGCAGCAGCCACAACAAAAATAGCAGACATAGGTGCAATATGGGAAAGCAGGCCGGCAGACGACACCCTTTCCTCAGACCTCTTTACGTCTGGGCTACATGTGGAAAGGTTCTGTTCTCTCTGAGGGATGACCTCCCCTCAGCTAATCCCTTCTGGAAATGCTTTCACACATCTGCCCAGACATGTGTGTCTTAGCTGATTCTAGATGCTATTTGCATTGACAGTCAAGATTAGCCTCAACACTGGCTCCCTAGAACAGAAATAGGTTCCTGTAATATTCTTTACTGGACAATAATTCATGTCATCAAGGCAAGACATTGTGTGGTTCTGAATCTTATATTGGAAGTGAGGGAAAACTAGTCTCTATTTCTGAACATGATGCTCAGTTATTTCCATCTTGAGAATCTCCCTCCGTGTCCTTTATTCTTAGTTATTTGGAAAAAGGCAGGGCATAGATTAGCATTGTCTCAAGGTGACTGTTCTTCCTATAACTCTATGAAGAGCTGATTTGAACTCTTTGTTTCGTAAGCTGTAGATAACTGGGTTGAACAATGGCGTCAGGATAGTGTAGGACACCGATATCAGAGCATCCTGGCTTGAAGAGTAGTTGGACTTGGGCCTTAGGTAGATAAAAGAGGCACATCCGTAGTGGACTACGACAACAATGAGGTGAGACGCGCAGGTGGAAAATGCTTTGTACCTCCCTAATGTGGAGGGGAACTGGAGGATGGCAGAAATGATGTGAATGTATGATGCCCAGATCAACAACAGAGGGATGACCAGGACCAACGCGCAGAGCAGGAAGATGGTAATCTGCGTAAAGTGGGCGTGGTGACATGCCGACTTGAGAACAGGGGCGATGTCACAGAAAAAGTGATGGAGTTGGCTGGAAGCCTGGAAGGGCAGGTGAAACACCAAGGCTGTGATAATCTGTGCCACAGTGAAGCCGCAGACACAGGCGGCGGCTACCAGCCCCACACACACCCTGTGCCCCATGAGCACCGTGTAGCGTAGAGGGTGGCAAATGGCCACGTAGCGATCATAACCCATGGCTGCCAGCAGGAAGGAGTGGGAACAGCCAAGGAAGAGGAAGGCGAACATTTGGATGGCACAGCCGAGGAACGAGATGCTCTTCTTCCGAGCCAGCAAGTCGACCAGCATCTTGGGCACAATGACAAAGGTGTAGCAGGTCTCCGAACAGGAGAGGACAGAGAGGAAGAAGTACATGGGGGTGTGAAGGGCTCTGTCGAGCACGATGGTGGAGATAATCACGGCGTTGGTGCTGAGGGTGAACACATAGAGGAGCAGGAAGACAATGAACAGCAGCAGCTGCAGCTCAGCCAGAGTCGAGAAGCCGAGGAAGACAAACTCCTTCACCACAGTCCCGTTCACACACTCCATGGAGCGTCTACCGGAGTTCAGTCCGCGCAGGGAGGGGATGAGGACCTATCAGATCAGAGTTCAGTCCGGGCAGGGAGGGGATGAGGACCTATCAGATCAGAGTTCAGTCCGGGCAGGGAGGGGATGAGGACCTATCAGATCAGAGTTCAGTCCGGGCAGGGAGGGGATGAGGACCTATCAGATCAGAGTTCAGTCCGGGCAGGGAGGGGATGAGGACCTATCAGATCAGAGTTCAGTCCGGGCAGGGAGGGGATGAGGACCTAGCAGATCAGAGTTCAGTCCTGGCAGGGAGGGGTTGAGGACCTAGCAGGGGGCATTAGGGCCTACCACAGTCCCGTTCAAACACTCCATGGAGCGTCTATCGGAGTTCAGTCCGGGCAGGGAGGTGGGGGTTGGGGGGGGGGGGATGAGGACCTATCAGAGTTCAGTCCGCGCAGGGAGGGAATGAGGGAAGTCCTTACGCATTAGCAGAAGCACAGGAGGTGATACTGGACACAGGAGGTGATCTGGACAGTGATACTGTATGTGCTCCCAGGTTTTACTTCTAAGTTTGTCATTTCTCTTCCTTCCTGTTATTCCGCCGCGCAATGAAGATCCGAAGTCAAGCTGTTGTCTATTAGCATTGGCGTCACAGTAGTCCTGGTAGCATAGCCCCCGAGTTCCTAAGCTTCTGACTGAATTGTACTTTTATCTTCATTCCACGGTTTGTGTTTGGATGCCTGGGCATGGCAGCACCCATCCCTTTGGCTAACTTGCATCCACAGTCTTTGAAGGAAATCGTCTACAACTAGGAAACCAGCTCCTG
This sequence comes from Myodes glareolus, assembly GCF_982192425.1. Lineage (NCBI taxonomy): Eukaryota > Metazoa > Chordata > Mammalia > Rodentia > Cricetidae > Myodes > Myodes glareolus. The sequence goes on along the minus strand of NC_142047.1, from coordinate 11,796,471 downwards.
AAATCGCCGTCCTTGTCTGCAGCTCATGCAATGCTCACTGGCTTTCCATTTTCTGTGCATCTAAATTCCTACTACTGGCTTTAATTTTCCAGTAACATGTAGCTACACATTCTCCGTTGTGTTTGCCTTGTTATTTTATTGTAGGAGCCATAAATTCTGCCATCTGCTACCTTCATCACGGTGATCCTTTCTTCTGCATTTTTATTCTACTCTAAAGTAAAATTCAGGCACATCCTTCCTTCTCTCTATTTATCCATCCCAAGACAGAATATTCTACCCACACTTCAGTGCTTGTCCAAGTCTCTTCTTCTTCTTCAGCGAGAACTACAGGCTTTGGAGAGGGTTCTGGTCAAACTTTTACCACGTTCCCCCTACAACCTCTAAGTCACTCCATGACTGTCTTTCCTGTGTGTCTTCACCACTTTGTCTCCCTGATGGCAGATTTATCTTCTTGTATATAAGATAATATAAATATCAAATTAAAATATAAGAAAACGTTATGCTACTCCCCTCATAAAAAGTTTATTCGTGGTTACTGCATAGTTCAAAATCCTCACACATTTCAAAGTGTTTCCTTTGAGAAGGCAAAGCTCAGCTACCACGCTGTTCTGAAGACCTGTACCTCACATGGCCGGAAAGAGGAGCACTGTGCTTTCTTGCCTCTATTATTTGTTGAAGTTAGACTATTTATATTTTTATTTATAAGTGCCTTATAGTTAGGCTCCATTCAAATCACATATTCAGGAAAAGTTTTGGTAATTTCTGATAGAAGTAATTGTTTCTTTCTCAGACTCATATAAGGCATTGAATGAAAAACTTAATATGACGTTCCCTTAATTCTGAAAGATTGCATTGTCTTGCTTTCATATCGCTTCAATACATTTGTCCCCTTGAGAGAAAGATGTGAAGTTGATAAATATTGAACTCAATTTTCCTGCATGTCTGGGACCACATTAAGCACTTAAGAGTTTCTCGTAAATCATTAACTATTCTGCAAGGCTGTTGTCATTGGCCTCAGTCCTGAGTGGGCTCTTATCTTGAGTTGCAGTGTCATCGGGGCTATTTCTTCTTGGGCATAAAGATTGCTTACTATCATTATATTTTAAGGATTTCTGTGCCACATGGCCTAGATGTCATCCATTAAAACCCTAAAGACAAATTTAGTTTAAAAATTAGAAAAGCTGGGCAGTGGTGGCTCACGCCTTTAATCCCAGCACTCAGAAGGCAGAGGCAGGCGGATCTCTATGAGTTCAATGCCAGCCTGGTCTACAGAGTGAATTACAGGACAGCTATGGTACACAGAGAAACCCTGTCTTGAAAAAAAGGAAAAAAGAAAAACCAACCCCCCCCAACCAACCAATCAAAAAAACCACAAAGAATAAAAATTAGGAAAAATAGGGACTGGAGAGATGGCTCACAGCTAAGAGCACAGGGTGCTCTTCTAGTGGACCTGGGTTCAATTCCCAGCACGCAGATGGCAGGTCACAACTGTCTGCAATGCAGCTCAAAGTGACTTGGCACCCTCACACAGACATAAATGCAGGCAAAACACCAATGCACATAAAATAAAAAGAAATAGATCATTTTAAAAATGAGGAAAAAGAACAGAAGAGAATCTGAGTTTGGAGTTGTGTTCCCTAGAGTTATTCTAAGCTTAAGTGTCCTTGCTGCTCTCTGGGACATAGGAATCTAGGGAAGTGAGAAAGGTACAGTGAATATCATTGTATGCATCACATTTAAAAACAAAGTTATTGCTTTAATGCTAATAATAAGCAGTTTGGCAATGTAGCTTACCTTAGGCGAGATTTCAATAGAAGCCACCAAACAGAAATACTAAACTGTGTGATTACAATCATTTTTCAGGCACTAGATGTGCAGTAATAATAAATATAGAAATAGATCCCAGTCAAGACATCTATTTGCTCAGGGTTCAAAGGTAAGACATGGTCCATAGAAGAGGTCATTGCTAAGGCTGTGATGTTGAGAAGCACTGTGCACATTCTTGGCAAACAGTGTTTTTAACTTGTGTTTGATTTTTTTAAAATCTGCCATATGACCAAAGCACTTTGGGCACAACATTCATGAAACCGGATACTACTTAGTGTTTATAATTTTAGTCCAAGCAGACAAATAGTTCTGGTGACCCCTACGGCTTCTTGCTCCTGGATTAGCGCTGTCTCTTTTCTGATGTGTTTTGTTTTTATCATTGTTCTTAGCCCTCCTCAGACCTGGGAAGGGACAGACATCTTCTTCCCCACAGTAACGCCTGGTTACTTGCCCAAAGTCTCACATGAAGGATTTACTGACCGATAGTTTGGTAAATCTATTCGCAGTTCTAAGTTCAGTTTTTAAATTCTCAGCCCTCATGCGAAGTTAGGAAGCATAGGAATGAGATGTGCTTTGAGTTCAGGCAGATTTTATCGCCTTTACTTTTGACTCTGATTTTTTATTGTTCTGCTGAAGTGAACAATTCCTGTTTCTCAAGGCTAGTGGGGGTTAATAGAGATCACATACACATACATGTGCGCACACACACACACACACACACACACACACACACACACACAATGCTAATTCTATAAACAGAGAATGCTTACGGACCTATATTTAAAGTGAATTAAAATGGGCGAGTTCTGTTCTGTGGCATACACCTATAATCCAAGCACACAGTGCGATGGGGAGGCTGAGGCAAGGGATCACGGCAAGTTCCCAGCCATAGTGAGCACCATAGGAGCACAGCATAGGAGCAGCAAGTGACACCCTGTCTCCTATAAGGCTCTTGCTAGCTGCATATAAATCTGCCTTCCAGGCGCTCCTCTCTGCATTGTGGAAAGGCAAGTGCTCCCCCCAGCCATGAGCATCCTTGTCTGCTCAGAGTCACACATGCAGGTTTTCTACATGTGTTTTCAACATGTGATAGCCAGTAAAGGAGGTTCCCAGGTTTTCTACATGTGTTTTCAGCATGTGATAGCCAGTAAAGGAGGTTCCCAGGTTTTCTATTTGGAGGACAGCAAACGGAGATAAAGACCAATGATCAAATTATAGATGATTAGAGGATTCTCATCATAGAATGACTTATAATTATTAAACACATATCTTAAGCTATGTCTTCAGCATTTTGTGCCTTTACTTCAGTAGTATATGGAGCTTCTAAAGACTGGAACAAATCGTCTAATAACTATAGTAGTTTATTATCACCTGACCTATCATGTTGTATTATAGATATAAATATTAATTAAATTGACATTTCTTTCTCAAACGAAAGAGAGTACAATTCTAAATATTCAAGGCAGGGTATTACAAACATTTAGAAAGGTATTTCAAGCCAAAATTCCCTGAAATATCTTGAGGATACAATAAGTAGTTTCATAACTAGCACTAAGCATGTTGGCGTTTTGATCGAGCTATTTAGCTATTTCTGCATTAACTGGCCATCGGAATTCAGAAGGACTCTAATGTGCTGCTGTGTACACAGGAAGCAGCACATTTACTGAAGAGAAATAGATCGATACAGGCCTGTGAGATGAGAGACAACTTTCTCCCCATTTTTTTTATTTCCTTGCAGTAAACCTCACGTTGAGATCATGAAGCCACAGCAAACGTCAATACTGCATTTTAGGACTTGTTAACAGTGTTACTTCCGTCATAAAGGCGAAGCTGTGTGACGTGCTATGTGTTAATTATCTATATTAACCACTTCACAATGTGTGCATTCTTCAAGCTATCATTTTTGTACGTAATGAATACAATTTTAGCTTTCAGTTCACAAAATAAATAAGTAAAGGTGAGTGATGTGGGGCACTCCTTATGTTCACGACACTGGGGAGGCAGAATGACAGCTTCAAGTTCAAAGCCATCCAGAGTTGTGTTGTGAGACCATGTCTCAACAAAGAAAGAAGAAAGGGAGACAGAGTAGCAAACAAGTGAGCAACAACAATAAAGCCTCAAAATATGAGTTCAGTCTCTGCAAACATCATCCCAAGATTACCAATTTATTAATATTGTTTGTGATATTTCCAGAATTACTATCATTTTCTCTTTCTTTCTTTCTTTCTTCCTTTCTTTCTTTTCTTTCTTTCTTCCTTTCTTTTCTTTCTTTCTTTCTTTCTTTCTTTCTTTCTTTCTGTCTGTCTCTCTCTGTCTCTTTCTTTGTCTGTCTTTCTCTCTTTCTTTCTGTTTTTGTTTGTTTGTTTGTGTTTTGAGAGAGGGTCTCTTTGAGTAGCTCTGACTGTCCTGGAACTCATTCTGTAGACCAGGCTGGCCTCGAACGCACAGAGATCCACCTCCCGCTGCCTCCTGAGTGCTGGGATTAAAGGCGTGCGCCACCATCATGCATCATTTACTTAATCAAGATTTGGATCTATTTTGTAGCAGTGCAATTAGTAATTAGAATTAGTGTTTATTATGTAATCTCACTTGGTCCTCACAACAGCCATGTGCTTTCAATATCTCCCCTATACAGACCAGAACTTTGAGAACCATAGATGTTAGGGACTCCACTTAGGTTCACTCCCAAAGCTAACAGAACCAGGGTTAGACTACCTTGTATGTTGTGTGAGTGGCTCTGTGGGGGAGGGGACAAGGACGAAAGGGCAGCGCATCCCTTCAGTCTCCGTGAGTATATCTAAAGAAAAGAAGCACCTGTGTAATCTGTTGAGACATCGCCTCATCCATTTTACCTTGGAAATTAATGCATTCTGGAGCTGGGGCCAGGGTCCAAAAATGTTAGCAGATGTCCTTTCTGTAAATACCTCCGTTCAGAAGGACACAGAGAGGATGCTACCTTCTTGTCTAGACAAAATTCCAGCATGGAGAGAGGAGGTGGGCATGAGAGGAATTGGCAACTAATACCTTCTGGGAGAGGAAGGGTCACTTTTAAGCGTGTGGTCTGTGGTGGGTTGACCACCCTCCAGGGAGGGTCACACATCCAAGAGTATTTGGGCAGCAGAAATCGGACTTGATGGGTTAAACAAAAGACACAGTTGAGTGGCTTGGGAAGAGGAGATAGATTTGGGGGTAGTGGGGTAAAAAGTTGAATACAATCAATATCCATTGTATGAAATTCTGAAACAACTGATAAAAACCGAGAAAGTGGGGGTGGAAGAGCGGACAGCATTGAGAGTAACTCGCACAGCGCTGTTTGCATTTCTGTTGGTATAAGAAGACACCAGGCAGGTAGCCTGATGATCGTTCTTCAGAGACCTGGCTAATCCTCATCACTATCAGAGGGCCTTTAGGAAGTCAGTAAATGTGACAGTCGTGAGCCATCTTAAGGGTCTAGCCTAGAAGACAGCTGACAGACAGGGAACTGGAAGATAGTAAGGCCAGGAAGCCAAAGTGAAGGCAATAGCAACAGCACTGTTTGCTCTGTGCTTGGGAGAACGGTACCCATCAGTGATACGGGCTCTTGGAGACAGCTGTTTGTATATAGCAGTTTCTTTTGCGTTTTAGAGTTTTCTCCCTGTTCTCTGTGCCTTTCTGTCAGCGTTCTTGATTGTGATTCTGTGTCCCCAGAATGCAGGATTTTCTTACACTCTTCAGCTACAATTATTTGTACATTTACTGAATAATGAACTCTGTGTTAAGTAGTGTATTTTTTTCTAAATCTTTCCTAGTACCTCTTAGTTTTGCAGAAAGCTCACTGTTTAACTTCTTACAGTTAAAATGCTATGGAGTGACTTGCTGAATTTAATCAGAATTGGATGAAAACATCTATGTAAATTTAGGCAGAGCAACAATGAAGTTTATTTAGAACAGGTATGAAATTTAAATGTATAGCTTTGTAGGAATTCACTTTAAGGTTAATTATTCCTGACTAATGTTTGGAAACTGCGTCCTTAAAGTATGGCTTTCCGATTCGTTATTGGCACTGCCCCAGGTGGGACCCCTCAGCCTCCTCTGTTCCTTACCTGAGACAGGAAAGCCTGGGTGCTGTTGTAGGTTTGCCCTTGTTTCCCAGTGTTAACGGCATCAGTTGAAGGCAGATGTCTGCTCTTCACGGGTCAGCTCCTCTTTTCTGTTCTCTATCTGGAGAAAGGCCAGAGACACAGGGGCCGCAGGGCAGAAGTCGTGTTAAACTGCTAGACGAGGAGAGGGCACTGAGGTGAGGTAAGGCCCGGCATGTTCTTGGAGTCAGACATGTAACCGTGGCCTGGCATCTGAGGCCCGGCGTCTGAGGCCCAGACCCAAATCAAATGCAATCAGCCTTCTCAGGCCCTTTTATATTAATTAACCAATGATCACAGTCACAGCTAATAGTGACCATAAAGTAGTTACATAGTACAAGGTCTTCAATGGGTCTCCTGATGCCAAAGTCATTGCCATGGAGATGCTGCACTGGGTTTAATTAACAGCTTGGTTGACTCTAGAAAACAGACACAAGTCACCAAACACTAAGTTACTCAAAATTGGGCCCAGGCTTTAGCGCTCAGGGCATAGAATCCTCTGAGCCATTCTCCGATGCAGCAGTTTTAGGAAATTTGATCAATTTAATTTGCTGATCAATTTAATCTAAAAGCTACAGAAGAGAGTATCTATGCCTGCAATGCACCCATTCGAACCTCCAAGTTAAAACTGTTACTGTGCTCCATCAGACAAAAACCTGTTACACAGGAAACACTAAATATGTGTTGAGTGCTGGGAAAACCAGTGGTTGCAGGTGGTGATATAATCATCTCAATGATAAAACATCCCTAGTTTAGCATCTACGTACTGTCTTGCTGTGTCCGATCCAGGACTCTATGCCGCTCCTGGCCACTCCAAGCCTCCAGGCGCAGACTCAGGTGGAGTCCCATTTCCACCCATTTGCGAGCTCTCTCCCTGAGTTTGACTCAATTCTGTCTTCCCACACAGCCCAGCTACACGTTTCGTTCACACTGTGTCATCCATGCATGCCTCCCCTCCAAGCCCAGACAGGAGTCACGCCTGTGAGCTCTCTCGCCCCAGGCCCCGCCTGCACCCAGATCTCTGTGTCTTTTGCTGAGTCTGACCAAGGTCCTTGGATGTGCACTGTCCTCCAATTTTCCTTGTAGTCATTCACCACCTTTGGATCTTACAGTCTTTCTGCCTCTTCTGCAACCACCGCTGAACCTTTGGAGTAGGAGCGCAGTATGTATGTTCCGCTTAGGGCTGAACGCTCGACAGTCTCCAGTTCCCGGCCAGCTGTGGGTCTCTGTGCTATCTCCTTCTGCAAACACAAGTTCCTATGATGAGCATAGAGATATGTGCTTTAATCTATGAATGAAATGATAATTCTTGAGTTGGTGTGATATTTATGTCCATTTAGCAGAATAATAGTAGTATATTCTCTTCTAGAGTCTATTATCTGTCTAGCCATAGGTTCTCGGCCCAATAATGGGGCCAGGCATGGGTTTCAACTTGTGTAGCTGACCTCAAATCTGATCTAAATGGGGCTAGTTATGCCCACAACATCCATGCCACTATTGTGCCAGTGAGCAAGTCGTGCCAGGCCAACCATTACTGTAGCTCACAAGATTCACACGTGGGTAAGACAGATGATGGCTTTTCTCCTCTGGCAGCATGCATAGCACATTTCCAGCACAATGAAAGCCAGCCAGCAAGGTGAAGCTTCCCTTACAGTACCGATTTGATTTTTCCAGATCTATGACTCAACAATATGATCTTAACCGTAAAGTTCTGGACAGTAACCGAGAACGTTGGAAATAATCTGTAATGTTTGGGAGTCTTTGAGAATTCTCCAGGCAATACCTACCAAAGAAATACCTCCCTCCCAGGCCTGGGATTTGGATTTGTTAGCCTCTGTTATCACGTTATCCAGTAACGGTTCTGTAGCGCTTTTTATGTGCTTAGTTAGAGCTGCGCTAAGGCACTTGTACAGTTGTTCCATGTGACTGGTGTGAAAAGTCTGTAGGGTTAGTTAACCCTTCAGGTTGCCCTCCTCACCCTGTCCTCTCCTCTCACACAGCAGTTTGTCCCTTCCGGTTTCACAGTTCCTTTTGAACCCTTTTAACCAGTGCCTCCTCCCCTCCCTCCCAACTCCTTCTCACGGCCGCTTTGTGATTTCCTGACCTCTGTGGGTATTCCAAGTCCGGTAACCCGTAGCTAAAGAGTCACAGCGCACATCCACAAATGAGAAAAAGCATCCTGTCTTTTTTGGTCAGAGTGAATGTTTCTAGCTCCATCCATTTTCCTATGAATTTCACACTTTCATTTTTCTTAGTAGCTGAGCATTTGTATAAATGACATTTTCATTATTCATTCATTAGTTAGTGGAAATATAGCCTATTTTAATTTCCTAGCTATTGTAAACAGAGCCACAATGAACACAGATGCCCATATTCCATACTTTCTAGTCTGTCACATTTAGGGTATCAGGTCTTGTGCTGAGGCCCTTGATTTGTTTGGAGTTGACTATTTTTTTTTCTGGGTGGGAGGTGAGGATTGAGTTTCACTTTCCTTAGCTGTTCAGTTTGACCAGCACCCTTTTTGAAGATGCTGCCATTTCTCTAATGTGGATTATTAGCTTCTTGTAAAAAGAAGTAGCTGTAGGCTCTGGGTTTATATGTGGTCCTTCAGTTGCTTCTGTTGGTCCATGAGTATATTTTTATGTCAGTACCACGGAGTTTTCATTTATATAGTTCTGTAATATAGCTTGAAATCTGAGATATTGATACCTCCATCAGTATTATTGTTGTTCAGAATTGTTTTGTAGTTGGGCAGTGGTGGCGCACACCTTTAATTCCATCATTCAGGAGGCAGAGGCAGACAGATCTCTGAGTTCAACGTCAGCCTGGTCATCAGAGCTAGTTCCAAATAGTCAGGGCTACACAGAAACTCTGTCTCAAAAAACAAAAACAACAACAACAAATCAACAGCAGAATTGTTTTGTCTATCTTAGATCTTTTGTGTTTCCTTATGAAATTAAGATTGTTTTTCTGTTGAAACTGGTCATCAAAATAGAGCTTAAAATTTTTGTCAAACCATGAACTGATAAAATAGATTTGACATATTGAATTTTGTTTTGCAACGAGTGATGTAAAAGTGATGTTATTCAAGTGTTATTCAAGAAATGGGTTTAGACTTTGAATTTGAGTCAAACAACCACTCCAGCAAATAAACATGATAAAATAAATTATGTTTTCAGGATATCATGTAACAGTTGTGCACACTTAGAACACATACACATAAACTTTGTTTGATCTACGAAAATGGACTCGTTTTGAACCCAGAGGACATAACTGGGTGGATAAAGTGAATAACAGAGATGAGGATGGAGGCGGAGGCCTGGGACACCAGATATCCAGGAGGATCCCGGGATAAGCTAGGAGCAGATTTACTAGACAGTGGAGCTGAATTTACTCCAGTAGGAGACATAAATCTTCATAGTAAAATAATTTGCTTTCAGACAAAATACACTTGAAAGACATGCAGTATACTTCTGCTTGCATTTAGTAATATGATAAAGGTTTTATTTTTTCTCTGATGAGAAAACAGCCATTAGTTTCTATGGATCATCTGTTCAACCCATCAGCCCATCAAAGACTCAGAAAGGGATGAAACTTACCATATGTTGTGGCTTTTTTTTCCTTCCTTCCTTCCTTCCTTCCTTCCTTCCTTCCTTCCTTCCTTCCTTCCTTCCTTCCTTTTTTCCCTTCTCTTCCCTCTCCCTCCTTCTCTTTCTTTTTCTCCTTGTCCTTGTAGACAGGGTTTTTCTGTGTAGCTCTGGCTGACCCGGAACTTGCTTTGTAGACCAGGCTGTTCTTCAGCTCACAGAGATCCACCTGCCTGTGCCTTTGCCTGTGCTGGGATTGAAAGCCTACATCACCATGCCTGGGTTGTTGTGATTTTTCAAATGTCAACAACTTTTATGTTTTTTTCTGTAAAATTTATAATTATAAAGGAAAACTAACATATATGAATAAAATGTTAATTATGAAAGTAAAAATAGATTGTTTTTTAATTTCTCTGATGAATTGTACTGGAATTTTAAAGATGATGTTGAATCTGAAGATTACGTTCGGTAGGATGGACATTTTCACAATACTAAGGTCACCAATCAATAAATATGAGAGGCCTTTCTGTCTTCTGGTACATTCTTCAACTTCTGTTTTTCAGTGGCTTAGAGCTTTCATTGTACAAGTCACTGGTCTAGCATTTACACAAACCGAACTGACTTACAAGAAGAATGAACTCACATAAATTAAAACTGTTAAGCTAACCATAGTTGTTAGCTCACAATGTACTAACACACTTAAAGCCTTAAAACAAGCGGTCCTGGTTCTAGCAGCATTTCCAAACTTAAGCTTGACACAATATTCAAATTAGTGAAGCAGCAATGACAATAACTGTTTTTCTTTTTTCTCTTTTAATTTTAGACCAGGTAGGCTGACTACAGATCTTCTCTTCCCCCTGTTTCCCCAGATGAAATCCCCCAGTTTCATCCCCAGTTGTGTGGCAGCTTTCCCTGTCCCCCAGACACATCTGTAGAGCACACAGATCTTCCCCTTCTAACCACTGTTCCCCAACTCATTGCTCTGTCCCAGACCCCAACCCCAGCGGGCAGCCTGTTAACCCAAGGACCACTCCTGTCAGGGCAACAGGTAGGCTGAAGGCTGATCCACACCTCTCCTTCTGCTCCTGAGATCCAATCTCCCAGTCTCATCCCCGGCTCTGTAAGCAGAATACTTGCTATGGTCTTGCTTTCCTCTCTGACCTCATCCCCAATGGAGAGCAAAGATCTTTCCAAACCTCCCTTTCCCCAACTCATCCCAGCTTCCTATACCAGCAGGCATCCACTGGGGACACTCCAGCTGAGCAGAACAGAGAAACAGAGAAGCTAACTGAAGACCCTCACCTCTCCCTCCTTGTAGGCCCTGACTTGACCCCAGGACCAGGGTCAAGGACTTGAAAACCCACCAATCCCTGAGCTTGCCCCAGAACCAGGCCACAAAACTCACCAATCCCAGCCACCCTGGAAAGCTCCTTTCGCCCAGGAACCCTATATAAGCTCTGCACTCTGTTCAGTTCGTTGCTTCTTCCCACCCTAGAGGCAGCCGCCCTCCTGGATTCTTCTTGCTGTAGCTTTGGAGTCTGTTCTGGAACTAGCTCTTGTAGATCAGGCTGGTCTTGAACTCACAGAGATCCACCCGGCCCTACAAGAGCCCTGCTGACTTGATCTTTTATCCTAATTAAGGACCCGTGGCACCCCAGACGGGAGGCAGGAGTCATTGTAAACTTACAATAGCATGTATCCCAGCTGCCCATCAGGCATGCTCAGAATACAGAGGCTACACACTCCACTCTCTCAATCCCTAGGTATAGACACGGTAGAAGAAGTGGTCCAGGGCTCCTCAAAGGTCCTGACATCCCTAGCATCACCCTTTTTGATGATATTGATCTCTTCTTCCTGTCATACCATCTCTTGTTTCAGAGCTTAAGCTGTGCTTATCAGCTATTGAATGGTGCTCCGCCTGACCACTTTGAAGAATACTGGTTGTGTGTCCCTCCTGGGTCAAACTCACAGCCACCATTGTGACCTCACCCATTCTCTTATTAGACTCTCTCACTCCTTGTTAATTTCTCTAAGCCAGATATCACCACCACCCCTTATCTCTCCCACATTTCTCTCTTCAGTCTCACAGACTGCTTCAGCTCCTCAGGAACACACGTGTGGGCACACTGGATTCCACAGACTGCAATAACGCCATGACCTTAGCTACCACCCAGTCCCTATGTCCAAACATTCACAATGCCTCGATTCCCTGCAGCACTCGGTTGATTGCTGCCTACCCACTAGCTGGTCTGGGACAGGTGCCCTGGTGTTTCCCTTGTTGCTTCCCATCGCTGGATTTATAGCGGCATGGTACGACACACAAACCATTCAGGCCATACCCTTCCTGGAAGTCCTGGGTGTAACTGTGGGTGTGGCTTGCGGGTGTCGCTGCTGGAGCAGCGGGCTGACTACCTCCCTAGCTATTTACCATCAGCCTTTCTCACAGTCCATCCAGGATCTTCAATGGGTGGCTCAGACCATCCTGACCGTTCAGGGTCAAATAGACTCACTGGCCACCGTCGTACCACAAAATCAGAGAGGATTTGATTTACTAATAGCAGAGAGAGGTGGTCTGGGAACTCCAGACAGAGCTTCAAAAAACATAAGAAGCATCTTGATGCCTTTGGCCACTGGTTTACTCAGTATGGAACTGGATGCTACCCATTTTAAACCTTTCTTCTTTTTCTTAACCCTACTGCACCCTGCCTTAGGAACTTCTTGCCTATATTTCTTCAACAACAGATCAAAATGTTCTTATCAGACTTTTAACCTGTTGCTGTTACAGAATTACCAGCCCCTAGCTCTGGAGTCAGAGGCCAGCAGCTCCCAATTATATCCTGACCATATGCCCCCAGTCTACAGGAATTAGTGTAATGGTAGTGTTGCTCCCTTCCAACCCCTGATAGTTTATTAATAATAAACAAAAGAGGGGGGACTGTAGAGTAAAAGGGCTAAGGGCCTGACCCTGAGTTGACTGTAGTTTAATTTTTCTTTGTGCTGCTAGCTCACAAATAGTGACATGGAGATTTATTAATTATGAAAGTTTGGCCTTAGCTTAGGCTTGTTTTTCACTAGATCTTAATTCTTAAACAAACCAATTTCTGTTAATCTCTGTCTGTCACATACTGCCCATCCTGCTTCCTCTGTGTCTCCTCTAGGTTCTCCCATGTGCCTAGAATTCTCCTCCTACATCCTCTCTCTGCCTGGAAGTCCCACCCATACCTCCTGCCTAGCTATTGGTCGTTCAGCTTTTTATTAATAACAACAATATGTCTTCACATAGTGTACAATTATCCCACAACACGTTACCCCAAGACTAGGAGCAACGAAAAGCACCCTAACCCTTACTTGACCCCAGGACAGGGCCAAGGACTTGAAATCCCACCAATCCCCGAGCTTGCCCCAGAATCAGGCTACAAAACCTCATCATTCTAACCCACCCTGGAAAGTCTGCACCCCCAAGAAACCCTATATGAGTCCTGCATTCTGTTCAGTTGCCGGCTGCTTCTCACCCTAGCGGAGGCAGCCACGTTCCTGGATTTTTCCTTCCCAATAAATCTCTTGAGTGAGATTTGTTGTGGGCAGTGACCTTTTGCTTGATTGAAGTCCAGCAGTGACACAAGATCTGTAGCAACTTTCACGAGTGGAGCAGAGCTGTAACACTTCACTGGGGAAGCCTCCCCTGTGGGCACAGAGTTGTTACACTCCACTGGGGAAACCTCCCCTGTGGAGCAGAGTTGTTACACTCCACTGGGGAAACCTCCCCTGTGGAGCAGAGTTGTTACACTCCACTGGGGAAACCTCCCCTGTGGAGCAGAGTTGTTACACTTGCACTGGGGAAACCTCCCCTGTGGGCACAGAGTTGTTACACTTGCACTGGGGAAACCTTTCCCAGGGCAGAGCAGTAACACCTCCACTGGAGCAGAGCTGCAATGTTTACAGTGACTTTGTGGTATTCCTTGGCTCTTGCCTGTCAGGATACCTTTCTATCTGAGCTGCAATGTTTACATTCCTTCCCCTCTGGTCCCATCCTCCAGTCTCATCCCTGGCTCTGCAACAGAACATCAGTTGTAGTCACCCCCACCCCAATCCCACATCTCCTGTGGACCATCCTCTCCCAACCTCCCTCCCCTCACTTGGTTGTTTTATCCCAGTCCCTGTTTCCAGCAGGCACTCCCTGCCAACCCTCGAGCCAGGCATGCCAGAAAACCAGGTGGGCTAACTCTTCTCCCTCTGTTCCCCCAGATCCAACCCCCTAGGCTCATCTCCAGCTCTATAATGGAAAACCTGCTGTGTCTCCCTTTGTCACTGACCCCAAACCCAATAGATCACAAGGTCTTCTCCTTCACACTTCTCCCAAACAAATCTCACTATCCCAGCCTCCAAAATCAGTAGGCATTCCATGGGAACACACCAGCTGAGCAGGCCAGGGAAACAGGTCCACAGGAAATTTCCTATCAGCTAGCTCATAGTCATCACATTCTCCTAATGTCCAGGGAGGAAGCAGAAACCAAGGAACAAGACACTCATCCAACAGACTCAAATCCAGAAATCATCACCTAGAGCTATAATCATCCCATCCCCCAATGCCCAGAAATCTGCATAAAAACACAATGACTGCCAGGGCAATATGTCTCCACTGCTGCCCAGCAACCTTACCACAGCAGGCACTGAATATTCCAACACAGCCGAAAGCCCAAGAAAAAGACCTTAAAACCGCCTGTATGAGAATGATAGAGGTTCTTAAGTAGAAAATGAATAAATCCCTTAAAGAAATCCAAGAAAACACAAACAGTGTAAGGAAGTGAATAAAATTATTCAAGACCATAAAGTGGACGCAGGATTGGTGAAGAAAACTCACAGTGAGGGAATTTAGGAAAAGAAAAATTTGGGAATTTGGACAGGAACTACAGAGGCAAGCCTCACCAACAGAATACAAGAAATTGAAGAAAGACTCTTGAGCATTGGAGATATGATAGAAAAGTGGATGCATTTGTTGTGGAATATTAGTTTAAGATGTGTTACATTTGCTTGTACTGTGGAACGTTTGTTTTAATGATGCAAAGATGTGTTGTATTCTCATGTTGCATTTGTTTAACTCTGGAGCGGTGTTACTTTGCCTGTCTAAAACACCTGATTGGTCTAATAAAGAGATTAATGGCCAATAGCAAGGCGGGAGAAAGGATAGGTGGGGCTGGAAGGCAGAGAGAATAAATAGAAAAAGGGAGATTGGGGTGGATTGAGAGAAGGAGAAGGACTCCAGGGGCCAGTCATCCAGCTACACAGCAAGCCGTAGAGTAAGAAGTTAAAAAAAAGATATACAAAAATAAAGGTAAAATCCCAGAAGAAAAAGGTAAACAGGCTAATATAAGTTAAGAAAAGCTGGCTGGAAACAAGCCAAGCTAAGGCCAGGTATTTATAATTAAGAAAAAGCCTCCATGTGTAATTATTCAGGAGCTCAATGGTGGGCCTCCAAAAGAACAAAAGAGTAAAAAAAAAACAACCAACAACATACATTGATCAAAGAAAGTGTTAAACCTAAAATTCTCCTGACACAAAACATCCAGAAGTTCTGGGACACTATGAAAAGGCCAAATCTAAGAATAACAGGAATAGAGGAAAGAGAAGGAAACACAACTCAAAGGGTCAGAAAATGATTTCAACAAAATCATAGGAGAAAAATTTCCTAACCTAAAGAAGGAGATGTCTATTAAGGTACAAGAAGCTTACAGAACACCAAATAGATTGGACCAGAAAAGAAAGTCTCCACACCACATAATAATCAAAACACTTAATGTGCATAACAAAAAAAATATTAAAAGCTTTGAGGGAAAAAGACCATGTAACATATGAAGGCAGACCTATTAGAATTAAACCAGACTTCTCAGTGGATATTCTACAAGGCAGAAGGTCCTGGACAGATGTGCTGCAGAATCCAAGAGACCACAGATGACAGCCCAGACTATTAGACCCAGTAAAACTTTCAATCACCATAGATGGAGAAAATAAGATATTCCATAGTAAACCAAATTTAAACAATATTCATCTACAAATCTAGCCCTACAGAGGATGCTAGAAGGAAAACTCCAACTTAAAGAGGTTCACTACAACAATAAAACACAGAGGATAAATAATTCCAGACCACCAAAATCAAAGGAAGAGAAATGCACACATGCATACACACACTCACACACATCACACACACCACCACAACCATCACCACCATCAAAATAATAGGAATCAACAATCATCGGTCATTGATATCTCTCAATATCAATGGTCTCTATTCACCCCCAGAAGATACTGACCAACAGAATGGATACAAAACAGGGCCCATCCTTTTGCTGCATCCAAAAAACAACCTCAGCACCAAAGACAGATATTACCTCAGGGTAGAGGGTTAAAAAAGATATTGCAAGAAAATGGACCTAAGAAAGAAGCTGTTATCTCTCAGAAGTCTGTTCTTTTCCAATGAGAGACAGAAAGGGAGTAGATCCAGATGGGAGAGGAGGTGGGTAAGAACTGGGCAGAGTCGAGGAGGGGAAACTGTATTCAGATTATAGTGTGTGAGAAGAGAATCTATGTTTAATAAAAGGGAAACAAGAAAATAAATTTTTCATACAATGTGTTCTGATCATGGTTTCTACTCCCTCATCTCTTCCCAGATCTCCCTTCACCTTACAACTCCATGCCTTCTTTCTCCCTCTTTAAAGAACAAACAGAAAAAAAACCTCAGAACAAAAGAAAACAAACAGAAAAAACCCTGAAAGGATCTCTCTCTCTCTCTCTCTCTCTCTCTCTCTCTCTCTCTCTCTCTCTCTCTCTCTCACACACACACACACACACACACACACACAAAGTCAGAAACCATAATATGCAGCAAAAGACCAATAAAGTTTAAAAAATATCTTCAAAAATACTGTGGCATTTGTTTGTTTTCTGTTGCCCGTTTACTGCTGGGCATGAGGCTGCCCTTAAATGTGGTTTGTACACCCAATGAGATGCCCTTGGAGAAGCTAATTTTTCCTATGTGAATGGTTGTTAATTGGAGATAACTTCTTGGTTGGAGATGGGAGCTTGTGTCCCCACCACCACATCCGGCTTGGGCCTGTGCCGGCCCTACGCATGCTGTCACAGTCTCTAAGTTCATACGTGCTTCCGTTCTGTTGGATCTAGAAACACTATCCTTGCTGTCATCCACCACCCCAGCTCCTACAAATTTTCTAGCCCTTCTTCTGTATAGTTCCTTGAGCCCTGAGGGGAGGGATTTGATGGGGTCATCCCACTTAACTGAGCATTCTTCTTTATTTTACAGAGAGTATCTTACTTTCTGTACATTGTCCAGTTGTGGATCTCCATATTAGTCCTATTTGCTGCTGGAGGAAGCGTCTCTGATGCTGGCTGAGTGACACACTGATCTATGAGTCAGGAGATGTATTAGTCAGGGTTCTTTTTTTTTTTTTATGAATGGGGCAATTTATTAACCCAGCATCCTTTGTTCTAATGCTTCTTGTTGGCAGCTGCCACCTGTCCGGCAATCCTGTCTAGATCTCTCTGTCCCTGAGGTGTTAGCTTGTGGCCCCCATCTTGGTCCTTTTCCCCCATTTTCAGCCCCTCCAGGGCTTGGAGAACGCGGCGGGCCACACTCTTGGGGCCTCTGCTGAAGTGGCTGGGCCTGACACCGTTTCTCCGCTATCCTCCATAGATCTTGGTCATGGAGCCAACCCCTGCACCACCACGCAGGTACAGGTGCCGTGCTGTAGAAGCAGCTCGTGTGTAGAACCAGTTCTCATCACAGGGGGCAAGCTCTTTATGTTCGGCCAGCTTGACTGTGTCCACCCATTCGGGGACTTTCAGCTTCCAGGACTTTCTGAGGAAGGCTGCCAGAGCTCTGAGGAACTCCTGCTGGTGAACGTCTTTTACAGTAACGCCAGGCATCCTGCGGCCTCCGCGCTGCCAGCCAGGGGAAAGGGAACGACCTTAGTCAGGGTTCTTTAGAGTAACAGAGCTTATAGAATGGATCGCTCTCTCTCTTCCTCCCTCTCTCTCTCCTGTCTTCCTTCCTTCCTTCCTTCCTTCCTTCCTTCCTTCCTTCCTTCCTTCCTTCCTTCCTTCCTTCCTTCCTTCCTTCCTTCCTTCCTCTCTCTCACTCTTTCTTTCCTTCCTCCCTCCGTCCCTCCCTTCCCCCTCTGCCTCTTCAGAGGATTGTGGAAGGTGTTGTTTCCTGGTTTCTTTCTCAGTCTGTTTGTTATTGGTTTACAGGAAGACTACTGATTGTGGAATATTAATTTTATATCCTGCTACCTTACTGAAAATGTCTATCAGCTGTAAGAGTTTCCGGTGGAGTTTTTAGAGTTATTTATGTATACAATCATATCACCTGCAAATAAAGATACTTTGACTTCTTCCCTTCCTATTTGTATCCCCATGAGCTCCTGCAGTTGTTATAATGCTTTAGCAAAAATTTCAAGTAATATATTGAGTAAGTATAGAAAGAATATTCATCTTTGTCTTGTTCTTGATTTTAGTGGAAATGATTTGAGTTCTTTCTGTTTAGGTTGATGTTGGCTGTGGGCTTGCTGTAAATTGCCTTTATTCTATTGAGACATATTCCTTACATTCCCAATCTCTCCAGGGCACTTACCATAAATGGATGTTGGATCTGTCAAGAGCCTTTTCTGAGTCTAATGAGATGATCATGTGGTTTTTGTTTTTTAGCCTGTTTATGTGACGGATTACATTTATCAGTTTTCTTATCTTTAGCCAACCATGCATCTCTGAGATGAAGCCAACTTGATCAAGGCAGATAATCTTTTTGACATATTCTTGGATTTGGTTCGCAAGTATTTTATTGAAAACTTTTGTATCTATGTTCATAAAGGAAACAAGTTTGTAATTTTCTTTACTTTTGCGTCTTTGTGTGGTTTAGGTGTCAGGGTAGTTGTTGAGCTGTAAAGAGAATTGGGCATTAGTTTCTATTGTCTGGAATAATTTGAGGCATATTGGCATTAATTCTTCTTTATAGGTCTGGTAGAATTCTACATTGAATCCATCTTGCCCTGGGTTTCTTTCTTTTCTTTTCTTTCCTTTCCTTTTCTTTTCTTTTCCTTTTTTGAGTGGGAAACTTTTCTATTTCTGTTTCACTAATGGTTATGAGTATCTTTAAATTGCTTACCTTTTTTGTTTGATTGTTTGTTTTTGAGACAAAGTTTCTCTGTGCAGCTCTGGCTGTCCCGGAACTTGCTTTATAGACAAGGCTAGCTTTGAATTCAGAGATCTGCTTTGCACCAAGCTTAGTTTTGCTTATCTAATTTGATTTAACCTTGGTAGGACATATGTATGTATGTGTGTATATATATATATATATATATATATATATATATATATACACATACACACACACACATATAAAGAAATTTGTCTGTTTCTTTTAGGTTTTCCAGTTTGGTTGGTGGAGTGCAGATTTGTAAAATCAGATGATTCTCTGAATTTCCTCAGTGGCTGTTGTGATGTGTTCCTTTTGCCTCTATTTTTGATCTTTTCTCTCAGTATTTTAATTAGTTTGGTTAAGGTAAGGGTTTGCCAATCTTATGGATTTTCTTAAATGAACAAATTTTCCTTTCATTGATTCTTTGTACTTTTTGTTTCTATTTTATTGATTTTAGCCCTGAACATTATTATTTCTTGAATCTACTCTTTTTCAGATGTTATTTCTTCTTTTTGTTCTAGGCTTTCAGGTGTGTTGTTACGTTGCTATGTAAGATCTTTCCAATTCTTTATATAGATACTTAGTGCTATTATCGTGTCTCTTTGAAGTCCCTTTGTTCTGTTCCATAAGTTTGGGATGTTGTGTTGTCGTTTTCAGTCACTTTTAAAAAGTTCTTAATTTCTTTCTGTCTTTACCCACTTCTCATCCAGTAGTGAGTTGTTCGGTTTCCACGAGTCTGTAAGCTTTCTGTTGTTGATGATATTCATCTTTAATCCATGGTGGTCATATAGGATGCAGGGCGTTATTTCAGTTTTCTTATGTCTGATGAGATGTGCTTTGTACTTAAGTATGTGGTCAATTACGGAGAAAGTTCCATGAGCTGCTGAGAAGAAGGTATACTCTTTTGTGTTTGAGTGAAATATTCTGTAAATACCCACTAGGTCCATTCGATTAATGTCATTTTTAAATTCTAGCATTTATCTGTTTAGTTTCTGCCTGGATTACCTACCTATTGGTGAGTGGGGTACTAAAGTCACTGAGGATCAATATTAATATAAGACTGGGGTATAGGCAAGCCTATAATGTATTTTCTTAATTAGTAATTGATGGGAAAGGACCAGTCCATTGTGGGTGCTGCCACCCCAGGTCTGGTAGTCCTGGGTTCTATAAGAAAGCAGGCTGAACAAGCCCTGGGGACCAAACCAGTAAGTAGCACCCCTCCATGGCCTCTGTATCAGCTCCTCCTACCTCCAGGTTTCTGTCTTGTTTGAGTTTCTGTCCTGACTTACTTTGATGATGAACAGTGATATGAAAGTATGATCCAAATAAACCCTTTCCTCCCCGACTTGCATTTTGCTTATGGTGTTTCATCATAGGAACAGAAACCCTAACTAAGACAGGTGATTGGGGGGTCACAAGCAGCCAAGATGAGAAAAGTTGATTAAAACTTTATATTCATAGAAAGAGTTGTGGGTATTATACATTTTTTAAAAGTAAATAGTTCATAGTGTGGTACTCTGTAGCTCTTTTAGACATCCTTATTGTTTTTTTTCCTCTTCCTTTCTTCTGTGTTTATCTCCTCATCCTCCCAAAAAAGCCCCCCTCCCACCTCCTTCATCAGATCACTGTACCCCATCACTCCCCCTCTATCACTCCCAGACTCCCCCGTCCTGGCAATGGTCCTGTTTTACTTTCCTGGTTTCTGCAGCTGCCCTGGACCATGCACTCACGTCTGCAGATTTGGAGCTAGGCGCCTCAGATTGAGGGAGACCATGCAGCGTCCATCCTTTCAGGTCTTGCTGACCTCACTCAATGCTTCATTATCCACGCCCCACTCCTAGGTCGTTTGGGTTGTATCCATTTCCCAACCATGGAGAACAGAGCAGCAACGGACATGGCTGAGCAAGGATCTGTGGAGTAGAATGTCAAGTGTTGTGGTCATACATCAAGGGCTGGTATAGCTGGGCCATATTCTTAGCTTCTTGAGAATTTTCCACCCTAATTTCTGAGTGGCTTCACCAGTTTGCAATCCCAGCACCAGGGAACGGATGCTGCCTTTTCCCTGCATCCCCTCCAGCTCCTGTTGTAGGCTGTCCTGTTGATCTTATCCTTCTGACTGGGGTAAGGTGAAATCTCAGAGTTGTTTTGATTTGCATTTCTCTAATTGCTAAGAATAATGAACAACTTTTTAGATATTTCTTAGGCAGGTTTTTCTTCTTTTGAGAACTTTCTGTTCAGATCTTAATCTTATTTTGTCAAGTGGAGTCTTCTTTTTTCTTGACTCTTTGTTTTGTGAGTCTTTTGTATATTTGGCATATTAGTCCTCTGTGGATATTCAGCTGACAAGGATTTATGGCCATTCTGGGGACTTCCTAGTCACTAATTGACTGTATTTTTATCTGCCCCAAAGCTTTTTAGTTTTATGAAGACCTACTTGTCAGTCATTGACCTTAATTCTAGTGTACAGGACTCTTATTCAGAAAGCCCTTTCCTACTCCTGTATCAGGTAGGGGGTCTCCCTATGTTTTTTTCTAGCTTTTTCAGTATTTCCTGTTTAGGGCTTGATACATTTGGAGTTAGTTTTGTGCCATGTGATAGATAAGTGTCTAATTTTGTTCATGTGGCTGTAGACATCCAATTACCAAACACCATTTGTTGAAGATGTTTTTTCTTCTTCAGTTTATAATTTTGGTATATTTGTCAAATATTAACTGGCTGAAGTTAAAAAAAACCCTCATGTTTGGATCTTTGATTTTGTTCCATTGGTCTCCTTGTCTGCTTTTGTGTCAGTGCCATATTGTTTTCATTACTACGGTTTTGTAATATACTTTAAGATCTGGAATGGTATTTCCTGCAATGCTGCTCAGGGTTGTTTTAACAATCCAGGTTAAAACTGTGTCTTTTGAAAAAAGACAGTTACAAACTGAAGTCTCTGACTTGTCTATCAGCTTTCCAAGTTTCCCACAGATACACTAGAGATGGAGATGGTAAAGTTTCATCCCGCCTTTGGTGAGTCCAAAATAAAAGTAAATGCTTTTGCAAAAATGCTTCCAAGTATCTGCTACAAAACAACATATATCTAATCCATTGGTTAAATTCACAAATAAACAATAAATGATGCCTTTAAGACTTTTAAGATGTCATACTGGTGTTTCAGATTTCAGGTATTTTTTTGCATTTTTATCACAGAGCAAATTTATCTTATAAAATGTTTTTCTAGGTGCTGGAGAAATGACTCAGTGAGT